>NC_063341.1:30398683-30421254 GCF_021869965.1 Rhincodon typus | reverse complement strand
TTTGTTAAGTATAATTACAATATGTTCTGCTTTCATAGGTCATGTCCAAGATAAATGTGAATGTGAAATTATAATGCAAAACATTAATAAAAAGTGTAAATTTATTTTAAAAAATCAAAGATTCAACTGCCCAATGCTACATATATTGTAAAACTAATCTTGTGATTCCTTACATGAAAACTTTCTGGGAGTAGTTAACAAAATAAATAGTTCTATAATATGAATGATAAATTATCCATAAGGAAGATTTTTTGAAGTGAAATAAGTATTGGCCCATTGAAATAAACATTGAAATAAGCAGATTTAGTTGAAGGTAGCAATGAAATATGAAGGATAGAAACTATTTCCAATCTTAGGAATTTATTTAGTAGAGTCAAGTTAAGGCTAAGCTCTACTTGCATGACTCTTGTCACCTGAAATATGAGCTGTACAACAGCATGAAAAGAAACATTTTAACAAGTTGTGTTTTAACAAGCTCTGTTGTGTTTGTACAACATAATTGTAAAACTAAGTCAAACATGCACAAAACATGTTTGCATTTTTGTACTGAAGCTTGAAAACTATATTTGTATGTTTTCTCAATTGTCCACATAACTACACTGGAAGATTAGCAAACACACATTATTTCAGAAAATTGAGAAAGTCCTGCAGAAGTTCTCTAAGATTTTATCATTGGAAACCAAAACATACCGTTCACTGTTTTGTGTTGATTACTTTTATTTTATAATAACCTGTCATTGCAGTTAATTCATTTAATGGTCACATTATTTATCCATATTTACAGTTTCCGATTAGAATAATCTGCTTTGATTATGGGTGAGTTCCCCTGAGCTATCTTTTAGATCATTATGATTCACATCTTTTTTTTGTAAGTCTGCAAATTATTTAATTTTAACTATTGGATGGCTCAAAAGCTGAATCTTTGGGACTATGGTCAAATTTACTTATTTGTCACTCTGTTTAATGCAGAATAACCTATGCTCTTTGTCAGTTCTTTATGTTACTGGCTTGAATAAGCAAGGATTGGAGAAGATTAAAAGGCTACGTTTTAATCCATTCAAACAGTGGCACCATTTAAATTCTTGGCTATCTGACCTCATTTGATATTATTGCCCATGAAATGCAGAAACTGTTGATGTAAATGTGTACAGCTTAGTGCACTGCAGTATTCTGCTGCTCTGGCCAATCTTAAATTGACAAGGTATATTAATTCTTATGCAAAACCTTAAGGCTGTTGACTTTGTAGGGAAGATTTCTTTTCAGCACTTAAAATTTCATGCTTGTTCATAAAATCAGGTGAAACTATCAGGAAAATTTGTATTTTTTTAATGCTTCAAATGTGTACATAAGCAAAGTGTAGTTCCTGGATGATAATGAGCAAAATTTAAAACTGTGTATTGCACAATGTTCCTCTGTCATCAAGCTCAATTGGAGGGCCAACTCTATTTATGGATTATGAGTCACTATTGTCAGCCATGCTTTGTGAATATTGCTGTGGAGACAGACTTGCACCATTATACTTTGGGACAGATGTCATGGTGGAAACAAGTTGTTTCTGTAAACAAGTTATTGTGGTGACTGTCAAACCTCCAGATTAAGACAGCCACCTACACTTACTGGGCTTTAGCCAAAAAATTAGTATTTACAAATTCATTGATTTGGAGAAAATTG
This sequence comes from Rhincodon typus, assembly GCF_021869965.1. NCBI lineage: Eukaryota > Metazoa > Chordata > Chondrichthyes > Orectolobiformes > Rhincodontidae > Rhincodon > Rhincodon typus. Next base: position 30,419,583 of record NC_063341.1, on the reverse strand, counting down.
GTTGTCAATTGAGTAACATTTTATTGATCAGTAAGTTTGTGTGGGTTGCATGTTTGTTAAAATAGAACATCTATTAGAATAGGAAAAAATTCTTAAAGGTAACTGTGCAGTACCCCGCACCTACGAATTCATGTGAAGTTACAGTATGAAAAATTGTGCGTCTTTAATAGATATCTTTGTCTACGAAACCAATATCTCACCCAATCTGATGACAAATAAATTGAGTTAATCTTGTGTTTTCTTTCCATTTAAAATTTTCATTCAAACAATTTTCAAATAATTAGTGTGATTGAGGGTATGTACGCACATTTAAAGTGTGCTTTCCAGTGTGTAATTAACATATGTAGGATGTGATTTCCCCACCTCCTCAGCACAGGAAGTGAAACTCCATGTAATAATACAGTGTAACTAAAGTTTTGACTTTTCTGCTTCATTAAGTACATCAAAAGTTGCTGCTCCTTTTGGCTGTCAATTTAATGCTATGAATATTAAAGCAAATAGGTGGTGTGTGAGAGAGATCAGATCAGTAAACGATCTTTTGAAAGCCCTTTTTTATGCAAGCACACTTCCACACTTGATGTTTGCTTTATTTTTTAAATTGATGTTAACTTATTAAATATGAGTCATCCTGTAAAAAATGAGTAATTGTTTGCTGAAGTGACAGATACCTTATGGAGTTATACCATCGTTTTAGAATAAATATTACAAATATTATATCATTTCAGACATTTCTGTTTAGCTTAAAGTTTCAAAATACACAACATAACGATATTGTTGGAAATTATGCAAAGCACTTAGTTCACTGCTAACATTTTAATGCCAATACTGTTAGTTATTTCGCAAACATTAAGCAAGTCCCAATTTCAGGAATACTTAAGAGCCAGAACACTTGAATGAAAATTCTGATCCACCAACTAATATAATTAAATGTTTTATTTTCACGGATAGAGAAAGAAAAACAGACTCTGTTAAGAATGAATTGTGCAATACCGTACTTGTCATCTGCCAAAAAAGAAACAAAAACTTCATATTAGAATTTCGAACGGTAAAAAAGGTCTATAAAGCAGTTAGTCATTTCATTAAATGGATTTTCTGTTTACTGTTATCGACTAGTCAGTGTGTTTAGGAGTGTTTAAGTGTTTGGTAGTGCATGTGTATTTAGGAACTGTAGCACCAGAGATGTTTCAGCAATCGAAACAGTCCCATATTACGTTTCTTTGACGAATGACTAATTTTGTGTTTGCAGTGATTGCAGCCCCTACTCACCGTTTCCGGCGAGGTGGAAAATCTCACGTTTACATCAGAAATACAACGTTTAGAAATGTCTCGGAGAGCAAAATTAATGTCTGAATGGCACCTCAACTTTCCAGATTTCTGTGTGGGGGGGTTCCCCTATTTAAAGCAAAAGCAAGGACAGTTTATAATTGTTTTCAGTTCGAATGCAACGACTTGTATTCTAGCCGCTATACCTCAGCTCAAATTTCAATTAATTCTGTTCCAGGCAAGTAGCTGAAGACAGCTATGAGTGCTGAAAATCTGGTAGAAATGGTGATCAATAGTTTATTCTTGAGCATGAGGGCTCTTGTGGCACGCTGGTAGTGTCCAGAAGGATCCAGGGTAAGTCCCAGCTGCTGAAGACGTGCGTAATCACACATCTTGAATAGTTGATTCAAAATATTTGATCATTCCTCGAGAACAGCATATTTGCAAATATTTTTAACTGGTCCCACCTCTTGCTTGCCGTTTAGGATCTCGTTATGATAAATCAAACTTGTGAGTCGTCTCATCACCAAACTATTCATGGGTTTAGAGGAAAGTAGTCAAGTTCTGGGAATGATTGTGCTGTTTTGTAATCGCAGCTACAGGTGCTAGTTGGGTGAGACAATACGGTGCGGGATGATTGGTCGCTGCATGCGGGCAGGCACCATTAATGAAGTTTTCAGACGGTGTCGAAACTTGTTCGGTCGTTCCACCGCACCATCAGCTCTTAAGAGCAAACTAGTCGAAGTGCAGGTGATTCTGGCCAATCTTCAAAAGGAAACGGTAGCTGCCAATTGAAATGTCCTCATGTACGTACAACGTGAGTTTGAAACTTGCCTCGCTTCATCGCATATTAAAGCATTGTTCAACCAAGCTGGAATCATCTTCTGAAACCGCTGATCCACGGTTTGTGAATTAATATTGTTGGAAAATCCACTTTCTCTTCGATCACATTTGGTCCGTTTAAAAACGGCTAGGTATCCCTTTGATGGCAGGACTGCGAAATAGAGGTCGTTTAGTCAAGACTTTGTAGTTACATTGTTCGAGATGTCCGGAACATATAGATTTTGAATATGGATAAGGTTTTTATAATTTTTTTTTGTTTGGCATAATTGAGAGACACGGAATGAAAGGATGTCGGGCAATATATGTAAATACCACATCTTCCGCTGTCCGACTTTCAAACGTGAGACCCGAATCATAAATGTGGCCCAATACATCTGCTTATAATCATCTCGCATAAAACTGCTAAAATTCCTTTCAAGAAACTGATCTCACTGGAGAAATGGAAGCAATACAACCATGAATGCGAAATAAGTTGCAATGCTCACTTAACGTTAAAGCCCTCATGTTAGTACATTAACAGTTGGTTCATATGAAATGTGTATTAGTGCTGTTTATTGCAAGTTGAACTCACTTTTAGCAATATGTTGAATGATACTTGGAGTCTGTTCTTACGAACTAGTTTCTCCTGTGATATTTGTGAGCGATGACCGCCCCTACAATCCGGGCAGCACCGTACACATCATCTGCTTTCCCGTAAATTGCATTGGGTTGAACCAACTGCATTTCCGCTGTGCACTTTGAGACCGACACTCCAAGTTGCTATGAGATCCACTTTATCGGGAGTACAGTATTTCGTAGACTCCTCTCAAATTTTCTGGCAGCTATTGGCCAAATCCAGTGGTGCATTTGCCCAGTATAGTGAGCATTGATTTTTCTCAACCCTGTATCCCAGGCCTGGACAAATAAAATTGTCGTGGAAAATGTGGTATTTAAGTCATGAAGCATTGTCGGTAAATATCACCAACCTACGTACACTTTCTGGCACTTGCGTCTGTTTTACGCAACCGTTTCTCAACAAGGCGGAAGTCCCTCCTCTGTGTCACTTGTATTTGTGCGAATTTTTCTGTCGGCCCTTAGCGCCCCCATGTTATTATCGAGTTAAGAACCGTTTATTTTTCCCATCACAGCGTAGCGCAGGCAACAAATGGCCCAATATTTGTCCACGGGACATATAATAGTATTTTGAAACAATCACGTTTCTTGAAGTTTCTGTAAGTAAACACGAATAAATGCATTTAATAGAATGAAAAACAATTGTGCCGTGCATTATGTTTCTTGAAATTCCTTATTGTTGAACATAACTTGTATAGAGATCATTGTGCAAGCAATGAGAACCTGTTAACAATATTTATATTTAACCTTCTGGCGTATTGTGTCAAACATTGGTAAGGTTGCAAAACATTCCACTTTGAAGAAGAAAATCTATCACTTAATAATGGAGAGTTTTCTGACCTGGAACTAGAAAGCTTAAGCAGTTAAATCTGTCCTTTTTTTATTGATCTAAGAGGTTAAAGGCAGGTACAACTCTTTGCAAATATCTGTTTATAACACATCACGGGGAATACTTGAGCAGAGGTTTAGGGAACAAGGCGCGTTTAGCTCATAAATACATAAATAGCCCATTATTACTGCTGAACAAAGTCAAAGCAGCTTCCCCAGATAAAATTAAAATAAAATCTTTAACGGACGGCAGTTCATACTAATTAAATGTTTGCTTGGCTTGCAGACAATTAATGTAGTTCTATTTCACTGGAAGAAATAATTCACCTCGTACACATCCTCCGGAATTTTTACCATCTCTTGCTTTAGTTTGCTTATTTTGCATATTCCAGGCCCGGGAAAAGTTCTCTTGCAATCTAATGCAGCAGAGGCATTACTATTAATTAAGACAATTTAACGTGGTTTGACATTTTTTAAAAGAAAACCTTTAAAGCCTCTTTTGTTTTCTCGTGCTTAAGTGCTTGCTTCTTTTGGGAGAAAAATTATTGTTTCAAATGCTTTAAGTGTTTATTTATAAAAACACACTCCTTTCTGAAGTATTGTGTCTCGCAGCCAAGTTCCTTTTTTTTGTAATGGCATTTTCCATCAATACTCTTTTTAATAGATTATGAAAAACTGATTGCCCTCTTCGCTTGTTCCAAATGTTTACCATTATCCATCAGTCACAATGATTCAATCGCGTGCTATTTGTTGAGAATGGATCTGTCACTCTGTTAAAAGAATAAACTTGCTGTTTTAAATATATAGGTCAAATAAAACTGATGTTAATCCTATTTACCTACTTTCATTACTTTTTTAGCCGTTCAGGTGTACACACTGAAAACAACAAATGCTGGAGATCACAGTGGATAATAGAGCTCTGATGAAGAGTCATCTAGACTCGAAACGTTAGCTTGCTCTCTCTCGATGGATGCTATCTGACCCACTGTGATCTCCAGCATTTGTTGTTTGCAGTACAGAATCCAGCGTCTGCAGTAATAGGACGCTGTTCTAACTCTGACAAAGTGCTAATCTAGTTATAACTTGTACGGTTGGGAAAGCTAGCTTGCTGGCACAAATCCATCCTTACCAAACGTGCATATCTCAACCACACCGCCTTTTTTTTACAATAGGTGATATTTTGATAATCTTTAACCGAGAATAAAGTTTGAGATTATAACCATGCCTATGGATGAAAGTCACGTCAGGCGAAACATGCTTTAGTATTCTCTCACCACAATTTATACATATTTTCTAATCACCCTGTTCAGAGATATTACACAACTGTGAAGCAGGTAGGGCTTGAAAATAGGAACATTACCACTGCACCACAAGAACCCAGTGTGCAATGCGTCGAACTAAGTCTTTATATGCCACAGATGTAAAAATTTGGGATATAAATAGATGTAACATTCTGATAGCAAGCTGTGCAACATAAAAACAATGAGACAAAAATAGAACTTTAGTTATTTAATTAAAATGAATACATTTAAACTACAAACTACACCAAAATACACATCTACAAATTACTTCCTACAATCGTTGCCAATTTCCCTAAACTCGTGTCTCATGTGTTGACCTAAACACCAACCCAAAACACTGGTATTATAGTTAGAAGTCCGTCACACGGTTTTGTATCGCTGCGGGAAAAAGTCCAGAATGGGAATTATTTGCAGAGAAGCTGGAGTTTGTAATGTTTGCTGGTCAAAAGCCGCCAGTTTCATTCAATTTTGGAATACTTTGACGCAATTTACTTTGTTGGTCTTTGCAATATGTAAACATTCATTGGGCTTAAAGATAACAACAGCGTGGAGCTGGAGGAACACATCAGGCCAGGCAGCACCAGTGGAGCAGGAAAGTTGACGTTTCGGGTCGGGATCTTTCATTTTCTGAAGAAGGGTTTTTGCTCCTGTGATGCTGCCTGGCCTGCTGTGTTCCTCCAGCTCCACACTGTTGTCTGACTCCAGCATCGGCAGCTCTTGCTGTCTCTGAGACTCACTGGGCTTATTTCGTCATGCAATAACTACACATTTATGTGTTAATGGCTTTGGGAATATAAAGAGAAGCCGAATGTTCTTGGTGCCACAAAACTTTGATAAGATAGAACGAGACTTCAGGACGTGTAAAGCCCATTTTCCGCACGGTTTGATCCAATTCAGAACTGCGCTGCGGTGTGGCTGCCTGTGCCTCTAAAATGGGGCAAAATATGAATTAGTGTTCAGTCCGGCTTGTTATCTCGAGCACAGAACATGATCATTACTTTTACGAAAAAAAACACACCAGACACGCCAGACGATACGAAAACAATTTTAAATCAGACCATGCGTGCAAAACTGAGACCTGTTATTGTGGCGCACAAATCCCAAAATGACTCGCATGGCTCCTCGATCAGCCTTTGTTTTAGATGATCTTTTAAATTTGCTCTTACCATGTAATTACAAACCAAACAGAAAGGCGTGCATTGACAGAAGAGGCTACAATTTGCCAGGACTGGTGCTAAGAGGGGGCTCGGACGACTTGCTGACGTGTGACGAAGGCGGTGGGCGGGACCCAACCTGTAGCCCCGCCCCCGCCCGAGCCCAGCAGACGGCGCCTGGAAATACCGCTCGCTCAGGGAGAGCATTATCGCCCCGAATCAGCGAGAGTCTCCGGCTCGAATTTAACGCTGTCATCTTCCCACGGCCCTCAGAGGCCTTTCTCCGTTCGAGAGAAGGATCTGGAGCGTTTTGTTTTATGTTTACCGTGGAGTATTACGAGGTCAAACGAGCAGCCACTCGACAAGGAAGTGGTGAGTAATGTACGCGAGCGAAAGTTGTCCGCGTTTGTTACAGGCGGCGAAACTTGTTACAGTCCTTGCTTGCAACATTTGTTTCGGAGAGACAATGGTATTCCTGTGAAGGACAATCTGTTCAGGATTATGCGAATGTGTTGTATAATTTATTACTTATATTGAGTACAGCGAAGGGTTCCAGTACTCTAGCCTTTGCTTGGCCGTCTCTATGAGGAATTGCTGGAATTCCCCCTTTTCCTTTAAGCAGAAGCTTCTCTCGCTCGAAGCTGATGATGTGCGGAGTTGTTGTAAGCCTGGTAGGAGCTCTGCTGTTTGTGGGTTGTTCAAACTGTGCTCCCTAGGTTTGTCGAATCAAGATTGAGGAGAGAATGCGAAAAATGTGCTGTTTGCCTTATTTCATTGAACATAAGGAATGGAAAGGGGACATACTGTATAAAAGTTGATGCTAGTGCAATTCGACAGATTGCGGAAGAGTTTGAAAGTACGATGGGTGTTTTCCTGTTGATTCCGACGAATAAGCTAGTGTGCAGATGCCTTTAAAAATGAAAAACGGAGAAAACAAAAATGAACCAAAAAAAAAGCCATCATTTACCTACAGAAACTGGGACAGGCGATTCTAGCACCCTTAATATAAAACGACTCAAAAGAAGAGACTTCACAGAGGCGTAATCAAACCAAATTTTTTGACGTCAAAATATACAACATAAGAAAATACCAGCAGACGAGTTAGGAGTAGGCCTTCTGCCCCTCGAGTCTTCCCTGCTATTTAATATGGTCATGGCCTACCGATAGCTTTCACCGTCTTGTTTCCCACGGATCTATCCAATCTACCTTTCCTAAAAAAAACATTCATGGGATGTGGCACTACTGGCTAGGCCAGCATTTATTGCTCATTCCTATTTGCCCAGAGGGCAGTTAAGAGTCACCCACACTGCTGACAGTCTGGAGTTACGTGTAGGCAGGACAAAGTAAGGATGGCACATCTTAAAAAGGTTCAGACTCTGCTTGCACCAGTTTTTTTGAGGAAGAGAATGTCAAAGAATCACAACCCTCAGAGAAAAAATTCTTCCTCTATTGTAAATGGGTGCCCCCTTGTTTTTAAATGATCAACCTTAGTTCTAGACCCTTTGACAAGAGTAAACATCTTTTCCATATACACATGTTCAAAATCTCTCCAGATCTTGTATGTTTCAATTAAGTCATCTCTGACTCTGCTAAACCCCAACAGATTCAAGCCACATTCTGTTTTTTTTCATGACATTGTCTTTGACACATGGGTGTTGGCATACAGGCTATATATTAATGAAGCAAACCTCAGAACTGCTTAAAGCACATTTATATCCTTCTTAAGATGAGGAGACCAATACTGTACACAGTATTTTAAGTTGTAATTATCACTAATGCCCTGTTTCAGTGAAACATAACCACCTTATTTCTGTATCAATTCCCTCCCAGTAAGCAATAGCATTGTATGAGCTTTCCTAATTACTTGCAGTACCTGCATACTAGTCTTTGAGATTCTTGCACCAGGACACAGAACTCTCTGCAACTCAGAGCTCTTCAATCTTTCATCATTTAGTTGATATGCTTCTTTTTTGGTTCTTTTTGCCAAAATAGACAGTTTCACATGTTTCCTGCATTATATTCCTGGCCCACATTTTTGCCCACTTTTTAAACCCATTGATATCCCTTTATCACTTCCTCATGTCTTCTTTACAACTTACGTTTCTAACTGTCTTTGTGTCATCAGCAAATTTAGCAACCATACCTTCAGTCCCTATCTGATTTCTATAAATTAAGGCCCTAGCAATGATCACTGTGGCATTTTGGTTGATACTGTGTAATATATAAAGGATGTAATTTTTTTTTGTTTCCTGTTACCAAGACAGCCTTATCCATGTGAATAAGGGAAAGTCAGGGCCAATGTAATAAAGTAACATTTAATAATTGAAAATAGAGTAATGTTAACATAAGGGATAGAGTTTCAAGGTATGGCAGTTCCGTGTGGTGGAGTGGAATGTGTACCCGTTAATATGAGTAGTCACAGATCCTACTGGTGTCCGCACAACAACATGTGCAGGAAGTGCTGCCAGCTGCAGAAGTTTGAACTCTGGGTTAGAGTTTGGTTGGTGGCTGGAGTCACTGCGGCAAATCAACAAGGCTGAGAATTGTGTGTAGCATGTTCAGAGAGGTGATCACATGCAGCTTATAGGCTGGGAGCTCTTAATAGGGAAAGGGAATAGGTGACCACAAGAAATTTCAAGAGAACAGGCAGGTAATTCAGGAATTCTACACACACATTGGTTTTCTGTTTTGGATTAGGGTACTGGTTTCTTAGAGTACAGTCAAAGCCACGTTTTCTGCCTGTTCAGAGGAGAGCAGTTAGAAAGAAGGAACATTAGTTATAGGGGATTCATTTGTTAGAGGAACAGACAGCATCTTCTGGCTCCATGTTGGTATGTTGTCACAGCAGAGCAACTGCAGGACATTCTTCTGAGAGAACAAGTACTACCAGAGGTAGTGATCTGCACTGGCACCAATGACTTTGAGTAGGAAGGAGAAGTAGTCCTGCAATCAGAATTTAAGGAGCCAGGTAGAAAATTAGCAAGCAAGATTTGAAAGGTAGTACCTTCTGGATTGCTTCCAGTGCCACGTGCGAATAGAAATAGAAGGATAAGGCAGATGGATACGTAGCTGGAAAAGTGGTGCAGGAGAGAGGACTTTAGATTCCTGGGACAGTGGGACTGTCTATGACGAAGATGGTACTTTTACAAGCTGTACAGATTGCACCTGAACAGAGCTGTGACCGAGTTCCCTGTGGATCATTTTGCCAATGCTGTGGGAAGATGTGCAACTAACTCAGTAAGGGTATGGAGAGCTGGATAACTGTAATATAGAGAATAGATAATCAGGTGAAATTGGAGTAAGGCAGAAAGTAATGAAGTCTAAATCAGGATTACTGTGCATGTATGTGAATGAATGGAGTATAGTAAATAAGATTGGGAGTAAGAGGTGCAGATTAGCAAGTGGAAATATGATGTTGTGGAGATAAGAGACTTGGCTGAAAGAAGGGCAGGAGTGGGTGTTAAGTATTCATTGTTAGATGTTCTGAAAAGGTAGGAAAGGATTTTTTTGGCATTTTTTTTTAGTTCAGGAGGGTCTAGCAGTGCTGAGACAAAGGATGTTCCAGAAAATCTAAAGATTGAATCAATCTGGCCAGATCTAAGAAACAAAATGGTGCAGTTGCTTGGTGTACTGTGTAGACTAATAGGCAACGTGTAGAGGAACAAATCTACAGGGAAACTATACAATGGTTATAATTGGAGACTTTAAATACCCAAATGTGAACTGGGACAGTGGTAGTGTTAAGGAGGGATGGGAACAAATGTTCCTAACATTTTTCAGGAAAAATTTCTACAGCGATATGTATTCAACCTACAGAAAAAGAAAAAAAAACTGTTGGATCAGGTTTCTGGAAAATAAGCTGAACCAAATAGATCAAATATTACTGGGTGAACATTTGGGAGATAATAATTAAAGAACAACACAGCACAGGAACAGGCCATTTGGCCCATCAAAATAATTTTATCATAACATTTAGCATGCCAGTAGAAAAGGACAGTAGGCAATCGAGTAAAGAATAATTAATTGGAGGAGAGCAGGTTTCAGTTGATCAAGAATGGAACTGCGGCAGATGGAATAGAACAAAAGGATGATGGAAAAACTGCAGCAGAACAATAGACTTCCTTGAAAGATGCAATGGTTTGGTGATTCTCTCAAGAGAAGTGATGGGCAAACAAATTCAGAGCCCCCTGGATTGAAAAGGAGATAGAAACTAAAATAAAGAAGAAAAAGTGTGCTTCTGACCGCTGTTAGGTGGGAATTAAAATTGAGAGCTGAGAGGAATACAGAAGATTCAGAGAGTAGGGAAAAATAAAACCTCTAAGCAGCAAAGAGGGATTATGAAAAAATACTGGCAGGAGATCTAAGGGGAATTCCAAAGTATTCTTTGGGCACATCATAGTAAATGCGTGGTAAAAGGAGGAGTGGAGGAGTACAGTTGATTAGGGACCAAAAAGGGGATTTACATATGGAGGCAAGAGGCATAACTGAGGTGTCAAATGCATACTCTGCATGTGTCATTACTAAGTGGTAGATTTTGCCCAGGCCTCAATGATGGAGGAGGAGGCTTTGTCACTAGAAGTGTTCAAAATTGATAAGGAGGAAGTGTTCAATAGGTATCGTTATTTAAAGTTGACAGTGCATCAGAGCTAGATGATATGCATCCAAAGTTATTGAGTCAGTCTTCTGCAGACTCCAGGGAGCAGGCATTGTTCAAAAATAATTGTAAGGATAGTCCACCAATTACAGGTCAATCAGTTTAAATTCACTGGTAGGGAACCTTCTAGAAACAGCTATTCTGGATAGAGTGAGTAGTCACATAGAAAAAGGTGGCTGGTTTAGGAAGATCCAGCATGAACTTCTGAAGGAGAAATGAAGTCTCGAACTTGCTGGAGTTTTTTCAAGAGGTAACAAAGGATCACAGAGAGCAATACTATTGATGTGATGTACATGGTGTTTCAAAATGAATTTGACGCAGTGCCACATTATAGACTTGTGGATTAAAGGGACAGAAGCAATGTGGATACAAAATTGTGATACTTACCTTTATTAGTCAAAGCATTGAATACAAGAGCAAGGAGGTTACATTGGAACTATACAGAGCTTTGGTTAGGCCACAGCTGGAGTGTTGTGTGAAGTTCTAGTTGCCACGCCAGAGGAAAGATGTGATAGCACTAGAAAGGATGCAGAGGAGATTCACCAGAATGTTGCCTGGACTGGAGGGTCTGAGCTATAAGCAAAGAAAAGGTAGGTTGGAATGTTCTTCTTCAGGACAGAGAAGGCTGAGGGGGGGACCTGATTGATACGTGTTAATCTCCAAGGGGCATGCATAGAGTAGGTAGGGAAAAACTTAACCCTTTGAAGGGATCAATAATCAAGGGCACAGTTTTAAGGTAGGGAACAGAAGAATTAGAGGAGATTTGAAGGAATTTTTTTTTACCCAGATGGTTGTAGGTACCTGGAATACCCTGCCTAAATGAGTTGTAGAGTCAAGAACCCTCAAGCCATTTAAGAAGCATTTGGGTAGGTACCTGAAATGCCATATCATGCAAGGCTACAGACCAAATGCTAGAAAATGGGATTAGAATAGATAGATGATTTGTGGCCAGTATGGAGACAATGGGCTGAAGGGTCTATTGCCAAGCTGTAAAATCTCTGACTCTCCACCGTCCTAAAATTGGCAGAGTGATAGCAAACAAAGAATAGCACAGTGTAGGGCTCCAGAAGGTTATAGACAGGTTGGTGGAGTGGGCAGATAGGTGCCAGATGAAGTTCAACGCAGAGAAGTATGAGGTGATACAGTTTTGTAGAAGAACGTGGACAGAAAATATAAAACAGAGTGTACAATTATTAATGAAGTGCAGGAGCAGAGGGATTGGGTTGGTGGTATAGTGCATTGATCAACTGAAGGAAGGGTGGAGAAAGCAATTAATAAAGCATTCAACTGTCCTTTGTGGGGTATTGTGGGTACACAGCAGTGGTATCCCTAACTCTAAGTCAGAAGATCTGGGTTTCACAGGTGTGTCACTTTTTAAAATTAACTACAGTATCATATACTTTATTAATAGTGACATAGAGTACAAGTGCAAGAAGGTTATCCTAACTTATCAACGCTTGTTTGACCTCAACAGGAGTGTTATGAAACATCTTGGGAGCCACACTGTAGGAAGAATGCAAACATAATGTAGAGAGAGTGCAGAAGAAATTTACAAAAATTGTTACAGGGATGAAAAATATCAACAATGAGGTTAGTTTGGAGAAGTTTAGACTTATCTCCTCTGAGAGAGACAGCGGACAGGAGTTCTGATAGAAGTTTTCGGAATCATGTGACATTGGCATAGAGTAGATAGACAGAAACTTGTTCTGCTTGTAAAAGGATTGAGAATATGATGGCAAAGATTTAGTGATTTCCAAAAGAGGCAAATGTGATGTGAGAAAATTTAGACAGCTCAATGGTTTTAAGTTAAAATGCAAGGTACAATTGGTAATCATCTAATAAACAAAAGAAGCAAGATAAACACAAGTTGGCAGCCATTACACGTAATTGTAATACTTGGGTTACATTTTCAGGTCTCATTTTCTGGAATTTTGATAAAAGTTTCTGTTAAGTTAAAATTTCTAGATTAAAATTAGTAATGATTTTATTTTTTTCTGGCACCTTTTTGATTTTTTTTATTGGTTGATCCGTTGTTTTGGATAGAATATAATAGTTTTAAAATGGCATTGTGCATCTGCATTGAATATTTCGTTTTTGCAAAGCGTTACTTCAGTAGATTTAATGTGACAGAACATGTGTTTCTTATACTACACCAGAGGATTTACTGTTGAATTTCGAAACTTCTATAACACAGCAGTCAATCCATGGCAAGCTAATCTGGTACTGCTCCAGGGACCTTTCAGAAGTAGCAGTGAGCTTTTATATTCATTCATGTGAATTATTGAGTTAAACTTTTAAATGGGAGAGGAGCATTTACGATCTCAAAGTATTAGTTAAGATCTGGATAGTTTCTCATGTGTTTGAGTATTTGCAGACGTCCTGAGCATTTTGTAAATCTAATTTGACATTGACGAGGCATCATACACTTGAGTAATTGCAGTCCAAAGAGAATTGGAGCTGAATTAATTAAAAGCATTCAGTAAACCCTGGAGGTCAGTTTAAGTACAGCCTGGAACAGGCTGCATTATTATGTTGATTGGTCGTACTTAGGTTCTCTTGTTTGAACTTATCTGAATGTTTACTGCTCCATGAGTTAGTTACAAATTGGATCCAAGAGAGTACTGGATCAGGAACAGCAGCTCCAGACTGCACAAGTAGGCTCCACGTAATAAGTCCCACAGAGTGGTGGCTGTATACTATGGAAGAAGGTTAGAGATAATAAGACAACCTGGATGATTCTTTGCAGCTGTGAGTGGGGTTATGGAAGCCCATAAGTAGTTTCTATTTGATATAGCTGAAAAATCTTGGAGCTTTATGAAATTCTGTGGCAGCTTGTTGAAGCTAGCTGTTTGATAAAAGCTGAAATTGTAGCATTAATTGGACACTTGGAATCAGTCTCAGAAGTTGTCTTGAGCTTGGTCTCAGGAGAAGAGATTGATTGAGCAAAACATGAGTAGTTGTAGAATCATAAAGGCTTTAAGGGCATTTGAGTTCTGACCTTTGAAGGTGAAGGATTGGAATTCCTTTGCGAAGGAGACAAGAGTTTTAATGATATTTGGGTGACCGACAGTGGTGGGATCTCTCTTGACTGCATTGGCCATTTATGTTGCAGTTTGTGGGGTGTTACCTACAGTTTCTGTTAACTTTTTTTTATTTTCTAATGTTATGTGGGGCCATCAAGTTGATCAGTTTAGTGAAAACAAACTTTGCTTTTGAGATTTGGCGGCTGGTTTTGCAGCCCAATGCTCTTCGTACCATTAGGCTTTTAACTCATATTTATCTCATTTTAATCCTGAATGTTAGTGTAAAAGCTGTATTTGTTGTGTATATGGTTTAGAATTGTTTTCTTGTTCAGCATAATAGAACGATCCTAGCTAATATAATCACTAGACAGGTTAGATTCCAGAGTGAAATCTGGCATGATAGATATGTCATTTAATTATTGTGGTGGCCATTCGCTGTACATAGGTAGACAAGGCTAAAAGTTTCCTTCAACAATAAATAAGAAATTTATTGCACAAAATGGAAAACATAAAATAAAACAAACTAAAATAAACTAGAAAACAGAGTTTGCAAGATCTTTAAAAACACAGAGCTGAACAAAGTATCTATTCCCCAACACTAATCACTTTAGTGTTTCAAATCCAGAGAAATATTCTATATGACATCTTTAGGTTTGACTTAATTGCTTCTTCCCAGTTCTATCCTGTTAACTGTGAAGAATTCTTACATGAATACTGACAAAATTGAAATCTTCGACTTTCTTGGTCTCTTAATAGCCTGCAGATTTCTAACCAAACATTCTGGTCTGTGTGTTTCACAAGCTAAACTTTTACACCAGTTAATTTAAGCTTTCCCTGAACAGTCCTACATTACCTTCTCAGAAACAAACTATATTTGCATCTACCTCCAGTCAGGCCTCCAAAACTGATATAGAAGTTTACAATCTTTGAATTTTCTAATCTCAAACCCAAAGCCAAAAGCAAGCTAATGTCTTTCAATGTTTACTCCCTGTTGTCATGATCTATTGGGATAGTATGCTGGAAATGAAGCTCCATTATTGTTGTGGACATCAAAAATGTAAAATAAATCTTGTCAAACTATCCAGAGTTCTCAGTTTACCTGATTGACAAACTCTGGTTCAAAGAAAACACTCACCAGACTTGTGTACTTAACAAGAAAATAACTGTTTATTGCAAACAAATTGCCATTAACCAAAGGCAAAAAGGAATTATCAATTGCTAACTTATAACTCTATAATTTTAAACTCTACTCCTTCTTAAATTGCCCTCCTTCATAGACAGACAGACAAGTCATGGATACTAAAGGTGGCAAGGGTAAAAGAAAAAATTGAACTAGTTCAATAATGCCGTTATGGACACAGAAGTCAATGAATTGTTTTCTTTCATCACCTCTGAATTCTTTGTTGGCACAGTTAGAATAGAACAGAAATTTATCATCATGTGTACTTTTACGTGAGTAAAGTACAATGAAAAGTTTTATAAGTCACCCTAATGCAGCATCTACATCAATGACATAGACAATTAAAAAATGTAAAATTAAGACAAAGTTCATCACAGTTCAGTTAATGGGTTCCTCTGGTCACCAGACGCGAAACGTTAACTATGTTTTTTCCTTCACAGATGATGCCAGACCTGCTGAGCTTTTCCAGAAACTTTGATTGTGTTCCGATATTCTATGAGTTTGAAATTCAAACTCTTAAGTGATATTAATATATGGGCGGCACAGTGGCTCAGTGGTTAGCGATGCAGCACCAGGGACTTGGGTTTGATTCCACCCCCAGTGACTGCTTGGAGTTTGCACATTCTCCCTGTGTCTGCATGGATTTCTTCTGGGTGCTCCAGTTTCCTCCTGTAGTCCAAAGGTGTGCAGGCTAGGTGGATTAGCCATGGGAATGTTACAGGGATTGCGTGGGGTCGTAGGTCTGGGTGGTTGCTCTTTGGAGGAGTGGTATGGACGTGATGGGTCAAATGGCCTGCTTCCACACTGTAGGAAATTCTATGATATAAATCACACACGTTTTCCTCTCAATATGTGAGTCATTATTATTTTTGTTTTGTTCAGGGTTGTATAATAAAGATTTCTTGCAGTTTCAATTTAGCCCTGGGATCCTACCAGTAACTTTCTTTCCCTTGGTTCTTCCGTGAATTTTATTCTTTTGAGAGGTGTGGCGATCAAACATAACTAAGATTCAACTTTTTTTTAACTGGAGTTATGTAGTTTAGTTCAGTGATATTAACAGAAGGTTAAATTATAGTTGTAGATTTGGTCCAGCTCCAACATTCCGGGTTTGTAGTTGACCAAATTTGGGATCTACTGCATGTGCCAGAAGAAGATGCTAAGAAGGATCTGTATCAGAATCTGCTGCGGCACAGTGGAGAGCGCAGTTGGTATCAACTCCTGATTAGCTAATCCTGAATCCTGATATGGTTATGATCTGAATGATTTTGCACTTCAGATTCCAAAATAAACCATTTCCTTTTGTAACAAACTAATGCTGGAGTAAAAAAAAACTTTTGTCCATTTTGAGTATTGAATTTATGACTGAACACTTGGGATATTACCACAATGTACCAACTACAAGTTACTCAGTTGGCATGCTACTGCCACTGTGCTCTGGTTGTGAAGCAACTGATTGCTTAAGGTGATAGATCCCCCAATCACGCTGTTTTTGTCCAGATTAGTGGCGAGCTTGTTCAGTGTCATTGGAGCAAATGAAGAGTCTTCCTTCACACTTGATTGTGCATTGTAGATCATAGGCAGGCTTTGCAGAGTTAAGACCCTACGATATGAGGCATGAGTTGCATTTGATGGATTGAGAAATTTGCTGAATGGAATGACAGTGGATAGGCAATAGCGAATATTTCAAAGAGTAAATGGGTGAAATACAAATTGTTTATTGCTGTCTGGGGTAAGAGTACAAAGACAACAGAGGCCAAACCATGGCTTATGAGGGAAGTTAGTATTATTATTAGATGCAATAAAGAAGAATACAAATTGGGAAGAAAAAACTATAGATCTGAGGATTGGGAACAGTTTAAGAGGTCAGCAAAGGTGGACCAAGGGATTGATTAAGAAAGGAAAAATGGAGTTAGAGTAAGCTTGGAGGAAACATAATGGACTGTAAATGTTTCTATAGGCATGTAAAGTGGAAAATCTTGGTGAAAACTATTGTAAGTCCCTTACAATTAGAAATGGGGGAATTTATAATGATGAACAAGGAAATGGCTGACAAACTATATTCATGCTTCTGTTTTCACAATGAAGGACACAATTCATAGAAACAGGCCATTCTGCCCATCACGTCAACATTGACCCTTTGAAGAGCAGCCCATTCAGACCCATCCCCTAGCCTATCCCTGTGACCCTACATTTCCCATGGTTAATCCACCTAGGCCTGATTAATCTACATCCCAGAGAATTTAAGGATGGCCCTGGAAATAGCGAATGCGTTGGTTATCATCTTCCAAGATTCTTTAGACCCTTCTACAGATTGGAGGGAAGCTAATGTAACCCCACTACTTAAAAAGGGAGGGGGAGAGAAAGCAAGGAATTATAGACCAGTGAGTCTAACGTCAATAGTAGAGAAGATGTGCAAGTACATTTATCAAGAATTTTATATCAGACCATTTAGAAAACAGTCGTAGAATCGGACACCATCAACATGGATTTACAAAAGGGAAATCATGCTTGACATACCTATTGGAATCCTTCTGGGATTATGGTGCATTGGTGAGGCCACATCTGCAACATTGTGTGCAGTTTTGACCTCTTTGTCTGAGGTAGGATGTTCTTGGTATAGAGGGAATGCAGCAAATGTTTACCAAATTGATTTCTGAGATGGCAGGACTGAAATATGAGATTGATTCGGTTAGGATTGTATTCGTTTAGAAGAACGAGGGGGATATATCAAAGAAACCTATTAAATTCAAACAGGTCTAGACAGGATTCCTGATGGCTGTGGAGTCCAGAACCAGGGGTCATCGTTTAAGGATTAATGGTAAACCTTTTTAGGATTGAGATGAAGAGAAATTTCTTGACCAGAGAGTGGTGAACCTGTGGAATTCACTACCACAGAAAGTGGCTGAGGCCAAAAAATTTGTGTTCAATAAAGAGGTAGACATAGAAATTGAGGGATGTGGGGAGAGGGCAGGATTAGGGAATTGAGCTCTGATCATTTGTGATAGTGAATAGCAGAGCAGGCTTGAAGTTGAATGGCCTGCACCTGCTCCTATCTTCTATATTTCTATGAAATGAGTTATGGATCAGACTTCTCAGTCTCTGACCTACTCTCATAGCCATTTGTTTTTTGGCCATTCTAGTTCAGTTTATAATGGCAACCCTCAGAATGCTGATGGTATACAGCAGTGTTAATACTGTTGGGCATCACAGGAGATGGTAAGATTCCCTCTTTTTAAAGATAATTTTTGCCTGTTTAGTGCCGTGTTACTTACTATTCCTCAGTCCAAACCCGCATGTAAACAAGGCCTTGCACACAGGCGCCAATTATTTCATCTGAAGAACTGTAAATGACACTGAATCTTCAGCAGCCAAAACATAAATCCCCATTTCTAACATTGTAATGGAGAGAACTTGATTGTAGCAGCTCAGTATGGTTGGGCCTATGCAGTACTCTGAAGAAAGCCTGCAACAATGTCTTGACATTGGAATAATTAGCCTCCAACAACCACAACCTTTATACCAGGCATGTTTGCAACTAGTGGAGAATCTTTCCCTTTGATTCTCATTTACCCCAATTTTGCTCCTCATTGATACTCCACTCCTCCTCCCACCACCACCCTCTTCCTATCTCCCGCCCTCCCCCTGTCAAATGTTGCCTTGAAATGGCTGACGTGAGCAAGTAACCACGACACAGGATATATCTTCTGGTTTAAAATAAGTTACCACAGACCTGTAAGATCAAAGTCTGCTTTGGGATCGAGAGACTTTTTATTTTGCTGAAAACACAGCAAAGCGTAATTTAGTGGAAAACAAAAACCAAAGATCTGGAACTAAGTGGCCCTTGTGCATCTAAAATGAGCCTTGGCAAGCAGGTTGAAAAGTGTTCCTTAATACTGCTGTCAGTGACATCTTCCATCACTTTGAGATAGACTGATGGGGTGTTCATTGGTCAGATTGCATCTGCCCCACCTTTTTGTGAACAGGAGTTTTGCAGCATTGTAGTCGTACTGGAGCAGCCCTCTGAGCTATGCTGTTTGTTCTGGAACACAAACCTTAAGTGTTTTGTTCATTCTTTGTGTGAAATAGTCTTGATTCAGAACCACAGGTAATGGTATAAATTCAACATAAGTATCTGTGTTCAAGTAAAAATGTTGTTAAGTGTAGGAACGACCCCGATATATAATCATGAATGTGTTCGGCTGAAATCTCTCTCTTTTTGAAATTATAGTTTCATAATTTGGAGGGTGAATAATTTTATGACCGTGAGGAATGACATGCTATTAAAGGTGATGTGGTTAATATCTCACTGACTCCACCTGACGAAGGAGCAGTGTTGCGAAAGCATATGATTTCAAATAATCCTGTTGGACTATAACCTGGTGTTGTGTGATTTCTGACCGTGTCCACTCCAGTCCAACACCGGCACCTCTACATCAAAGAAAAAGGCACATTATTAGGTTGTCGGCTTGCTCGCTGAGCTGGCTGGTTATTGTACAGGCATTTTATCACCATGCTAGGCAACATCATCAGTGCGGCCTCCGATGAAGCGATGTTGCTCTACTTGCCTTGGTATTAATATGACAGGTTATATTACATAGATTACAAGTCTGATGTCTCATTTTAAAGAAAAAATAAATACTTCGGGAGAGATGTATTTCATTTTTCTTTGGATGGTAAAGCTGTATTGAATTTGGGATGATTATCTGTTCAGATTATAGTTAACTGCTGTTTAAGGAGTGACGACTGAAGACAGTGCCAAACTAAAGGTAGAGTTTGCAGAGGGTTGGGGGAAAGGTAAAGGATGAATTTGTCTTGCTCAGTTTATACATTCTGCAGGGTAATAGAAAAGGTAAAATATTTGTCAGCCCACAAAACAGGTTACCTTTATTTAGGAAAACAAAACACCATTTCTGCTCACTAAAGAGAGCATAAGATTTAGAAATCTTGCTTGATTGCATGACACTTTCAGAACAGAGATAATCAGCAAGAAGTTAATGAAATAGTGTCTCAAGCAATTATTGAAATTCAATGTGCTCTCTCGTTTTACAAAAATAATACTCTTGTAAAAATATATATCAGCTTTGGCTGAGAGATATTGAAAAATTGCCTCTTTTTCTGCTGGCTCATCGTCTCTTAGCACTGACGAGAAGTCCACTTGGCCATTTCTACCAGGATTATCCACTATTCTTAGACATTGGGGTTTGCGGTACTATGAGAAGTCATACAAAAAGCTGATGATACTGAATACACAGTTGAAGTGCGTCACAAAATCTCTTTTCACTGTAGTTTCAGCAATTTCCTTATTACTCAGTGATTCATTCTTTATAACACAGCAAAGCTGACAGGAATCTACATCGCTAAATACACATCAATTAACCATTGTGACTCTCAGAACTGGTTTGAGTACTTAGAAGTATATCCTTACCCTATTTCTATTTCCACTTAACTCGGGAGGGCTGCTGAACACTGTGAAATGATATGCCTGTTTTTAAATTATACTAATACTTTTTGCTATCTTGGCGTTCACCATAAATCTCTGTGAATGCCATGGGATATTCTGCAATATAAATTTACCTTGTTGTTTTGCACAATTTCTCAAAGTGCTGAAACTTCCTGAATAATCACCATGCTGTTTGAGCATGTTGTTTTCAGCACAGTCACTGCAGGATCTGTGGAAGATATTTCCTGTCAATGATGCTTGGTGACAATTTGGATCCAAGCTAGTTGGAGAGACGGCGACCAAGATAACTTGCTTTGTCAATAGAATTTATTAACTATGCAGTCTTACAGCTCCTTCCACACTCCAAGACCATCTGTTTTCCTTTTTTTTGTGATAACCCACCACTAAATCACCCACTTGACAAATGAAAGAATTAACAAGCACTACACACCAGACTAAAGAGGTATAGAGCTGGATGAACACAGCGGGCCAAGCAGCATCAGAGGAGCAGGAAGGCTGACGTTTCGGGCCTGGACCCTTCTTCATTTTTCTGAAAATGAAGAAGGTTCTAGGCCCGAAACGTCAGCCTTCCTGCTCCTCTG
>NC_063341.1:30322419-30398283 GCF_021869965.1 Rhincodon typus | reverse complement strand
GTTCCTACTATCTCTACACACCAGACTATTCTCTTTTATAGCTACCAGGTCGATTAACCACAGTTGCCTTTACTACTTGATGCATTAACATTTTCATATTTTTATGTGAATTCTGGAAAACCCAACCTATGCACTTCACCTTCTGAAATATGAACCTGATCACGTTTTTTTTTGTCTTTTCACACTAGTTTATACTGAATCCTGTGATAAAGGCCATGAGCAGCATGGATGCAGAGGTAGGCTTGCTAAAAGGCTCTCCAACTCAGTGGACTACCTCCCACTAACATTTAAATGCCTCCCAGACCTAACTCCAGCCAACCTTCTCAAGTTCTTTATATTGCCCATGAGCTGTCAGATTTTCCATGCCTCTTCAAATTTCCCTTGCCATCTCCATTCTCCCATGTATCCTGTATAGCTACTCACCTAGTCTGCTCTGTGTACTGTACAGATCCCAGGAGCCAGCGAAAAAAGCATGGGAATTATATTAACATTATTGAAAAAAAATTAATGCCGGCAACGAAACAAAACTCTGAATTCAAACACACTGTCATTAATATTGAAATAAGAATGCAAGTATACTGATTTTCTGCCAGCAATGCAAGTTTGCACATCCCTAATGGGAGTGTATGCTCGCTAACTGAAGCAGTGGTTCCTCACTTCAATTGAATGAGACTGGTCATCCGTGATTCACGTGGACTTTGGAATTAGCAAAAGTAAATGGAGTTTTAGCTACCTGCTTATTTTTTCTCCCTTCAGCCTTCCTGTTTCTATATCTTAAATTTTCTTTCATTTTGTTTCTATCTAATCTTCTCCATTCTTGAATATTTTCCCTTTAACCTATTTTAATTCATTTTTTTTGGTATTGTTTTATACTTCTCTCTTTCTTTGCTCTTCCATTTTTCTTATCACCTTTTTGTTCCCTTTTGAATATTTTCTTCATGTCAGTTTTCCATGTACAATATTTTCATCAGTGTTAAAGACATGGTAAATACCTTCTGCATACCTGAGATCTAAGAACATTAAACACAAGATCATTGTACTGATTTTAAACGGATATTTTTCAATACCAAGCTCCTACCCCTCTCCCAAAGATACCTTTTGCTGAAGTAGTGTTCTGTGAGCAGAATTTATTTTTCTGATGCTATGTGAAGTGTTCATTGTTCATATACGCTTTTCAATAATGAGCATTGAGAAGGTTTTCAAGCACAAGCAGGATCAGAAATCAAAATATGTGACCCCAATGCTGCCTTCATTTGGGGTTCAAACATTTTCCCCTCCAGACATAATCATTAGTACCAAGGATTCTGGTTAATGTTCTGCCCATTTGTCATGTACTAAGCACAGTTGTTGCATCATGATCAGCAGACTATGGTGGAATGTGAGATCTTCATTGTATGTATGGTTCATTTTCTAAGTATGATCGACTGAGAATCTCCTTCTGGACTACATTTCTGAACAAGTAACAAGCAAAAAAGATATGGTGAGTTTAATTGTTTGAGAATTACACTGGTAAAAATGGGATTGGTGCCAAGTCTGAGGTGGAAAAAAAGACACTGGTTTTGTGAACCCTACGATTATTCAGTGCAGAGGTTTCTGTTTGTGTTCAACATAGGGAGCTGTTAAGTACCTTTACTCAAAGTCAGAACATAGCCTGGGACTGTGCAACAAAGATTTGGATTGGAAGAGGAAGTATTTTAGAATGTTCTCCAAATGTTATTCACATTGATTTGGTTCAAAGCGTATGCATTGCAAGTTTCTGCATTTTGATTGAAATGGATATTGAAATCTTTCACAGTGTCACTTGCTGTATAACACATACTTCATAGCAAGATATTAAGTTTATCCTTCTGCTTTTGGATTGTGCCTAGAGAGCAAGAAAGATTTGAACAGAATGTACCACCAGGGTGAAAAGCTGCTGATAAAGTTTGTGTTACTGGTGGTAGGATTAATTTAAATCACTTAGTTGAGAGTATCAGACAGGTATTAGCTTAAGCACAATTTTCCCTGATGGCTATCCAGTAACAATAGATATCTACAACTTAATAGACCTATGGTTTTTTATGGTTTGCGCTTTACTTATAATTGCCATAGTTCATGGGGGGAAAAACAACTACCAGGAAAAATTAGTTAATGCTGTTTTGATTAACTTCTGTTTTTAGAAACAGATTGTCAGAGGTGATTGTACTTCATGAAGGAGGGATCATGTGATCTGTGACATGAGATGGACCTGTAGACTGTAACCTGATTAAAGTGAGAGTTGTTGGCAAGAATCAAAATATTTTTATCAAGTGCTTTTCTTGACAGTGACCTTTTGATTTTTGGGGTCTCCTTCTTGGTTTTCAGGGGGTTCCTTTTCATTCCTTTTTACATTCTCTCTAACTCGTATTTTAGTAAGTAATGTAGACATGTTCGAAGAGTAGTTTCTGTATTTATGTTGACATATGGGTACTTGGCCTCTCTCTGAAGTGGAATTAGTAAAATTCAACAATATCCTCAATAAATATTAACACTTCATTAAACTTAAATCCGCAACACATGAAAATATTAGTTTACTGGATACCACTGTATCTATATTGGTAAAAGACCACAGGCATCACTGAGCAAAAGTAATTTTTAAAAATAACTGATACATACACTTACACACAAAAAGCCATTGTCCTAAACACCTTCCACAGATATTTCAGCTAATGTACTTCCATCACATGCGTAAGACTGGAAGGTTTTAACCTGGCAGTTACTAAGCATTCTTCTACAGCTCAGATCCTCACCTCCAAATTAAATTTGATAGTTGACCGTGTCCATTACAATCACCGGCCTACATAATCCCCCATACCATAGTTCTGGAACATATGCAGCCTCGTTCATTTGCTAGAAATTGATTACCTCAATGACTTCATTTCCTGACTCCTGGATAGCTGAGTTATTCCTTTGTTCGCAGGTTTAAAAATCTTTTTTTCTTTTTTCATCCTCTCTCACCATTCCTTCCAGCCCGTCGTCTTCCCACCACCCATTCCTTGCAGCCTTTGTCTTCTCCCCCCCATTCCTTGCAGCCTTTCTTCCTCTGCCCCTTTTCATTTTGCAGCCTCTCTCTTCCTCCACTGCAGACAAGCTTTCCGAGCTCGCAACCTTCAACTCATCCCACCCCACACCCCACCCCCTTCCTTGGAACTTCCTCCACTGAGGGGGCTTGCTGCTACCCCTGAACTGCCCCCCTGCCTCCTGGAACCCAATAGATGGACTGGCAACAGTGAACTAGCTTGACTCTGGCAAAAGACTCCCCTCAGCCCAGCATTAGCAAAGGTTACCCCCACTTCTCCTTGCACAGGGCATCCCTGGTGACTTGCTTGTCTTTTCTCATCGTTACCCAACTTATCAACAGCAATGCAAGAGAGAACCAGCCTGTGACTGGAAGAGCTTCTCCTCATCACTTCTTTCAATCTTACTAATGGGGGATAATATTTTGTTGATTGCCCCAGTGATTGAATTCTCCTGGACCTTTTTGGAACTCTCGGGTGTGAACTTGTGTATTTCAGGCATTGGTTGTGATTGGTTGCCCTGTAGTATTTAGAAATTGATTGTAAGGTTGACCGATGCCCTGGAATATGCCACAATTACTCTGATATGATTGGAAAAACTTCAGAACCCTCATTGTTCATTTATTGGGTTTGTAACTTCCCTTGGAATCAAGGGATAAAATGTGCTCAGTCTGCAGAAAGAGCTGGCAAAATGAATTGAGTCTTTGAACTTAACTTGCATACATAATGTCAAATTTCAGAATTTTCTCCCTTTTCACAAACTTGGTGTCATATTTGATCAGTTTCCAACCATCCGCGTAATCCCAACACCTCTGCAAATAGCTTGACCCCACCTTCGTCTTCTTTTGACGCTTGGCATCAAATTCTGCTTGTTAATGATTTTGTGAAGTCTCTTGGAATGTTTATTCCATTAGAGGAGCTACACAGGTACAGATTATTGTTATTAATTAGTTATGTTCCTCTTAAATACAATTGAATAGCTCCCTTGAGTGTTCTTCCACATACTGTTACTTACGCTGATTTTCTTTTTCCCCTGCAGTTCATCAATTTGCATCTATCCTTATGCATACACGTTGATTTCATATGCAGTATACCGCAATGCTCAATTTTTTTTTATCTTGTATCTATCACATGCATTGCGCTTATAAAAAATAATCCACACCACCCTGGACCCCTCATTAGACATATTGCAGGTGTCATTAATACAAATGTATTTACACTGAGGGATCCACTAAGTGAGCAGGAGCAGAACCAAGTATTTGTGACAAGGGAGAGTTAAGAAACTATTTGCTTCTATATCAGACTGTATTCTTTCTAAACTAGAAATTCTTGGAATTCACACATTTAAGGCAAATGACACACTGGCCTTTATTGCAATGGAATTGAAGTGCAGGAATAAGAAAGTTCACCAAAAATGTATGGTGTTTGGCAAGACCACCCCGGGTCTACAGTGATGTTAAAGGAGGGGGTGCTCCTATGAGTGTTCACTAGTTTAGCTCCTAGAATGTGGGTTGCCTTATGATAAGGTTTAGTAAATTAGGCCTTTAAGTGCTGGAGTTCAGAAGAGGAGCAACATTCAAGGTTCTGAAGTGGCTTCATTTAGGGTGTTTCTCCTCACTGGGTAATCCAAGGTGTCAGGATAAACGAATGATCATTTAAAAGTGGGATGAGGAGAAATTCGTTCACTGAATTTTTGTAATTGTCTATCCCAGAAGGTTGTGGCTGCTCCATCATTGACTATATTCCGGACTGAGGTTGATAGTGTTTTGATCTCTCATAGAATCAAGGGCTATGGGGGTTGGATAGGAAAGTGAGTTCAGTACATGAAGGTAGAATGTTAGCTATCATCAAATCACCTATTGCAGCAAGGATAAGAGGCCGAATGGTCTACTCCTTCTGTCTCGTACGTTCCCGAAGGAAAATTGTTAACTCGGTACAATCACTACCTGTTGTTTGGATGTATCCAAGTGTCTGCAGTACAGTTAAGTCTTGCCATTTGCTTTTTGTGAATTTTTGTATCTGTGCAAAACCTACTGTACACTTTTCTGCCTCTGCAAGTCTAATCTTCGCTCGTCTGTGGTTTGTAAAGACAAAAAAATTAAAAGCAAACATACTTCCTTGAGTGGAAAGTGTGCACTGAGTCTGGCACTGTGCACGTGAAGTCTGC
Organism: Rhincodon typus; assembly: GCF_021869965.1. Classification (NCBI taxonomy): domain Eukaryota; kingdom Metazoa; phylum Chordata; class Chondrichthyes; order Orectolobiformes; family Rhincodontidae; genus Rhincodon; species Rhincodon typus. The sequence goes on along the minus strand of NC_063341.1, from coordinate 30,393,081 downwards.
CATTTTTGTCGCATGAGAAGGTCACCATTTATGAGATGTTTGTGGAACATATCTCTGGCGAAAACTGGGACTTTATTGTGTCTGATATTTGGAGGAAATATTTGCTGTAACCATTGTGCAGTTCTGCACAACAGATTACTGGGGCTACAACACTGAAATGAGTTTCAACTGCATTGAAAAGACCTCATGAGAAAGGTCCTACACAAAGTAGGAGTTTCTCTTGTCAGTGCTCAAGTCAATGAAGAATGCAGCAGGGACCCATGAAGGGTTTACATTTGTTGGCCAGAGTCACTAAATTTAATGTTGCACACAGGTTTTTTGGAATGTAAGCTGGTTGGGTATGCAGAAGGGGTTCTGAAGAAGAGTCACATCAGACTCCATTTCTCTCTCCAGTGAAGCTGCCAGACTTGTTGAGTTTCTCCAGCATTTCTATTTTTTGTTTCAGATCTCCAACATTTGCAGTATGTTGCTTTCATTATGCTGAGACAACATCATGATTTCCTTAAGCTGTGCCTCCTCAGAGAGTAAGACAGAAACAAGGAAGCATCAAAAGGCTTCCTTAGCATCAGGCAAATGACACAAGTTGTAGGGTTATGACTTCACAGTGTAGGAGCTACAAGGTCTGCTGATTTTCCAAGGGCTTCCAACTCATACCAAGATGTATATTTCATCCACTGGGAAATACCTGACAGTGGGGAAATTCCTAGAAAAAGCCACAGTTAGGTTTAAGAAAACTTGCATATATTTGAAGAATCAAGATCAACACCGGTAGGCTTAAATTTTATTGCTTTTTCATAGCACTAAATCGATTGATTTTTATTTCAGCTTGATTGGAGGCCAAATATTATAACTGCAAAAAGAAAGTATCCATTGTAGTGCCAGTAGCACTAAAACAATTCTGTGGAAGGTGCAATTTATTAGATTTCAGCAATGTGCAATTTAATCCAGCAGGTAGTTTTTATTCTTCCATGGGATACGGGTGTCGATTAGTGGACTTTTGTTTAAAATAGAAACAACTTGTTTTACTTTTTAAATTAATGCTGTATCTAAGCAGGGAAATACTTTTACCATTCAAGACCATGTGCCAAGGCAAAATGTCATAACTGCACACCTTGTCTTCAGATCACAGATGATATGCTGGATCACGTGAGACCATACTTCCACCTTAAGGATGTAATAGCAGAGCATTTAGAGATATGTAATATAATCAAGCAAAGTCAGTATGGCCTCACCAAGGGGAAATCACACCAGAAGAATTTATCAGAATTCTTTTGAGGAAATACCAAGCAGCAAGATAAAGAGGAAGTAGTGGATGTAGTATATTTTGATGTTCAGTAGGCATTTGATAAGATACTAGGTGTTGAGCCGCTTCATAAGAGCGTAGCATATTAGCATGACTGGAAGATTGGCTAGGTAACAGAAGGCAGAATGTTTAGATAAGGGTGATATTTTCAGAATAACAACCTATAACTAGTGGAGTGCCATAGGGATCAGTGCTGGAGCCATAGTTATATACAGAATGTATTAATTACTTGGATGAAGAAAGTGAACGCACTATAACCTAGTTTGCAGATGATACAAAAATAGGGAGTTAGGTAAGTGGTGAGGATGACACAGAGATGCTACAAAAGAGATATAAACAGGTTAATTGAGTGGGCAAAAACTTGGCAGGTGCGGGGGAAAATGTGAGGTTGTGCACTCTGGCAAGAAGAATAGAGGAGGTGAATATTATTATTTAAATGGAGAAAGACTGCACAAAGCTACTGCACAGAGATTTGGGAATCCTCATGCATAAATCTCAATCTCGTATCCAAGTTCGATGGGTAATAAGGAAGGCAAATGGAATGTTGGCTTTTATTTAAAGGGAATGGAGCTTAAAATTAGGGAAGTCTTGCTAAAACAATACAAGGCACTAATCAGACCACAGTTGAAATAAAGTGAAGAGTTTGGGCCCCTGATCCAAGGAAAGACATGCCGGCATTGGAGGTAACCCAGAGAAGGTTCATGAAGTTTGTCCTGGTTTTGCAGGTACTGTCTTATAAGTAGGTTGGCCTATACTCATTGGGATTTAGAGATTGAGAGGTGACATTATTGAAACAGAGAAGACTCTAAGGGGACTTAGCAGGTAAGATATGGAAAAGTTGTTTCCCCTTGTGGGTGAGTTTAGGACCAGAGGACTTGATCTCAAAACAGGGCACGTTGCCTTTTAAGACTTCCTTCTGAGGGTAGTGTACCTTTTTTATTCATTCCTGGGATGAAGGCATCGCGAACTAGGCCAGCATTTAATGCCCATTCCCATCCGCAGATGGCAGTTAAGACACACATGTAGACCAGACCAGATAAGGATGGCCGTTTCTTTCCCTAAAGGACATTAGTGAACCAGATGGGTTTTTCCGACAATCCACCATTGACAATGGATTAATGGTCATCATTAGACTCTTAATTACAGATTATTATTGAATTTAAATTCCACCATCTGCGGTGACAGGATTTGACCCTGGGTCTCCAGAACATTACCTGGGTCTCTGTATTAAAATTCCACCAATAATACCACAAGGCCATTGCATCACTTTCTCTGTGGAATTCTTTACCATGTAGGGCTGTTGAGGTTGGATCATTAAGTATATTGAGGGCTGAGATAGGCAGATTTTAATCAGTAAAGGAATCAAAGATTATGGGGGAAAAAGCAAGAAAGTGGAGTTGCAGATTATCAGAACAGCTATGACCTCATTGAATGGCAGAGCAGACTCAATGGGCTGAATGGCCTGCTTCTATTCCTAAGTTTATTGGCCTTACTAAAGGCCTCATATTGTACAAACTGAGCTATCCAGGTGCACGCAGTCAAGAATACGAAGAAACTTATTTGACAGGGTTTGATTCTGCCTGGGGAGTCCTGAATGGATTTCAAAGCCGTCTCATTAGCTCCTGAGCCACGGCTATCGACTTGTTAATGGACTTCATAGCTGAGCCAAGACCTTCACAGTGGCAACAATCGGAGCCTAGCGTCTAATTCTTGCCTGTTCAGTTTATTGTGGATTCAAGGCTTACTATTCCTTTATGTTTGGATGCACACAAAAAAAGGATTTAAATATGAGTTAAGTGGGCATCCTGCAAGATCCCACACTGATTAGAGTTTCTATTTCCTTTTTACTTATACACAGCTTGATGATATGTTCTGCAGCTGAAAGTAATGAACTTGTTAACGTTGTTAATGTACGTAAGGATGTTCCAATTGCACCCAGAAGTATTAAAGTCTGCAGTCGTAGAGTCATAGAGATAGACAACAGAGAAACATGCTTTTTGGTCCAACAGGTCCATACCGACCAGATATTGACTCATCTAGTCCCATTTGCCAGCATTTGGCCCATATCTGTCTAAACCCTTCCTATACATATACCCATCCAGATGCCTTTTAAATGTTGTAATTGTACCAGCCTCCACCACTTCCTTTGACAGCTCATTCCACAGATGCACCATCTTCTGTGTGAAAATGTTGCCCCTTTTAAATCTTCCCCTCTCACCTTAAATCTATGCCCTCTAGTTTTGGACTCTTCTCCCCCCTACCCAACCTGAGGAAAAGACCTTGTCCATTTGCCGTATCCATGTCCCTCATGATTTTATAAACCTTTCATATGACCACCCCTCAGTCTCCATTGCTGCAGGGAAAATAGCCCCAGCCTATTCAGCCTCTCCCTATAGCTCAAACCTTCCAACTCTGGCAACATCCTTGAAAATCTCTTGTAAATCCTTTCAAATTTAACCACATTCTTCCTGTAGCAGGGAGACCAGAATTGCACGCAGTATTCCAATAGTGGCCTAACCAATGACCTATACAGCCACAACATGACCTCCTAACTCCTATACTTATTGCACTGACCAATAATGGCAAATATACCAAATGCCTTCACTATCACCTGGCACTCCACTTTCAAGGAGCTGTGAACTTACGCTTCAAAGTCTCTCTGTTCAGCAATTCGCTGATTCAACTGTGCTCTTCAGCTTCTGAAAGTTCAAGATGTGTAATTTGTATCTATTGACTTATTTTTGTGACCATGTTGTGAAATGCAATTGCCAACATAGTCTTGAGTTAAGGGTATAGCAGAGTATGCTCAACATGATTAGTCACATGCCTAGATGATAGAGATTGAGATCTGAAAATTTGTAGGAACTACCTTTTTCTTTATCTATTCATGGGATGTGGGTGTCACTGGCTAGGCCAATGATGATTGCCCGTTCCAACTTGTTGAGATGGAGGAAGGGTCAGCCATATTGCTGTGGATCTGGAGTGACATATAAGCCAGACCATGTAAGCCTGCAGATTTCCTTCCCTAAAGGACATCAAACCTCATTTCACGGTTGTTTGTTTGCAATAGTACTGTCATGCTAAAAACAAGTTAGCAAGGACATTGCATGTAGCTAGAGGTCTATAAAGATCTTCAGCTTTTCTTAACAATTTGTAAGGCTGAAACAGTCAGCAAAAGTGACATCTCAACCTCTCAAGGAAAGAAGGGATAATTATGTATAGTTGATTGTATGTTTGGATGCACACAAGAAAAGGATTTGGTAATAAACTGTATGTAGTTGGAGCAAACAGTATGTGCTACAAAGTAGACATTTTTGCCTGACCAGGTTGCAGCGGACCTCAGCAGGATGAAACTGGAATGTACCTTTTTCTCTGCCAAGGCACTCACTGTACACATCTTGAAACTGCATATTATGGTCAAAATGATCTTGTACATTTGTAATGGCACATATTGTTCTGGAAAGTCATGGAATTGTGAGGCAGTTCTCAGGTACCAAAATGACGGTATCAATGAGATCCTGAATTCTGGGAAATCTGTAAGGTGAAAAGCCTAGAACTTGCAAATTCTGCTACCAGTTTTCAATGCGACCAGAGTGTCTTTCCAGACAAACAATGATGGATGTAGCTTGCATTGTGAGGTGATTGAAATTATGATTGTTTCCTGAGGCAGCTTGGAAATGAGCTAGAAACACACCGGTTCTGTTCAGTCTGCAAGCATGCTCTGAGCTTCTGGTTGCTTAATTTTAATTCTCCATTTTGCCCTCATGCTTGTCTTTTTGTCCATGGCTTGATGCAGCATTCCAGCAAAGCTCAACACAACATCAAGGAACTGCCCCCTATCTTTTGACTCCACATTCTACAGCTTCCTGGGCTCGACAATGAGTTCAACAACTTAGAGCATAGCCCTACCTTCAATTTGTTCTTTTCTATTTGTTTTGATGTTGGGTCTTGCCTTGTTTCTTTCTTTATCCCTTCCTGCTGCATTTAGATGTTTCTTTATGGAGCCATGCATGTCTCATTTGGATACAACCTTTTGCTTCCTTTCTGTAGCCAATGCCAATCCCTTTGGCTATTCTGTCATGAAATCTTTGGTTTGGTAATCTCTCCTGGCTTCCACCCTGTCACAGACCTTCCATTTTCTTCTTGGAGCCTCTCCTCCACTTCCATTGGCTTCAAAGTTCTTAATTTCTGTCTTTCTTTAGTTCTGATGAATGATAATTGACCTAAAACGTACCTTTACTCCCACAGATGCTGCTTTACCTGCTGAAATTTTCCTGCATTTTTGTATTTGTTTTTATTTCAGATTTCTAGAATCTGCAGAATTTTGTTTTGGTATTAAAGTTCTAAGTCATGTTGATCACCAGTAATTCTCTTGTCATCATGGAGATTCTCTGCACAACTTTGCCATTGCTTCTTGATAAACTGGCTTCGTTGAAGATAGTTCTTGCTCTGATGTTGTGGGAGCACAAAGGGAGCTCAGCTTTTGGAGCAAGTAAACCTGATTGCTATTCTTCCTTTACTTTCAAATTCACTACAGAGTGGCCTGGACAGTCCAAACCTTGGATGCTCCCCCTGGTATTGTTGTACATTGAGTGCTACAAGATTGTGAAGAATTTTTTAGGCCTCTTTAATATAGCTTATCTCTCAAACTTTATGGAAAACTAAAATGGTACACTACGAGACCAAATTTGTCAAATTTACCAAAATCAGAAGGCATTCTGGGAACATGAACAGATTCAAATGGTAACATGAATAATATTATTGCTCATATTGTCAAAGAAAGATGTGTATTTATATATTGTCTTTCACAATGAGTGGTGTCCAGAATGCTTCACAGCCAAGGAAGTACTTTTTAAAGTGTAGTCACTGTTACTATCCGGAAAGATTATCTGCTGTGATTTAGAATTGGCTGATTTTGCAATGATAAGGACAGGGGGGACAAGATCAAGTCAAACTGTAACAAAGACAGTTATCTGGTTATGCCTTAAGAAATTATCAAACAAAGCAATAAGCATTTTCAGCTGCAGTACTAATATCAAAACAGCTACTTTAAAGTGATTTCTAGGAGTCACAGAGGAGGCAATTCAAAGAAGATATCAGTAATTTTGAAATTCAAGATGTCCTTGCAGATAAGTTTGTCTTCATCTGCAAAACAGCTTCCTGCTTCAAGAAGATGTTACATATAGCTCTTGTGCCTAAAAGGATTAAGGGATATGGGGGAGGGTGGGATTAGGGTATTGAGGTTGATGATCAGCCATGATCATAATGAATGGTGGAGCAGGCTTGAGGGCTCAAATGACCTATTCCTGCTCCTATCTTCTGTGTTTCTATGTTAATATCAAAAAAGGCCAATTATTTATATCAAGATTCTTTTTCAATACTGGTTGATCATCTTTACCTCCTGTACCCTAAAAGGTTTCTAAAACATCTGCCATTGGTTTAGGTTGTTTGGAATTGATTGAGATGTGTGCCAATCTAAATCCTGCACTATGTATCATTTATGAAATCATTGTATTAATAATGAGAGGCTAGGAAATGCCAGCCTAATCGAAGGTTTCTGCACACTTCATAAAATTAGGCCTGATATGATTGGAATCAGCATCATTTGTTCATTGTCATCTTAGGCTGAGTAGGGACATTGGTATTGTCTAGCTGCTTCTCTGGGTTGTCTTTTCAAGCTGCAGTTGATCCATGCCTCAATGTTGTCTATCCATCTGATTTTACTTCTTCTACATTCAACTCAGTTTCTCCTTCAGTATTTTCCAGACAAGGCTGTCAGGTCTTTGTTTCTAATACCTGTAGTTGGCTATTGTTCTGTTTCTGTTCTTAGCAACCTCTTTGATTCCAGAACTTTAACTCTTGATTTGGTCCATGCATTTCCACTTCATTTATCCTGGTGATTCTGAGTGTCCCCTGTGTTATCCACATTTCAAACTCATTTCTCCTCCTCTGATTCTCTTTCTTTAGAGTACAATGCATGCATCCATAGGGTGCAACACTTGGTATCACTGGAAGCAAAATGTTTCAGTATGCATTCACTTAATTCAAATTGACTGGTTATTTAATTACTTTTAAGCATCGGATTTCTACTTTGGCTTGTTCTTTGTCTATATCAAATCTTGATCATTCAAATTCCTTAGTGTAGAATAAGACTTCAAATTATCAGGAGTAGACTATCATTGGATTTCTCATGTCCATTTTTATGCAAAATTCATTTTACTGGTGAGTTTGTCAAATTGAATTCCAGATGTGGTACATGTTATTCAATTTGATAGTCAAAATTCTACCTTTAACTTGTCAAACTGCTGTCTTAAAATAATAGTTTCAGCTCTTTTTAGTTTTCCTCTTGTAACAAGGTATGAACAGCAAAATCTTTATACCTGTTTTAAGGAAGTCAGGGAAGATTAGGTTGGGGCTTTTATTCCCTACAGCATTGGAGGCTGAGGGGTGACCTTATAGCAGTTTATAAAATTATGAGGGGCACGGACAGGATGACTAGTTAAGGTCTTTTCCCCAGGCTGGCGGAGTCCAAAACTAGATGGCATAGGTTTAAGGTGAGAGAGGAAAGATTTAAAAGGGGCCTCAGGGGCAACTTTTTCACGCAGAGTGTGGTACGTGTGTGGAATAAAGTGCCAGAGTAGGCAGTAGAGGCTGGTACAACTACAACATTTAAAAGGCATCTGGATGGGTATATAAACAGGAAAGGTTTCGAGGGATGTGGGTCAGATGCTGGCAGGTGGGACCAGATTAATTTAGGATATCTGGTTGGCATGGAACAGTTGGACTGAAGGGTCTGTTTCCATGCTGTACAGCTCTATGACTCTATGACTCTAAGAGTATATATAAACTGTGTTCCAACAGACTCACAGCTGAGGTTGAAGAAGGTGGGTTGAGTGAGTGAGCAAAAATCTGACAGATGGAGTATAATGTGGGAAAATGTTAAGTTATGCAGTTCAGGAAAAATAAAATAGAAGCAAGTATAAAAAAACAAGGAATGACTGCAGAATTTTAAGGTGCATTAGGCACACGAATGCATGAGTCCTAAAAAGTTAGCATGCAGATACTGCGAGTAATTAAGGTAGCTAACAGAAATTTATCCTTTATGAGTAGAATTGTAAGTACAAGTATGATATCAAACTCCATATGTTAACTCTGGTTCTCTCTTTGCAGACTTTGAGTTTTGCCAGCATTTTCTTTTTTATCTTCAATTTCCAGCAATCGCAGTATTTTGTACTTCTTTAAGAGGGTTTTTCTCAGAAAAGGGTGAGGATTGATTTGTCAACAGAAGGGAAATGTTGGAAGGAGATTTCAGAAATGAAGTGGGTAGACACAATCACCAGTTTTTTTTTTCTGCCACATTTTCACAGTGAAAAGGCACTTGCTGAAAGGAATTGTTGGACATTCTCAAAGAGTATGCTTCCGGTTAAAAGTTATAAGGAAAGAGAAAAAAAAGTTTACATTATTTTGTGATTAAGCTTCTCTTGAAAGAGAGATTATGAAAGGTTGCTTGATAAGATAGGATGTAGATTTATGAGAGAAATAAAATCTCATTACTTTCTGTTCAAAGTTTGTTTGATTCAAAGTTTTATGTAAAGAGAAGTGGAGAATCTGTATAGCAAGATTAAAACTGGCTGATTAGTGTCAATTGAATGATTAAATGAGTAAATGTAAAAGGGGGAAACATGTAGTGCATAAACTCTATCCATGAGGAAAAGATATTCCAAGTTCTGTTTCACCAACAGGCCTAAATCTGATTTGGTTTAATTTCCCTCTTTCAAGTTTTCCCCTTGGCCCTGTAAATTCTTTCTCGTCTGATATTGATCTAATTCCCACAATCTCAGAACAGCGCAGTGGACATCCTAACAACTTGCTGTGCAAAAAAAGTTTATCCTCTTAAGATCTTTGTTTCTTTAACCAATCGCCTTAAGCGGATGTCCTCTGGCTCTCAATTCTTGCATCAAAGGGAATGTTTCTCCCTATGTACCCTGTTCAGACTTGTCATGATTTTCAACAGCTCTTGCACTTCCCTCTTAATCTTCTGCTCCAAGGAAAACTTAACTGTGTTTCTCCAACCTATTCGCACAGCTCCAGTTTCTCATCCTTAGAACTAGCCATTCTTGTCAACTTTTCCTGCACCCTCTCTAATGCTTTTTCAGCCTTTCTGAAGTGTGATGCTCAGAACTAAACACAGTAATCAGTTGAGTCTGAACCAGGGTTTTATAAATTTTCATTATAATTTTCTTTCTTTTGTACTCCATATCTCTCTTTGCAAAGCCCAGCATTTTGAGTTGCCTTATTAACATCTTGATAACCTATCCTGCCACGTTCAGTGATTTCTACACTTTTTTGTACATTTCCCTACTCCTTTACCCTATAGAACTGTGATTACTGATTTGATATTACTTTGTTTGTTCTTCCTACCAAAATGTATTGCTCCTGTCGATTGCCATCACTGAAAATTCAATCATGTTAGTTCAGCATGATTTGCTGTAACAAATTCATGTGGTTTTTGAATTAATTGACATTGTTGACAATTTGCTCCTTGACAAATTGTATTAAAGTTCATCACAACGAATAATGAGCACTTGGAATCAATTCATGAGAGCCAAGATGAGATTGTGACAGCAGAAAATCAGGTTCTGCAAGCAGGAAGTGCATGCAGACATAGAATAGTAAATTGCTGAGTATGTTGATAAATGTAAGCTGCACCAAATGGTGGCAGAGTTGACTGAATGCCTTCACTCTAAGGGCATTGTGGGTTTACCTCTGGAGCACAGACTGCAGTGGTTCAAGAAGGCAGCTCACTACTACCATCTCAAGGGCAACTAGGGACAGGCAGTAAATGCTGGCCAGCCATCAGCGCCCACATCCCACAAGGGAATAAAAAAAACTTGCTGTACAGAAGCTGCAACTACATCATCGAAGTTAGCATTATAAACTTACATTGGAAATACTGGTCACAAATAGTAATAGTAAATAGGCAGAGAAACAAAATCAGAAGTTGTCGGAAGAAGATATGTACACACAAAGAAATAAAATCTAAATAATAATATTATTGTTTGTGTTGTACAAACAGTTTCAATTACCAGTTAGCTTATTGGCAAGCAGTTTATATGTATTTGCTCCTGGATATCCTTGGTTTGATTTGTCTCCGAGAATGGAACTACATAAATACATTATTTATTGCTCCATAGAAAATTAATCTTTTCAGTACTTTATATAAATCCATCTACTGGTACACAATCCATTTAATTCTTTGAAGATCTAATGCAATATTATGGGAGAAGCTATTCTGTTGGTTATACTGATAATTGTTAAGCTGCAGTATTTGGCTAGAAAGAAAGTACCCTGGAACCAGTATTTATCATGTTAAAGCAAATGAGTAAAAGACATTCATTAAAAACTGCACTCATTCTAGACAAGTATAAAGATTTTGCTGTTTATTTCATATTACAAGAGATAAAACTGTAAGTACTGAATCCATTATTTTTAAGAGACCAATTAAAGATAGAGTTTTTACTGTCAAATAGTTTAATGTGTATCACATCTGGGATTCAGTTTGACAAATCCACCAGTAAAGTAAGACTTTTTTGTTTTTAAAATGGATGTCTAAAATCCCAACAATAGTCTAATCCTGATAAGTAAGACCTTTTTCTGCATTTCAGTATTTGAGTGATCAAGAATTTTATTTAAACAAGATAAATATTATACCAAAATAGAATTATGATGCTTAGAAGGAAATATATAACCAGAAAATTTGAACTAAGCAACTAGTCATGCCAACATCGCACCCTATGGATGCATGCATTGTCCTCTAAAGAAAGAGCATCAGAGGAGGGCATAACAGCTTTTGAAATGTGGGAAACACAGAGGATACTCAGACTCGGCAGAATAGACAGAAAATTCATTTGGATGATACCAAGTGGGGTGTAGTGTTTCGATGAAGCAGCTCATCAGTATGTTCTGAAGGGCAGTTAGGCATGAGCAATAAATGTTGGTACAGCCAATGAAGCCTGTATCCCTGTATGAAAAGGAAAAATAAATTTCCAAGTCAGGATGATGAGTGGTTTGGTGGGAATTTACAGGTGATGGGATTCCCATGCATATGGCCAGATATACATCTATATGGCAGTCGTTGTGGGTTTGGAAGATGCTGCCAAAAGATCTTTGGTGAATTTCAGCAGCACATCCTCTAGACAGTACGCACCGCCGCTACTGAGCATTGGTGGTGGAGGAACCAAAGTTTGTGGATGTGGTGCCAGTCAAACAGGCTGCTTTGCCTTGGATAACTAAGCTTCTTGAGTGTTGTTGGAGCTGCACTTATTCAGGCAAATGAGGGTTTTCCATCTCACTCCTGACTTGTGTTTTGTAGATGATGGACAAGCTTTGGTGAGTGAGGAAGTGAGTTACTTGCTGCAGGGTTTCTAGCCTCTGAGCTGCTCTTGTAGCCGATTTCTTTATGTTGCCACTTTAGTTCATTTTGGTAAATGATAACCCCCAGGATGATGATAGTGAGGGATTCAATGGTCGTAACACCTTTGAATGTCAAGGGGCAGTGGTTAGATTCTCCTAATGGAGATGGTCTTTGTCTGCCACTTGTGTGGAGTAAATGTTACTTGCCACTTGTTAGCTGAAACTGGATATTTTCTGGATCTTGCTTAATTTGAACATTTTTTATTCTTTATTCATTTATTGGACAAGGGCGTCACTGGCCAGGCAGCATTTATTGCCCAGAGAGCAGTTCAGAGTCAACCACATTGCTGTGGGTCTGGAGTTACATGTAGGCCAGACTGGGTAAGGATGGCAGTTTCCTTCCCTAAAGGGCATGAGTGAACCAGAGGGGTTTTTCCTGACAATCGGCAATGGATTCATGGTCATCTTTAGCTTCTTAATTCCAGATATTATTTTTTTGAATTCGAATTCCACCATCTGCTGTAGCGGGATTCGAACCTGGGTCCCCAGAACTTTATCTGGGTCCCTGGATTAACAGTCTACCGATTATACCACTAGGCCATGACTGCTTCAGTATCTGCATAGTTGTGAATGGTGCTGAACATTGTGCAATGTTCAATGAGCATTCCCATTTCTGACCTTTGTGATGGATGGAAGGTCATTGAAGCAGCTGAAGATGGTTGAGCCTGAACCACCACTGAAGAGATGTCCTGCAGTTGAGATGACTGACCCGCAGTAACCACGACTGTTTTCCCCTTCTGCCAAGGATGACTTCAACCAGCAGAGATTTTTCCTCTTGATACCCATTGATTCTAGTTTTGCTAGGTCTGTTTGATGCTGCACTCAATCAAATGTGGGCCTTGATGGCAGGGGCTGTCACTTTCCCCTCACCCCTAGAGTTCGGCCTTTATTCTGTGTTTGAACCAAGGCTAAAATGAGGTCAGGATCTGAGCAGCCCTAGTGGAACCCAAACTGAACTTCAGTCAATAGGCTATTGCTAAGCAATTACCACTCGATAGCACTGTTGATGACACCTTCCATCACTTTATTGATGATAGAGACTAGACTGATGGGGCAATATTTGGCTGGGTTGGATTTGTCCATTTTTGTGTAAAGGACATAAGTAAGTAATTTTCCACAGTAGATACCATTTTTGTAGCTGTACTGGAACAGCTTGGCTAGGGGCATACAGCATGTTCTGCAGCACATGACTTCAGTATTATTATCAGAGTAATGCCAGGGCCCATCGATTTTTGCAGATTCAAGTTCCTTCAACTATTTCTTAATATCGTGGAGTGAATCAGATCGGTTGAAGGCTGGCATCTGTGATGCTAAGTACATCCAGAGGAGGCTGAGATGGATCATCATCCATTTGGCCCTTCTGGCTGAAGATTGCTATGAAAGATTCAGCCATATCTTTTGCACTGATGTGCACAGCTCTCCTGTTATTGGGGATTCATTGCTTATCTCGTTCCTATTGTTCAATAAAGTATTTGCTAAAACTCACTTTGACAGCTATATCTGCTTCCGTTTACCCCACAAAGATTCCAACTGTTATGTGTAAGTATCCAAAAGCTACCTTTTTGGCTACTAAGAAATCTCTCAATCACTTATTGAAACAACTATTTATTGTATGCACTATTATTGCTTGTAGCAACCAAAATAAGACACCTCAAGTAAGCAAGTTAAGCCTCACAATTCAGCTTGGCTGTTACCTGATTAATGCTTCAATTCTGACCAATGGAGCCTGACTCTGATGAGTCCAGTGTTGAAACCTCGTGCAGTATTGTTCTTTGGACTTCTGCTCTTGAAGAATCCTGGATTTGAATTATTATACAGTTTTCCATCCTTCAGGTTTGTGGTGTGACATTATTGATGACACTTTCAATTCTTTCTTCCACAATATTTACTGCTACTCTGGAACTGTCAAGCCTGCAGCCTGCTGCCTTATCAGAAGTAGCTTCTTTGTTACTTGTTACATTTGGCATTGACTGTTTGAAGAAACATCTTTCCTGTGATGAACTCCTTAAATTCTTTTACAGGGCAATCATGTGTCCTTGTGGCATTAGCCAACAATTTATGAAGCAGTTGCTAAAACAGCTCTGTTTATGTAGCTTCAACGCCTCCAAATTTGGGAGTTAACTAATACCTGAGACACTACGCGCGTAGTGTCTCCCACCCTTCCACTTCCTCTAACCTAATAGTAATGACTAAGTGTGGTGAGCAGGTAAGCTATTTGCATTTTTTTCCCTCATCTCTTTATTATCTTTCGGGGTGGCCACCTAGACGCCAAATCCTCTGGGAGCGGGTTGGAAGGCAAAGCCGGAGTCTGCGTATATAACAGAGTAAACTTACTGGTGCAGCGAACACTGCGAAACTAAAAAAAAAACTAATTAATTTTAAATAATTAACTAAGTAGAGATGGCAGGCCAGGTGATGTGTTGTAGCTGTATGATGTGGGAGCTAGCTGATCCCATTGAGAACGGCAGTGACCGCATCTGCAGCAAGTGTTGGCTGCTTGAGGAGCTCCGGCTCAAACACTGCGGCACATCCAGGAGGGGGAGAAATACCTGGATGCTGTGTTCCAGGAGGCAGTCACACCTGGTAGATTAATTAATGTTAATTCGATCGGCGGGCAGGGACAGCAGTGTGTGACTGCGAGTGAGGCAGGTAGAGGGACCCTGCAGACAGGAACACAGGAGCTGCAGACCTCGAAATTGTCCCTCAGGTATGAGGCACTTGCTCCCTGCGTGGATGAGGAACAGGGCTGCAGGAAGGATGAGTCAACTGACCATGGCACCATGGTCCAGGAGGCCATTCAAAAGGGAGGAGCAAAAAGACAGATTGTAGTTGTAGGGGATTCCATCATCAGGGGGATAGACAGTATCCTTTGCGAGCAGGATAGAGAATCCCGCATGGTGTGTTGCCTGCCCGGGGCCAGGGTGCGAGGCATCTCTGACCGGCTTGAGAGGATACTAGAGAGGGAGGGGGAGGATCCAGTTGTTGTGGTCCACGTAGGTACCAACAACTAGTCAGGACTAGGAAAAAAGACCTGTTTCGGGATTATGAAAAGCTAGGAACAAAATTAAAAAGCAGGTCTTCAAGGGTCATAATCTCTGGATTGCTGCCCGAGCCGCGTGCAAATTGGCATAGGGAGGCGAGGATCAGGGAAGTAAACACGTGGTTAAAAGAGTGGTGTGGGAAAGAGGGTTTCCTTTTCATGGGGTACTGGCATCAGTTCTGGGACAGGAGGGATCTATACTGCTGGGATGGACTCCACCTGAACAGGGCCGGGTCCAGTGTTCTGGCGAAAAGGGTAAATAGGGTGGTTAATAGGACTTTCAACTAGTAAGTAGGGGGGAAGGGAGAAGTGAGCGTAGAGGGAGAATAACAATTAATGTAAGGCAAAGCAGCAGGTTAGCAGGTGATGAGGAAGCTTCAACTCCGTGGAAAATCAGGAAAAAAGTTAAATGGAAGGAGAACTCGAGAGCTGTTAGTAATGGAGGTAATAGGACCCAAACAGAAGGTGCAAAAACTGGCATAAGGGCACTTTATCCGAATGCTGGGAGCATTCGAAACAAGTTGGATGAGTTGAGGGTGCAAATCGTGGCAAATGGGTTTGATTTAGTGGCCATTACAGAGAAATGGTTACAGGATGGTCATGACTGGGAGTTAAATATCCAGGGGTATCAAACTTTTCGGAAGGACAGACAGGTAAGGGAGGTGGTGTTGCTCTGATTTTTAAGGATGATATCAGGGCAGTAGTGAGAGATGATATAGGTTCTACTGAACAAAACGTTGACTCCATTTGGGTGGAAATTAGGAATAGCAGGGAGAAGAAGTCACTGATAGGTGTGGTCTATAGGCCACCAAGTAACGACATCGTGGTGGGGCGGGCAATAAACATAGAAATAGCTAATGCATGTGAAAATGGTACAGCAATTATAATGGGGGATTTTAATCTACATATCAATTGGTCAAACCAGGTCGGTCATGGCAGTCTTGAGGAGGGGTTCGTAGAATGCATCCGCGATAATTTCCTTGAACAATATGTAATGGAACCTACGAGGGAGCAAGCCATCCTAGATCTAGTCCTGTGTAATGAGACAGGAATAATTAATGATCTCACAGTTAGGGATCCTCTCGGAAGGAGCGATCACAGTATGGTCGAATTTAAAATACAGATGGAGCGTGAGAAGGTTAAATCCAGTACCTATGTCCTGTGCTTAAACAAAGGAGACTATGAAGGAATGAGGAAGGAGTTAGCTAAGGTAGAATGGGAGCAAAAACTTTATGGTGGGTCAGTTGAGGAACAGTGGAGGACTTTCGAAACAATTGTTCACAGTGCTCAGCAGAAGTATATTCCAGTGATAAGGAAGAACTGTAGGAAAAGAGAGAGCCAGCCATGGATGTCTAAGGAAATAAAGGAAAGTATCAGATTGAAAGAAGAACACATACAAAAAAGCAAAAAGTAGTGGGAAACTAGTAGACTGGGAAATCTTTAAAGGCCAACAGAAAGCCACAAAAAAAGTTATAAAGAAAAGTAAGATAGATTATGAGAGTAAACTAGCTCAGAATATAAAAACAGGCAGCAAAAGTTTCTATAAATATGTAAATTGTAAAAGAGTGGCGAAGGTAAACATTGGTCCTTTAGAGGATGAGAAGGCCAATTTAATAACTGGGAATGAGGAAATAGCCGAGACATTAAACAATTATTTCGTGTCGGTCTTCACAGTGGAAGACGCAAATAACATGCCGAAAACTAATGGCAAGAAGGTTATAGCAGGCGAGGACCTAGAAACTATCATTATCACTAAGGAGGCAGTGCTGGGCAAGCTAATGGGGCTAAAGGTAGACAAGTCTCCTGGCCCTGATGAAATGTATCCCAGGGTACTAAAAGAGGTGATGGGGGAAATAGCAAATGCACTAGTAATTATTTACCAAAACTCACTGGACTCTGGGGTGGTTCCCGCAGATTGGAAAACATCCAATGTGACGCCACTGTTTAAAAAAGGAAGTAGACAAAAAGCAGGTAACTATAGGCCTGTTAGCTTAACTTCGGTAGTGGGGAAAATGCTTGAATCTATCATTAAGGAAGAAATAGCAAGACATCTGGATATAAATTGTCCCATTGGGAACACCCAGCATGGGTTCATGAAGGGTAGGTCATGTTTAACTAATTTGGTGCAATTCTTTGAGGACATTACTTGCATGGTGGACAATGGGGAACCTGTGGATGTGGTGTATCCGGATTTCCAGAAGGCATTTGACAAGGTGCCACACCAAAGGCTGCTACATAAGATAAAGTTGCATGGTATTACAAGTAATGTATTGGCATGGATAGAGGATTGGTTGACCAGTAGAAAGCAAAGAGTAGGGGTAAATGGGTGTTTTTCTAGTTGGCGGTCAGTGGCTAGTGGTGTGCCTCAGGGATCAGTGTTGGGACCTCAATTGTTTACAATTTACATGGATGATTTGGAGTTGGGGACTAAGTGTGGTGTGTTAAAATTTGCAGATGACACTAAGGTGAATGGTAGAGCAAAGTGTACAGAAGACACTGAAAGTCTACAGAGGGATATAGATAGTCTAAGTGAGTGGGCAAAGGTCTGGCAGATGGAGTACAATGTTGATAAGTGTGAGGTCATCCATTTTGGTAGGAATAACAGCAAAATGGATTATGTTTTAAATGGTAAAAAATTGCAGTACGCTGCTGTGCAGAAGGACTTGGGTGTCCTTGTGCGTGAATCGCTGAAGGTGGGATTGCAGGTGCAGCAGGTAATTAAAAAGGCAAATGGAATTTTATCTGCCATTGCTCGAGGGATGGAGTTTAAAAACAGGGAGGCTATGCTGCAGCTGTATAGGGTCCTGGTGAGGCCACATCTGGAGTACTGAGTACAGTTTTGGTCTCCTTACTTGAGAAGAGAGATACTAGCATTGGAGGGGGTGCAGAGGAGATTCACTCGGTTGATTCCAGAGTTGAGAGGGTTGGATTATGAGGAAAGACTGAGTAGACTGGGATTATACTCATTGGAATTCAGAAGAATGAGGGGAGATCTTATAGAAACATGTAAGATTATGAAGGGAATAGATAAAGTGGAGGCAGGGAGGTTGTTTCCGCTAGCAGGTGAAACTAGGACTAGAGGGCATGGCCTCAAAATAAAGGGAAGCAGATGTAGGACTGAGGTCAGGAGGAACTTCTTCACCGAAAGGGTTGTGAATCTGTGGAATTCCCTGCCCAGTGAAGTGGTTGAAGCTACCTCGCTGAATGTTTATAAGGCAAGGCTAGATAAATTTTTGAACAGTAAAGGAATTAAGGGTTATGGTGAGTGGGCGGGTAAGCGGAGCTGAGTCTCAAAGATCAGCCATGATCTTATTAAATGGTGGGGCAGGCTCGAGGGGCCAGATGGCCTACTCCTGCTCCTAGTTCTTATGTTCCTTCCCCAGACATGGCTAATTCTTGTAAAACGGTTTGTCTTTGTCTTTAACAGTTTATTCCAGACAGAATTATTGCTGCATCTTTCAATCTGTGAATGAACGTCCTGAAGTTTACACCATCACACAACCCAAGTCCATCCTTCATGTTTGAATCCACACAAGATTAGAGATGTCTGCATGACGCATGGTGTACCTCAGCTGCTCCTGCTGCCTCCTGAGACTGACACTCAGTACCATGTGCTGTCTTTTGATGTCTCTCTTTATCAGCACTGCCTGATACTGAGACAAAGCTGCCCCAGTTTCTGATTCCATTTCGTTCTTCACCTTGTTCAACACTTTAACCAAATACTTGCTCGCTCTCGCGCTCTCTTGTGCTTGCTCACTCTCTCGGGTCTTATGAAATGCAAGCTCCGAAGACAGTCATGCACTGGCATCTCTCTGGATTTTTCCTGCCCTCCTTTCATTCAGATGTATCCCCTCTCCTCCTAATCCCATCTCTTGTTTCGTATTCACTATACTCTATGATTTACCACATTCTGCTGAACAATTTGTGCTGAGCAAAGGAGTTAGTATTATCCCATTACACTCCCACTTCACTGATTTTCTTCTTCTGTCGCCTTCACTTCTGTGCCCACTTTGGATAAGAGTCCTCTCCAAACAACAATAGACCCTTTCTTCCATCTCCAATATACCCCCTCCACTTGGACCCCTCCTTTTGCCCTCTTTGCCTGTACTTGATCCCTTTCGTCAAGAAATGCTGACGTGAGATTGGCTGCCTTCATTTTTCTACTCCCCTTACCCACTCTACCCTGTCTTCCTTTGAACTTGCTGCACTCTGTTCTGTCAGTTGTAATCCAGATTTTGTTATCAAGCTTGCCTGGACCTGCGTTGTGTTGTTATCTGGCATACTGACCTCTATCTTACAGGGGCTGAGCCCCAGCTCTTGTCTCCCCCTGAGTTATGACCCCACCATTGGGCATCAAGCTATTATTTCCAGGACTGTCACTAACCTCATTTCCTCTGGGCATTTCCCCCTCCACAGCTTCCTAGCTCATAGTCCTCTAAATCCTCCCAGCCCACTTTCATTGGCTTCCCAAAATTCACAAACAAGACTGCAATGGCACACCTTCAATTCAGCCTGTTTCTGTCCCACTGAGCATATTTCTTCCTACCTTGACTATTTTTGCCCCCTTGTTTAGTGCCTTTCTGACTAAATTCATGATTCTTCTGACTCTGTACATCAATTCCAAAATTTCCAATTTTCTGGCAATAGCTACCTCCTCTTCACCAGGGATGTTCAATCCCATCTGCACTTCCATTCCCCAGTAGGAGGGTCTGAAGGCTTTCTGCTTCTTCATTGAAAGAGAGGCCTGAACGGTCCCTATCCACCTTCACCTGTCTAAGCTCATTCTAGCTTTGAACAACTTTCCCTTTAACTCTGCTCACTTTCCAAGTCATAGGTGTGGCTATTCATATGCACGTGGTTCTTAGTTATGCCTGTCTTTTTGTGGGATATGTGGAATATTCCTTGTTCGAGAAAAGTCTTTCTGCAATGATGTCATCTGTGCTGCTTTATGTGCTTGTCTGGAATTGGAAAAGTGTAATCAGTCAGTTTCCAATTTCTGTTCTTCTCCCGCCTTCACATAAGCCATCTAATTTTTTCCCTTCCCTTCCTTGACCTCGCTTTCTATTTCTGAGGATAGGCAGTCCGACAATATCCATCACAAACCTATCAGCACCCCCAATTACCTTAACTACACTTCCTCACATCCTGCTTCCTGCGCGGACATGATTCAATGCTCCCAGTTTCTCTATCTCCATCGCATCTGGTCAAGTGTTGCCAGTTTCCACCTGCATGCCTCCAACCTCTCCTCCTTTTTCCTCAACCAAGGATTCCTCATATTGAAAGGGACCTCAGCCATGCCTGAACCATCTCCTGCACTTCTGTCCTTACCACTTCCCTCCTTCCCGGAACAACTATTGGGTTTCCCTTGTGGTCACTGTTTACCTCACCAGTCTCCGCATTCAAAGCATCATCCTCTGCCATTTCTGCCACCTTCTGGATAAAACCACTCCCCGTCCCCCTCGCCTCCACTGTCAGCATTCCACAGGGATTGTTCCCTCCATGATACTCTGGTGCACGCCTCCTCCGTTACTCCAAACTTATCCTTGCCTACCTATACAGTCACAGAAGGTGTACACTTGCCCATTCACCATTTTCCACCTGACCATCCAAGGCCTCAAACGCACCTTCTTGGTGAAGCATCATTTTACTTAAACTTTTTTCAATCTAGTCTGCTGTATTCACTGCTCTCACTGCAGTCTCCTTTACACTGATGACACCAAACTCGGACTGGGTGACCACTTTGTAGAACACCTCCATTCCATCTGTAGGAATGACGTTGATCCTCCAGTTGCTTGACATTTTCAGTAAATCACTTTGCTGCCATGCCAACATTTCTGTTCTGGGCCAGCCAGTGTTCCAATGAAGCTCAATGCCAGTTGGATGAACACCAGCTCATTTACTGCTTGGGCACTTTAATCCCCTAGGCCTCAATATTAAATACTGCAACTTCTTCCAAGTTCTGTCCTCTATTTTCCATTTGTCTCACAACCCCCCAACTACCCCTCTCCCCCCCGCCCATATTCCCACACCTTCCTCCCTCCCCGGCCATATATTATTTCTGTCTTTCAGACTTTGCACTCAGTAGTTTGGACCCATTTTCTCTTTTGCAAATCTTCATTTACACCCATTTTACATCGCTATCCCTCCTCTACCTCCATTTTTTTTTTTTTTGCAGCTTTGTCTTTTACTCTGGGTACCCCACCCTCTGGGCAATTCTGAAGAAGTGTCATATTGGACTTGGAATGCTAACTCTGCTTCTCCCTTCACAGATGCTGTCAGACCTGTTGAGTTTCTCCAGCACTTGGTGTTTTTTGTTATTGTGCAGCTGTCCTCCCTGGTTCTAGTTGACCGGTATGACCCTAGATGATGAGTGCCAGCAAGTCATTGATTGGCATCACAGTCAAGCTATTGTTTCCTTGCCATGCTTGGACCTTCTCCCAGAAGTAACCAGATAATGAAAAGGCTTATGGGTATGTGCATGGGTCTTAGTTATGCCTGTCTCTTTGTGGGATAAGTGGAATATTCCTTGTTCCCATCCTATACATAGCTCTTTTTCTCTGACAGTATCCTTGGTGCTGCTTCATGCTCTTGGCCAGAATTGGAAAAGTTAATCTGTTTGTTTCCAGGTTCTGTGCTTCTCTGACCTTCATCTGGTCCATCTCTGACACTTCCCTTCCATGAATTCTGCATGTTTCTTTCAGCACCTAGGAAAGACCAATCAGCCTATCCTATCCTAATTAAAATAATCTAACATTGCAGACATGAGTATGGGGATATTGGGCCTGGAAATTTCCTTACGTGTGTCTTAGTGAATAACACTAAATAACACCTAACTGCCATCATTTTAAGCAAAGGGTGTGTGCTCATTCTAAGTGAGCAGTGTGTTTCTGTTGCAATACAGATATGTGTTTTGTTCCTGTTTGCTTAACTATAAGTACAGTTAGCTACTGTCTGCATACAAAGTGGCTTTATCTTGTAAGTTATTGAGTCTACAGCCCAGATTTTGCTGTTAATCTCACATATCTTATCAGAAAATTGGCCCATTGTTTCCCAAAACAAAATTTTGGTATTAGTGGTCAACTAACTGAAAATTTTGTTCAGATTTCTCACCAGTAGTTTAAGTGACCTTTCCAGTTACAGTGTGTCATCTGTGGAATGCATTTACTGGAATTTGCTCATACTTTTATGGGAATTTCCCATGTGAGCAACTCAACAAAGCAAAACTGTCAGTTTCTTTGAATACGGTTGTGAATTCAGTGAAACAGGAAATGAAGTTTTTAGCTAAAAGTTCAAAGTGTTTTCCCATTTACCATATATATACTATAGCTAACTATTGTTATCATGGGCAGGACTGGTTGGCTACACAGATAAGTTGAAAAGAAACATATGGAAAATGGGTTTTCCCTAGGCTTTTGTGCATATATATAATTTGTGACGTGATAAAAAGGTACACCACGTTCAGTTCCTCATCCAATGTCATTTGGGGCATTGACTTGGATAACTCTGGACAAAGGCAAAAGCAAATTCAGGAGAGGTTTTTGCTCTTTATTGTGATGCAGTGTATGTAGACATTAGCTGAGAACAAAATATGGCGAAGTGAAGTAACTTCTCAAGATTAAATATTCTGCCCAGAATAGCCCATTACATGCAGTTCTATCAGTTGACAGCTCCCAGTGCTTTCAGAGCCTTGCTTGCTGAGTCAGCAGAGAAAGTGGAGAAGGAAGTCATAGAGCATTTATACTTTGTGTAGACAGTTTTTGAAGTGAGTAAAAGCCTTTCCACTTTATTTTTTTCCACATTTAAACTAAAAGTCTACATATTCATGCCTTCAGTCCTGAGGAGCAGTGGCTGGGGTGATGGAGTTCAACTATGTCTTCCCTTCCAGCAGACCCTAAGGGTACTGGACTTGGCTCTCTATGGAAGAAGCCAACCTGTTCGTGTCGATGAACTCCTGCCACCTCTAGACAATGAGGGACGTAGCCGTCTGCTGCTGTTGCTGCTCCTTTTGCCTGTGGATAATATCCCTGATTGCTTGCACGCGCACACACACAATTCTGTCTGCCTGGGGCTGAGCAGGTGCCTGGGCTCCAATAGTCCAAGTATCAGCTGCCTGAGGCAAATTTCTTTTCTTCTCCCCCAGCTGTGGGGCTGTTGCTGTGAGGTGCTCCTAGTCACGAAGTCTAACATTCCCTCTGAGCTGGTGGGGGGTCGTTGCTGATGCCAATGTGCCTTCTGAGACCTTGGTACTTTTGAGGAGGTGGCTTCTGGAGATGTCGGTCATCATCGACGAGATAGAGATGCTAGCAATACAGGCAAGACACAAGAGGGAGGTGGTGTCATGGTTACAAGTGGTGTGTATTGATGAGACTGACAGTGGGGTTAATGCGAGTGTTGCAGTGGAACGAAGTGTGGCACTTAGCTGAAGAGACAAGGATGTTTCTGCATCTCAAGTCTCTCCCTGTGAGGGCCAGGATTCTCTCCTTGGGTGAGTGAGCCTAATGGCGGGCACCCCTCTACCCAAAAGATAGGGTGACGTGGTAGGGTGGTAGCAAGTGCGGAAAGATGTTTTGGGCAATAGTGAAAATGGCAAAGCATGAGCCTTTGTAGGAGGTAGGTGCAGGAACACAGTGAATATATTAAGAAAAGTGTGGCATTTAGCCTGGCACAGTGGAGAAGGTCATTGACCATTTGGCACTGCTGGCAGTTCCTCTGGACTGTCAAAATGGCACTGACCAGCGAGCCAGGGTTTTGTGTGGCCTCCTGCTGGTTGTCCATGAAGAGGAGCCCTGCTTTGCACCAGTCCCTCATCCAAGACATCCAGCTCTTTGTTGGAGAATCACGGTGTCATCTTCCCCTTCTTGGACATCTTCAATAAATGCCATTGTCTGTTCAGGGCAACTTTAGTATGCCAGTGCTCATCTGGGTGTACAGCAACCTTTTAAAGATGACATGGACACGAGGTGGATATCTGTGAGTGGTGCGTTCCTCTGAGAATAGCATATGGTAACGTGAAGCAAGAATCGGACATAAGGGATGTCATCAGGCCAGAGCAGAGAGGTAATGAGGCATGTTTGTGAGAAATCTCATTGGGCTTCACAATAAGAATTCCTCCGAAATGTAAGCAGGATTCTCCACCTGGATGGAGATGGTGATTTCACTTGCAAGAGGTAGTTTTCAGGAATCCATGTGAAATGTCCCCAGTCTCTGGTGACCCATTAAATGTAGTGGGGAGTGGCAGATCAATTGCAATTTGGTGAGAGACGTGAAACCCAGGATAAAGAATGCTGAAGGCATCTTTGTGAGGTGAGGCAAAAAACTACTAGATCACAAGAAAAGTTGTAAAAACATAAAATTCTTATCTACCCAGGTTTTTTGTTCCGGCCCTCAGCAGGTTTGGTGTGATATGAAGTATCACATAGAACCAAAACTAAAATCACAGTTGAATCCTGATTTGCACATTTAAAGCAGGACTCTGTGAGCGTTCTAGCTGCCTACTCAAAAATGCAAGTTAACCAGGAAATGATATCATTGTAGGTTTATTTTTAATTCATTGATGGGGTATGAGCATCACTGGGTAGCTGAGCAATTATTGTCCAAAAAGCAGTTAAGAGCCAACCATATTGCTGTGTATCTAGAGTCACATGTAGGCCAGACCAGATAAGGATGGCAGATTTTCCTTCTCTTAAGGACATTAGTTTTTTTCCTGACAATTGGTAGTGGTTTCATGACCATCCTTAGATTCTTATTTCTAGATTATCACTTGAATTCAAATTCTGTCATCTGCCATGGTGAGATTTGAGCCCATGTCCCCAGAATATTATCTGGGTCTCTGGATTAATAGCCTAGAGATAATACCACAAGGCTATCGCCTACCTTAATTTACTCTACCCTGGATATGTTAACAGGATGGTAAGGGGCCTGGACAAACATACTGGAGAGACAATTCCACCATGATAGTTGGGAAATAAATCTAGAATAAGAAGCTGGTACAATTTACATTTATTGATTCATGATGTAATCACAAAGGAATGTTCTCCCCATTACCTCAACTCTTCAGTTTGTCTTTAAAGCTGTAATTATTACATGGGTAATGTTCTCCAAAGATATGTTGATCAAGAAGGTTCTAGATTATGATGATAAATCATCGATTTATGAATGTTCTGTTGAGAGGGAAATTTGTCATTCTTATCTGACCCGCTTTAAATCTGACTTCAAATCACGAATGTGGTTGCTTTTAATTTAGCCTGCTACTGAGCCCAATGACAACACTGCAGTGGTTCAGAAGACAGATCACAATCTCTTCCTTGAAGGCAGTTAGGGATGGATAATAAATGCTGGTGTTACCAGCGATGTGCTGCCTTCTGGAAAGTTATAACATTCTGGAACAAAAACAGAAATTGTGAAGAAACACAGCAGATCTGGCAGCATCTGTGGAGAAAAAGCAGAGTCAATGTTTTGGGTCCAAGTGACCCTTCTTTAGAACAGGACAGAGCACACCAATCAACTCGCATAAAATATTTGACACGATTTAACTTTATTAAATATATTTGCAGTGAAATTAGCAGCAACAACATTGTAAAAATAAAGTAACATGCCTATAAAGTGTCAAACTTCAATCATAAATGCCTGTACTACGTTTTGCGTTCTGAAACTTAGGCTAAATTTTTGCCCGAGGTTTTAAGTTTGAATTTGCATTCTATCCAAGCTGGCACATAGTGCTGCCAATCTGATGCACCCTGTTCTGGAACTGTGCTGACTTAGTTCTTTAAGTCTGTCTCGATTTATCAATATTTGGCCTGTCCTCTAAATTGTTCAATCTAACTCCTATTTTGTGAAAGTCACCTTTTCCCCAACATTCAGTACTTTTTGCTAGCTTTGAGATAATGTCTATTGCTTAATGCATACTCGCTGGTGTCTGTTACATAGTTCTAAATTATATTATTGCATTTAGCATTAAAACTAGCCTAAAGAACACAAAGTAGGTTGAGGAATACAAAACAAAGTCTGGAATAGATGCGTGGAGTAAACCGATTTAAGACTGTGGATCCTAATCTACCTCTCCACCCAGTTCAAACATTTTGACAACTTGCTACAATCGCCAATACTGTCAGACCAGTGGCATCCCTGAATGCTGGTAGATCCCAAGAGACAGTCTTCCCGGAATTGACCGTCTTAAGAAATCACAATAGCGGGTTACTTTCCTTTCCTATTCATGCTGCTAGACAAACTGTTTCAGAGCACCTCTCCCCTCCTCTGCAGTGCCCTCTTGTTCCTACTTGGATGCATTTTTATATTTCACCTATCCTGGTGAATTTTGAAAACTAGATCTTGGTCTTTGATCCAATTTGGAATTTTGTCTAAAGTCTTCAAAAGACGTAAGGTTTTAGGGGCCAAGACGATGGGAGTGCGAATAAGCTTTTGGAGAGACCGGTAATAATTATTGTATACTCAGCAATTAACTGCCTCACTATTTTTGGGGTCTTGATCGGAATCTGTTCATGTGGAAGTTTGGTGCAACAGGCTTGAACAGTTGAAGACTGTAAATCGAGAGTGAAAAATTATCACTATTTCACTTATCACCTAAACTGCAACCTAGTGGAATATGTATTATGCTCTGTTCGGAAGTCCAATGTAAAGGTGTGTGATATAATTAGCAAACCAAAATATAGTAGTGGTATGTTTAGAACTATGCAGCAAAAAGTGAATGTGTATTTAATCTGAAGATTTACTGTTGGTCCCTGCTACAAATTACTTGTGTATTGAGAACCTGAAGGTTAATTTCTAAACTGTTTCGACAGTCAAGTTTCTAAAGCTAAGAACTATCCTACAGGATGTGTCTGAGACACCGAAGTGAGGAAAATAACTAATGTGTAAACCGCTAAAGTGTAACTATACCTGTCAATGGTGAAGGAGGAGGAGGGAGAGCTGAAACTGGAAGAAATGAGTAGGATGGGAGAAAGCTTGAGGTTTTAATCATTTATTTATTCATGGGATGTGGAAGCCTTTGGCTAAGCCAGTATTTACTGCTGATCCCTAATTGCCATGAAATTAGGAACAAAAACAGAAGTTGCTTTAAAAACTCAGCAGGTCTGGCAGCATCTGCTCAGTTCTGAGGAAGGTTCACTGGACCTGAAACGTTAACTCTGATATTTTCTTCACAGATGCTGCCAGAGCTTTTCCAGCAACTTCTGTTTTTGTTCCTGATTTACAGCATCTGTAGTTCTTTTGGTTGCCATGAAAAGTACCTTTTGGCTGAGTATCAAAATAATTAATTATCTCAGCAAGGGGTTCTGAGAACCCGCTATTGTGATTCCTTTAGACAGTCAATTCTGGGAACACTGTCTCTTAGGGTCTACCAGCGTTCAGGGATGTCACTGGTCTGACTGTACTGGTTAATGTAGTAGGCCTTTTAGAGGGAGGAAAACATTTCTCTAACTTGGGAGATCAAAAATGTTTTCCCAGTTGCGTCATTTTCCAGTGTACCTTTTTTACTGTCAACATTTTAAATTATGGAAAAAATATTCCAGTGAATTTTGCTAATTTGGGTAAATTCCGGAATCTCCTGTAATCTGAACAAAAGACATGCTTATGTCTCAAAACTATGAGCTGGATTTTCATGGACTTGTGAAGTCTGCACAGTCTTTTCAAAATGATGGCTGGGAGCTGGATTGAGAAGCCTGTCCAAAACCATTTTCACCGATAGGAGACAGAGTACATGACATCATACACATACACTCATACACAGGCATGAATCGCTAATTCAGCTAAGATTCAAAACCGACCTTATACTGACTGTTGCAAGGGGCTTAACCTGCAGGGTGGGAGTCATGAATTGATGGATTAGATGTAAATGCTCTGGAATAAAAGATAAAGTCTGTATCACTGTTATGATCTTAAAGATTTTTTAAATGTCACACTTTTAAAATCAGGCAACATTTTAAAACAAAAAAAAATTCTGCTGGACTGTATTGTCAGGTGTATGTGAGGTAAAAACGCATTTTGCATTTGCTAATGCAGTTTTGATACAGCTCATGGACATTTCCCTTTGGGGCTATTATTACATCATTACGAATGTTTGGCTGAGTATCAAAATATTTAATCATCTCAGCCAGAAGTTCTGAGCTCACAATTTGACAACTTAAATTAACTCTTAAAGCGTAGCAGACTAGATGTCTGTTTTTATAAGAAGTTAACCATTTGAGATTTAAAAGCTTTGAATAGGCTTAAAAATGGGATTTTTTAAACAAGTATATAGGATTGAGAGATGTGTTAGATTATTAGAAGCTTATTCTGTTTCGTCTCCACATGGCAGTTGAGGTCTACTCATGGTGGAGACTAGGTGAGGTAATAGGTGCCATGGTTATCACAAATTGGCGAAGAGTTGGCATCTAGAGTATAAGGCATATAGAGCTGGATGGACAGGCATGAGTTGGTGTGAGGAGGAAATGCTACACACTGTGTTCCCATTCTTCTCTGCTGCTGTATGGCAGAAGTGATCTCCAGAACCAGAAGTCAATGTGTGAATCTGCCAAAAGGCTGTATGGACACGCAGCCTGGAGGGGAACGCTAGTAGCTAACAGGGCCTAACAGTGTTGAAACAAAATTTAGACATGGTCCCACAGAACCAAGATCGGCCCTTTGATCAGCCTGCCTTTCTAATTACTCACCACCCCCCCTCCCCCATTGGCTACCTATGCTCTATTTCCTTGGTCTGCAGTCTAAGTCCTTTCATCCACTGTCAAAATGTGAAAATGATGTACACTATACATTTTACAAACATTTTCCAACAAATCTGGCCTTTTGCTTACATTCCACAGATCTGCATCCTTAAGCCTGGCCTCAATGATCTTAAAACAGGGAATGTGCAGAATTGGGTGGTGTGTTTTACACCCCACCCACTATCACTCTGACTTCAATGTTGAGCAAAATTGGCTGGAACACAATCAGCATTACACTTGATGTTGCAAAAGTGCCTGCTTGAGTTGCAGAGGTTAAAGGACAGTGTGCTAAGCTGTGCATTGTACAAGTTCTGTCGTGCTTCATGTTTCTTTCTGTACACTGAGCAAAGAAATACATTAACGATTTGAATCTTTCTGCAGAATTTAAATGTAAGTGGACTCGAACCATGGCCTTTTGCCTAAAGAAAAGAAAATCAAACATGTTGCAAGCACCCGCAACAACTCCAGAGAAAGGCATTGAAGTTTACATGTACGTGTCAAATTCTTCCATAAAATACCAGGATGGTGAGCATGTTGCTGAAGACTTGTGCATTGAAGCCGCCAAGAAATGTGGTAAGAACATGGATATAAGTTTCATGGGAACACTTTTATAATCTCCTGCTAACAGCATGTGAGCTTATAAGGAGGACAGTTTGTGGTGTACCTGGCTTTCACAGCTGTAAAGCTTCACATTGACGTTCCACCTACTTCAGCCATGTCATGAGATAATGAGAGGATGCAAAAACTGTTAAAATTCCTCTGCAACTTCTGTAGGCCAATAAAATTAACTCAGGAGACTAATCTTGCTTGAAAGACTAAGCAAGTCCACAATCAGCACCCAAGCCAGGAGTATGTTCTATAGGTCCACCATTCTTTAGAAAATGAAGAGCTGTATGACATCTAAATGAGTTCAACCCTTGCATATCTTTAATAAACACCATGCCTCATTGTTCCCAACATTCTCAGTTAAAATTGTTGTTATTTTATGAACTCTGATCAAGTTGACCTTGAGTCTGCTCCAATTCGCAATGTAGAGTGAAGCTGTTATGATCCCAGACAAGTTCCTAATTTAGTTATTTTTGGTAAAGTAGATTGAAATTTGAAATCCCAGGTAATTACTAGAAGAACCAAGCATAAGATTCCATGTTTTATAGAAACAAGTTTTTTTTTTTTACCGTACAAGAGTCAACAAAGCAAACAATCAGTTCTTCGTATCTTATACTCTAAAAAGCAGAATGAACATGTGAATATGAATTAACAGGCAAACTATGGTCACAAATTCCACATTGATTGGCAGGCACAACCAAGGTAGATTCCACAAATTTCCTCAGCAACCTACCCAGGCATCAGTGATCACTGAGTCACAAAATTCCTTTAAACTCTATCTTCCTCCTAAAGGATTTCATCTCCTCTCCTTTGCGTATGTAACGTCTGATTGCCCTCAGCCGTAGCTCCACCTCAGCCTGGAAGCTGTATTGCTACTTCTGCCTCTGTGGAATTGTCAGGCAACTAGATACCAGCTGAGACTTGTCCAACAACTGGTCTAAGCTAAATAGTCTCTACTGCCAAGACTGCACGCCACTGGGTATACAAGACTGCTCCAGCATCCAATCACTTGCATGAGCCCTGCTCTTGAGCAGCTTTTGTCTGTGCCAACTCCCAGCTTTGAACTCCAAAGACACTGGGGTGGGAGAAGAGTCTGCTGATTAATGATTAGAAATGGAAAATTTGGTTGATGGGCTGACTTAACTTTGGTTATTTCATACCTTGTGTTCAAGTTAAATTCAAAAGTACTTTATCTCCATACAGTTATGAATGTTTCATGGTATGCTTGAATTCACTTCATACTTGAGATGATGTTTTAAATGTTTCTTTTATCAGGAATTTCTCCATTATGTCAGAATCTCTTCACTCTTTATGACCCCAATAAAAAACTGTGGTTTTCACCCAATCACATCTTCAAAGTCGAGGAGCAAACAGCCTTGAAGCTACATTTTCGGATGAGGTAGGATATGAATATGCTTTTGTTATCATACTGTGACAAATGTCAAATGCCAGAAGTTATTTAGTCCATTCAGTTTCTAGGTGGGGAAGTGCTGATCTTTTTAAAAAAAACGTATTTCAAATTTCCTCCATTGACTCCCTTTTCAGTGAACTTTTTTTTTGGTTTAAACTTGTACATCATGATGACTGATGCTTCGTTCATGAAAAACTTCTAAGGATGGACCAAAATGTTGCAATGTGTGGGTATGGGGTGGAAATTAATTGAAGGGACAGGATCTTCCTGCTGGTGAGAGCCTTCTGTTGCCTCGTTTTGAGGAAGACCTGCTGAGCTAAGTAGCCAACATCATATCTTCACTCAAATCAAGGACCCTAGCTCCCCCAAGAGCTAATCTCTGAACAGAAGCCAGCAGCTCCTCATTGCTTGCAGTACCATTGAGGGAATAGTGTTTGCAATACACCTGTCAGGAGCCCAGGATCTGGAATAGGGGCATTAGCTTGCTTTTAGTGGGCTTGTTGAAGTCATGATGGGCCAAACGACGACCTCCTATGTTAGAATAATTTTGACTCTTTCCTCCCCCAACCACCACCCTTAATACCACAACACAGGACCATCCATGGAAGCTCATCAAGTAAAGATGATTTGTTTCTTAGGCTCCACACAGTAGTGACTGACTGATGTTGGTTGCATTCCAGTGATGGTGGGATGAAACCCTCGGGTGGAGTGGACATCAATTCCCTATGGTCCTTAATTGACAATGGAGAGGGAGATACTATGCAAAAGCCCAGCCCTTTTGACCCATGTAAAGGCCTCTGGGTCCTCAGAGAGCATTGTCTTGCTCAATTAAAAGACTCTTTCCAACCTTGCCTCCTCAGAAGAAGAGAATAAAATTCTACCCACGCAGTTGATTCCACCAGAAGTCATTGGCTGATGACAAAAGTATTTTCCCTGTTCAAGGCCTGTTTCTGCACTGTAGGGATTCTATGATAATCCATGGGAGAGTTGTTATCGATTGGAACTGGGACTGACTTTGACATGGAAACCTTTCAGCCTGTCATGTGTACAGTAACATATTTTGAGTCTTGAGCTCAGGATAAATAATATGGGAAAAACAAATTCAGTGCCCACAGTGATATTGAGAGAAGAAAACAACAAAATACACAAAATAGAGTTTGAAGGAGATCAGGCATAAGACCATAGCTGGCAGAATGCTCTACTGGGCTGTCTGTTTTGTCACCATTTTGATTTGGATCTTTCTCCAGTTGGAGAAAAGGGAAGTATTTTACAAAAATGAAGATGTTGAAAGACCTAGGTAACAGATGTTTTAAAACTTATGTAAGAGTCTTGTTTAACTTCCAAAGGTTTCCAAGAACTCCCTAATAGAGTCTGGTGATTGAAGGAAATCATTCAGGGTAACATTTACGTATAAAATTGCATTCACATATAATGTTACCCTAAATAATCCCCCTTCAGGACCAACACCATCATCTATGGAACAAGGATGGATAGGTCATGGTGTCATTAAAATTCAGACAGAGGCCTGTCAGCCCCTAAAGTCCATTCTGGCTCTCTAAAGAAAACCAATTAATCCCATTTCCCTTCACTACCCATATAGCCTCACACCTCAAGTCCCCATCAAATTTCCTTTTGAAATAGCTCAGTTTCCATTTCATCCACCCTCATAAAGCAGCAAGTTCCAGGCCATTATCAACTGCTACATTTTAAAAAAATGTTATTTCTCTCTGTCCTCCTGCATTTTTTATGCCAAAAAGCATTAAATATGTCTCTCGGGTCTTGTAACATCAGTTAATGGGTACAGTCTTTATTTTTTGTTTACTTTACCTAAGCCTGCTACAATCTTGTTGACCTCTATCAAATCTTTCCTCCAAACCCTTTACTCTAATGACAACAACCTCAACTTCTCCAACCTAACCTTTGTAGCTAACATCCCTCTGGAGATGTCTGGTAAGTCACCTCTGCACTCTGTCCTGTCTTACTTCCTGAGGCGTGGTAAGTAGAATTAAACACAAATGTTAACTTTTGGCTTAACCAGAGCTTTGTGCAAGTTCATCATAACATCCTGCTTTTGTACTCCATGTCACTATTTATGAAACCCAGGATCCCACATTCTTTGATAACCAGTCTCTCTATATGTGCCATCTTGAAAGATCTATGCGCATAAATGCCCAGGCTCTCCGTCCATGCACACTCTCTAGGAATCCCTGTCACTTCTGACAAAATGCACCACGTTATGTTTTTCTGCATTAAATTCCATCTGGCACTGGTCTGCGCATTCTGCCAGCTTATCACTGGTCTGTGCCAGTAGATTGATAGCATTGTTTGACATATTTTCACATTTTATATTATTGGCAATTTTGAAGTTTTCTCTGTATTCTGATATCCAGAGATTACCACTGTTTATCAACCTTCAATCAGATAAATAATTTACCATGATTTGTTTTCTGTTATTAAGCATTTTTAAAAATCTGTACTGGACATTTGAATTAGTTTCCTGGTGAAACT
The DNA here is from genome assembly GCF_021869965.1 of Rhincodon typus. Taxonomy (NCBI): domain Eukaryota; kingdom Metazoa; phylum Chordata; class Chondrichthyes; order Orectolobiformes; family Rhincodontidae; genus Rhincodon; species Rhincodon typus. Next base: position 30,360,022 of record NC_063341.1, on the reverse strand, counting down.
TGATTGACTGCCTTGCTGTTTTTACTAATAGGGCAAAAAATTTCAGATGCTGGAAATTTGAAATAAAGACAAAAAATTGCAGAATCTTCCAGCATAGCAGCCAACAACTGGGGTGAAAAGAAGTAGAGTTGATGTTTCAGGTCTCGTAACCATCATCAGAACTCCTAAAGCTCAAAAAGTTATAATATCAGAAATGTTAACCCCACATTTCTCTCTTCCCATGCTCCTGTTGTTTATTTCCAGTTTGCTGAGGTGTACCACTGAGGAGAGTACAGCCTTCTCAATCAATAAACCCAGTCCTCTCTTGTAGGAGTCTGAGCATCTATATCTTTGGAAACTCTGTCATGAAGATATCTACTAATTTTCTCTAGCATGGACACATGGGAACACACGTACATACAAATTGACAGACACGCACATATGAACAGACACACTGGTATTCTTCTGAGTAAAGCTCATACAAGTTTATGCAGAAGTAAAGGCATGAAGATTTCATGTTATGGTGTGTTAACACTTACTGGAAGCTAATATAAGATGAGGAAAAAGATGGGCTGAAGATGACTTTTAATTCACAACTATTCCTTTTGCTCTTAAATTCTCATCTTTGACTTGCTTGCTGTTCTCTTTCCTTGGGATTAATAGTACATCTTCTCAGCAGTTAAAAGCTGGAATTATCAGTTGTAAATCTCTGGAGTGTTTGCTGTACTTTAAATGCTTAATGACGTCAATCAAGATGAACTTTGATGTTCTTATTGGAGGAACTAATACAAAATGCCTGTGCCTCAGGTGCTCTTAACCTGAAAAAAGGAAATAAAATGTTGCAATTCATCAGATCTGAGAGAAACCTTAAAAGGAATAGTTGGTGAGCTTTCAGTTAAGCTCCACCTCACCATATCATCAGAATGATCCACAATATTTACATCCAATTTGTTGCTTTATAAGGGTTTCATGGAGAAATATGGTGTCCTTTTCCAAACATGGAGTGATGATGCAAATTGTAAACAAGAGAAGTAACTGACAAAGTGTACACATAAAACTAACTTCTCCCTTTAAAGTTATTAGCTTGGTTCCAGCTAATATGAAAGAGCTATTTACAGATGTGTACAGTGTTTAGTGGTTTTTACTATAAATAGACTTTGTAAATATTTGACACTATCTGCTTATCGGGACGACCCAGACTTGATAGAAATGCTTTTGTATCAGCCTTGTACAAGCTTCTTGTTAAAGTATGTAACTGTTTTGTTTTATTCATGGTATATGGACATCGCTGGTTATGCTGATATTTACTGGCCATCCCTTACTGCTCCTGAGTTGCTGCCTTGAACCACAATAGGGGCATAGGTACATCCACAGCGCTGTTTGGAAGGGAGTTCCAGGATTTTGACCCAGTGACAATGAAGAAATAATGATATACTATCAAGTTGTAGTGAAGTCTGGCTGGGAGGAGAACTTGCAGATGGTGGTGTTCCCTTGCACCTCCTGCCCTTGTCCTTCTAGCTGGCAGAGGTTACGGGTTTGAAAGGTGGTGTTAGAGGAGTCTTAGTGAGTCTTTTAGATGGTACATGTTGCCTTCACCACCAATACACAGTGGCAACAGTGAAAGTTGAAGGTGGTAAATAGGGGCAGGGACAGAAATTGGGGCCCTGGCCCTGCCTCTGACCTGAGCACAGCAGGCTCCTAGTACCCCAAGCCCTTGTTTTTGGGCTCTGATGTACCAACATTGTCCAGGCGGTGGCAGTAGATGGGGTGCCAATCAACTGGGCTGCTTTGTCCTGGAGGGTGTCAAGCTTTTTGAGTATTTTTGGAGTTGCACTCATCCAGGCAAGTGGGCGTATTCCATTAGACTTCAGACTTGTGCCCTGTAGATGGTGGACAGGCTTTGGGGAGTCAGGAGGTGAGTTAATTGCTGCAGAATTCCTAATCTCTGACCTGCTGTTGTAGCCATTGTATTTATATGGCTAATCCATTTCAGTTTCTGGTCAATGGTACCCCCAAGATGTTCATAGTGGGGAAATCTGCAGATAATGCCATTAAATATCAAAGGGCAGTAGTTAGATGGTCATGGTCTGGCTCTTGTGTGAGATTTACTTGTTACTTGTCAGCCCAACCTGGATATTGTCCAGATCTTGCTGAATATCAGATGAGTAGAGAATGGTAATGAAGCTTGTGTAATCTCACTTCTAACCTTGTGATGGAAGGAAAGCATACTTTCCAATACATAGCCATCATTGAGAAAATATTATGGACCCAAATCTTCTGAATACCCTCGGAACAGTTTGACTAATGCTAATCACAGGAAAAAAATACATAGTACTCACTTGCATCTTTTCAGGCCAGACTTCCAGTGCAGGTTGCCCTCTTGAGCCTCTTATAGAAAACTGGGTAAACCTCCATGCAGTGCAGGAGAGGCCAAGTCACCACCACGCCTCCTGCCCCTCAGTTTATGGCATCAGCTGCTGTATTCTGGTAGATGAGGATTTAAATATTTTAGAACTTCTCGTTGTGTAAGTGTGAATGTTTAGTTATTTAGGTAGATCAGGTAAGAGAGTTGGCTGAGAGTAATGTCTTGGTAAGTGGTAGAGTAGCAGGGTGTGAAGTTGATAAGATGGCAGGCTGGTTGGGTGGTAAGGGGGTTGTGGTTGGGTGATGATTTGGATGGGAGAAAGGCAGTTGAGGAGGTGCATCAGTTGTATTGTTACCCAGAAGTCCGACTGGTTTTTATTAGTGTAATACTTTCTGAATAACTATCTTGTCAAGTGAGTTAGAAACTTCTGAACTCTGATAGTTACTGAATTGGAGACTTTTTTTGCAGGTTTCTGGATGCACAAACAGAAGTAGGCCATTCAGCCCATTAAGTCTGTTCCACCATTCAATTAGGTCATGGCTGACCATCTATCCTCTTGCCTCTTTCCTTCACTGTTACTAAAATCCTTGATGTCATTAGTCTCCAGAAATCTATCGATTTTCATCTTGAACCTGCTCAGTGATTCAGCTGAAACATCCTCTGGAGTAGACAATGGCAAATATACATCATCCCCTGAATGAAGGAATTCCACCCCTCTGTCTTAAATGGCCTAGTCCTTACTCGGAGATTAAATCTCTGCTTCTAGATTCACCAACCTGTTACATCCAACCTGTCGCAGCCTGTAAGAATTTTGTAAGTTTCAATGAGATCATATCTCATTCCTCGAAACTCTAGAGAATACAGAACCAGTTTCCTCAACCTCTCCTCATAAGACAATCCTGTCATCCTGGGCTTTAATCTAGTGAAACTGCATTGTGCTTCTTCTATTGCAAGTATATCCTTCTTTGGCTAAGGAGACCAAAACTGTACACACTGCTCCAGGTGCAGTCTGACCAAGATGTCTTTACTCCTGTACTTAAATCCTCTTGTGATAAAGCCAGCACACCGTTGGACTTCTTTGCTCACTGCACCTGTGTGCTAGCTTTTAGTGACTCTCAAACAAGAACACATGTTCCTTTGGGGACTAACACTTCCCAAACACTCATGATATAAGGAATATTCTGCCTTTGTGTTTCTTCCTAAAATGAACAACTTTACTTTTATTCACGTTATATTCCATCTGCCATTTTCCTGCCTATTTACTTTATCCATGTAGCCATCTCCATCAACACTTTGGGATGTTGCTCATCTTTTCCAGGGGATTTAGCCACCCTGAATCCAATTAAGGTTATCAACTTGCACTTCAGTACTAATTTCTTTCAGTTTCTCAGTTTCACAAGTCCATGGGTTACTTATTATTTCTGAGAGATTTTCTGAAACTTGCACCGTGCAGTTTGACACAAAATAATTTCTTGGTTTCTCTGCGATTTCCCTGTTCTCCAGTATAAATTATCTCATATCATGGATCCACATTTATCCTCGCTAATCTTTTACTTTGCACCTACCTACAGAAGCTTTTATAATCTGCCCTTGTTTCTGCCTACCTTACATCCATATTCTCTATTCCTGTCCTTTATTTATTTTCTTTGTCCTTTTCGGTGTTCTAAATTGCTTCCAGTCCTTGTGCCTGTCTGTCTTCGGCATCCTCAGTAATCACCTTCTGGAATAAATGCAATCTTTAACTTCCTTTGTTAGCCACAGTTGATTTGCCTTTCTGGTTGAGTATTTGCACCTTAGAGAGATGTACACCTGTTGCTGACCATGTGGTGGCTCTTTAAAACTAGCTATTGTCTGTCTACTGTTTACTGCCTTTTAGGATATTCTCCCAATCTGCTTCAGACCACTTGTCCTCCTACCTTCATAGTTTCTCTTATTCAAATTTAAGACCCGAGTTTCAGAATGAATATACCACATTAAATTTTAATGTGAAAAATCATACTATCATGGTATCAAATTGCTAAAGGTTCCTTTACAGAATTATTAGTAATTTTTACTTTCCCATTACATAATATGAAATCTAAAATAGCTCAATTTCTCCCTGGTTCTTTAACATATTATTCCAGAACAAGATGTACATACTCCACTGATTCATCTTCCCAGCATCTGTGCAGATTGCATTACTCACTCTGTGTAAGTAAAAACTGAAAGAACTACAGACACTGGAAATCACAAACAAAAACACAGTTCTGTGGAAGGGTCACTGGACCCAAAACATTGACTCTGATTTCTCTCCACAGATGCTGCCAAACCTGCTGAGATTTTCCAACTATTTGTTTTGCATTCTGTATAAATTGAACTTGCCTATTAACCATGTTACATGCAAGGTAACTGGGTAATTTCCTATTGGAAGTTTAAAATTCCTGGGCAATTCCTGCATTGAATCAACTCTTCCAGGGAGTCAAAGGGCCTCTTTACCTTGTGGGGTATGTCTGGTATCTGACTACTTGGGGACGTGAAGACTTGGCCATGGTATTTAGTGACTTTTCCCACTGGTCTAGTGGCTGAGTACTAACTAGGCAAGGAAAATTTCAAGTTTAACCCTGGACTTAACTGATCTCCGACTGTATAGCTGTAGCGAGGCTATGGTTGGCATAGATCTTTCAGAACTCCTTTAATATGGCAAGGTTCTTGCTTTCCTGATGGTTAACCATAGAAGCCTAATGGAAAGGTGAAACAGGATTAGACCCAGGCATTGTACATAGTGTTGTTCATCCAGAGTTCTGACATTCGCTGTATAGACTGATAATGAGTTAATGAAAGATGGTTACCACTCTACTTCAGTACAAGTCAGGTATTCGCACACCTTGAAAATCAAATCACTGTTTCTTTTTCATACTCCCCCCAAGTAATGATGAAATAAATCGACTGTACTGGATGCATTCTCAGCTCCCCTGTGCCTCAAATGGTAAATAGACAGCTTGCTGTAATATTATCCATGTTGTTTTAAAAGGAAGAAAAACCCGTGTAGAACAAGTGCCAGGACTCTGCATAGTGCTTTCCTATTGATGCTCTAGTCAAGATTGAGAAATTGTGGAGACTGAGAATTAACTAGAGTGCTAAGCAGTCTGTAGCATTCATTGAAAATTTAAATGCTTTGTGCCACTGTTCGTACATTATCTGATTTCCCGTACCCTGTTTCTGCAGGTTCTTCTTTGGAAACTGGCACGGATCAAATGAAAATGAGCAACCAGTCTGGAGACACTCCCCTGTAAGAAAACAGAAGAATGATTGTGATCCCAAAAGTACAGAGAATGGAACTCCTCTTTTGGATGCAAATTCCCTGGAATACCTATTTGCTCAGGTACAAAGAAGCATTTTGATAATGGGATTTATCAAATTCAGTGGGTTCCTAATCTCGAGAAACTTCAGTTCAATTTGCAATGGATTTGAATTCTTCAATTGACTTTGTGTGGAGTTATTGCTGACCAATGGTTTTTCCACACCACTGAACTATTTAATATTTCTTGGTGTTATTCAGTAAGTTAATGTGAGCACTTCTGTTCATCTGGGTGTGCTGCTGTTGAGTGTATTAGTGGTACAACTAACTTCTTAATACACAAATGCAGCTGCCACAGCCTCCCTAGTGATGCTGTGGAGCACAAAGGCTGCTAACCTATATTGACCTAGCACCTCTTGGAACCAATCATGACCAGCTAATGGTTGGGGTAGGGTGCTGCCATTAATTCTGCTTTTGTTCATTTATAATCGACCTTTTCACAGATGTTATGTCCTCAAGCAGTTAGGATTTGAATCCAAGTCTCCTGGTTCAGAGGCAGGGATAAATCACTGCACCAGAAGAGCACAAATTCACAACTGCAGGATTTGAACCCAGCCATCCAGACAGCCTGGAGCTCTAATCGGCATAGTAGACCACTCAACTATGTGGTTATTTTTAACCAACCTGTTCAGAAATGTTGTATTACATGTCTAGTGGGGTTTGAACCCAGACCTTCTGGCCTAGAGGCAGGGGCACTGTCACAGAGCCATTAGAAACCCCATACTCATCCTATATAAGTATTTTGAATCAAACTGTTTGGACATGTGATGGAAATGTCTCGCTAGAGGATTGACTTGAACCCAGGCCTTCTAGCCTAGAGGGAGGAGCATTATGGATGGTAATGGTGGCTGAGCGGTTAGCATCACTGCCTCATAGTGTCAGTGATCCAGGTTCAGTTCCAGTCTTGGGTGACTGTGTGAAGTTTGCACATGCTGCCCGTGTCTGCGTGGGTTTCCTCCAGGTGCTGCAGTTTCCTCGCACAGTCCAAAGATGTGCAACTTGGGTGGATTGGCCATGCTAAGTTGCCCTGCAGTGTCCAGGGATGTGTAAGCTAGATGGATCAGCCATGGTAAACACGGAGTTACAGGAATAGGGTGAAGGGAGTATGCGGTAGGATGCCCTTTGGAGGGTCAGTACAGACTTGATGGGCCAAATGGCCTCTCTTGCCACTGTAAGGATTCTATGATTACCCCTGTACCGTAAGAGCCTTACTATTCCTCCTTCTCAGAGGTAATATTATATACTATGGGAGTAGACAGGAATTGAACCCAGGGCTCTTAGCTCAGAGGTAGGTACACTACCACTGTTCCACAAAAGCCCCTGTAGGACATTAGTGAACTGGATAGTTACCCAACAATTAACAATGTCGTTATTAGATGTTATTACAAATTTTCATTGAATTCAAATTCATTGAATGTTACCTGGGTTCTGGATTACTAGCCTGGTGATAAAAGTACCAGGCCAAGACCTCCCCCTATCAGTCCTCCTTTATTGACTGAATCTAAGGACCTGTCTCATTAAAATTTAGAGGATGAAGCACTAATGAGCCTCAACAAGAAGATGTGCTTGTCTTAACATGTTGTTTATTCGCATGATAGCAATAGGTACAAGTTGCATTGGCTATTTAGACATAATTATTAAGGGTATCGGGATTCAGAAATGACCCCTTCAGGATTTCAAACTTAACTTCACTTTTCCCCACCCAAGACTGTTTGGCATCACTAGATTGGGTGCAGCCTATTGCAATCTTTGATATTAACTCTTTCAGAACCATGACTTGTACAACAGTAACTAAACGTGACCTTCAACAGTTTTTCTTGTTCTTGTTTCTTTGAGCCTGCATTTCTACCTCCCTTGCCCAGAGATTGTCAGAAAGTCAAACAAAGGAAGTCAGTCAGTCAGACAGACAAAAACAGAAAAATGTAACAAAATAGCAAATGTAATGAAATAGCAAAATCAAGACGGACAATTAGTGAGTGAATGTGAAAGACCGGGACCATCTTCATAGCAAACTTTAGAGAATAATCCTAATTAGCAGTTGGTGCTATTATGGGTCTGGTATGCTTTTTTTTTATTTTTTACAATTTTTCTTTCCTCTTTCCAGGGGCAATATGATTTGATCAAAGGTCTTGCACCTGTTCGAGATCCTAAAAATGAGTTTGAATTTCATGAAATAGAGAACGAATGCCTGGGGATGGCCGTACTGGCCATGACACATCAAGCTCTTCACCGAAAAATACCATTGCAAGAGATTTCCAAGGAAATGAGGTGAGATAGTGAAGAACTGACAGAAAGGGGACAGAGACATTACTTTAGAATGTAATCTGTTCCATGATAATTATTCTTTTGAAACATTTCTTGTTCATCGTTTATTGTAAATTTTAAAGACATGAATTGGTCATTGGTCTGAACAAGTCCCTTTTTACAATTGATCTAAATTTCTCCTATCCATCATCTCACCAAATGCCTCAATCCATTCCCCTCTTCAGAAAGATATTTAGTTGTTTCCTGAATCCATTGTTTCTGTGTGCAGCTATGGTCCTGCCTGTTGAGCCCTCAGCAGTCTGAATGATAAAGTTTTATCTGTCTCCCCATCTGGCACTAAGTTCCTAATTGTTAACTTGTGTTTCCTTGTTTTGAACAATGTCTGTTCGCAGTTCCTGTCTACAGAACTTTACTGATGGTGTGCTGTGTCAGGGTTTTCTCAGTTGAATGTCGGTTAAGTGCCCAGTTGGGGGAGGACAAACGCTTTTTTTTCTCTTGGCTTCATAAAGGAAACTGGCCTTCACTAAACGTCCACTGGTTGGCATGATTACAGGGGAGCAAAATGCTATTAGGGATGTATGGATTGACACGGGTACTCAGTCTTATTCGATTAAAGACTTTTATGTTAATCCCAGGTGTTAAAATGGTAGAATGAAGCGGAAATAGAAGCACTCTGTTTTAACTGTTCCATCGTTCCATATCTCCTGCATCGACAAGAAAACATCCAGAGAATTCGGCAGTGCCCGGCTATGAATTCCTGCCAGAAGTAGCATTGTCAGTTTCGTGCTGTCAGCTGGCCAAATGCAACATCCCAGCTGGGCACTTGCATTTGGAAGAGGAAAGCTATGAAACAATGTGAGGGTAGGACAGTCAGTGCAGAGTGATCATGGATGGGAAAGTGGGTATGGTGTGCAGATGGTTGGACTATGATTATGGCATAGCGAGAGAGAGAGAGAAATTGATCAGCTGGATGGGAGAGAAACAGACTGTGATCAGAGGGGGAGATAGACTTTGTGTGATTGGACCCAGTTTAAATATTTTGCTGTCTATGGAACAGCAGTCGAACATTCTGATATTTGCTGATTGTGTGCCTTAATGGGCTCTATTTCTCAAATGTAAAACTTTATCCCCTCTTCTGTCTGTTGCAGTAATGTTTGTAACAGGGACTAGGTCTCTGTTTTACTTACCTCACTGTGCTTAGCCTCAGTGAGTGATAAATACAACACTTGGTTAAAGGGAGTTTATTGGTTTCTGAAACAAGCTAACAGTTAGATATTACTTGCAGTCTAACAGAATACAACATCAAAGCTAGTTTATTAGCATCTGCCCTATTAGTGTCTTAGGATCTTCCTTGCTCCACTTTACCTTTTTAACTTGCATGAATACGAGGCACTTTAAAATACAGTATTTGAAGAACAAATAGTCCTTAATTAACACAATTTTGACCAACACAGTTTTACCGTAACAGTTTTTGTTTTACATCATTGCAATAATACGTACCTGATTTGTGATTGAGGTTTTTAACCTGACTTTCAACCATGCAGAGGATAAATGCTCACCAAAACTCAGCACTCCTGGATAAGTTCCAGTTTGCTTAGTTTGTTTTAGTCATTGCCTATGTGAGTGACATCTATGCCTGCATTCAAATCATGGTACATTTAGTCTAGTCAGGAAAGCACAGACATTGTGGCAAAGAAAATCAATTCCACTGAGTGTTAAAATAGGTGTGCTCTCCCAAATTGAAAGTGTGGTGAGTGAAACTTGGATAACCAAAGAGTTTTGGATCGCATTGATCTGACTTTGCAATTTGATGTTATCCTGATTTTAAAACTAAAACGAGTAGCAAATGTACTCAGTACCTCTGTTAAATCTAACTCAGATAGTTCGTGTGCATCCTGAGGTAACAGGAGGATTTGGGAAAACTTTGTGCTTCCTGGATTGAACATCAAAGAAATGTACTACTTGTTTTGAACATATGAGGACTTGAAAAAGAAATCAAATGATCCTGATGTGGAACTTTTACATGCCATCAGGCATGGTTTGAATGCTTTAGGATAAGAGCCTTGCCCCAGACAAAGCGATCTTTTACATGAGGCAAGAAACACGACAAGATATGTCTGTTCTGATGCTTTATATTAGCTTTAAGCTTGCATTTTGTACTTGTTTGATATTCCGGGAATGAAACCCAAACGTTTACATGAGTTTCCTTGGGAATTCTGTTTCAAATGATGCAATTTCACTTAGTGCAATGATTTTCAGGAATGTAATTACTGTGTTAGTCAAGGACTACCTGTAGTAGTTTCCAAATCCTCACTGGAATAATGGCCAAATGATTCTCCTCCACTTGTTTCTTCTGTCACATGTACTGTGGCTGACGGGGTTCTCCTGACTGAACAGGCGTAATCTTTCAGGCTGTTTATAGCTATGTAAGTACTTGCAGCAGATGGAAACATTGATAACAGAGGACTGACAGGTGTTGCTTTATTTCAAGGTACTATGAATGCTGGCCATCTGCTGACACGATTGCAAAATTTAAAATGGACCATATGTTGTAATATGTTACTTGTTCAGACACTAGTTTACAAGATAATGTTCTTACTTAATCTACCGTGCTTGACATTATAGATAAATATGTGTATGAATGAGCAAAGGGGTTAAAGATGAGAAGTGGAAATTGGATTATCATGACCGGGGACACAAGGAAATTCATTACCTCATTTCAGATTTCCAATGAGGCTTGCACACAAGTTGATGCTATTCTTGGCTGCACAGAGTGGGCTGTTGGCTGTCAATTCTGTGATGACAGTTTGTTTGGCAGCAAGGGAACCAGAAGTTTAAATCCCTATCTTCTAGCTGCCCCATCTGAGATTAAAAAAGCAGCAAAGTTCTACAGATTGAAAGTCAGTTGGTGAGATTTACTAGAGACTAACGAGCAAGATCTAAGGCAATTTAAAATTGCAGGGAGAAGTGACCAGGTTCAATGTTACCTTGCATCTCATAAAGTACTAACATTGCCTGAAAAAAACATACATTAAGCATATTAACCATGATAAGGTGGAATGGTTTCATCTTATTTTTGAAGAGGATCAAAGTGGTTTGAACTAGGAAGTTCAAGTATAGTAGTTGTATGGTATGAGTCAGGCTGAACATCATTCCTTCTATGATTGCAGTATTTCTACCATAGCTTCTCATTAGACTCCATCCTCAGTGAATTGCGTTAAGATGTTGTAACACATATCACGTGTCACCAAGACCAATGAAATTAAAATAGGGGCAGGGATGTACAATCACTGGCCAATCTGCCATTGCTGGCTCCATTAAAACCATGCCACAGTCTTCTACATTCTGTTATTTTTATGTTGCCTCACTCCCTAAATTACAGAAACAATAATTCCAGTATTTTCAATTATGGTGATGAAGATGACAGCTTGTATTTATATGGCACTGTACATAGCAAACTGTCCCTAGGAGGTTCACAGAATTGTTCTCAAACAAACTTTAACACTGAGCCACATAGGATGATGTTAGGGCAGAAGTCCAAAATATTCATCACGGAGCCAATTTTAAGGAGCGTGTTAAAGGAGGAAAGAGGCGTAGAGAGATTTAGGAAAGTAATTCCAGAGTTTGAGGCCCAAGCAGCTGAATGCACAGCCTGCAATAGTGGAAGGGTCACTGGACCCGAAATGTTAACTCTGACTTCTTTCACAGATGCTGCCAGACCAGCTGAGTGTTTCCAGCTATTTCTGTTTTTGTTTCTGATTTACAGCATCCACAGTTCTTTCAGTTTTTCAACTTTTCACTTCTAAAATTGAGTTCTTGTATCACTGGGAGCCAATACAGTTCAGTCAACACCGGAGTGAGAATGAGCAGGGTGTGGTACAATTTAAGATATCAGAGTTTGAATGATCTCCTGTTTATGGAAGATAAAGACCAGCTAGGAACGTGTTTGAATAGTCATATCTAGATGTAGCAAAGGTTTCAGCAGCACTTGTGCTAAAGTTCAACTTCTTTATTTGTTCATGGAATGTGAACTTCATTTACAAGGCCAACATTTAAGGCTTATTCTTAACTACCCTGGAGAAAGTGGCTGTGGTGAGCAGCCTTCATGAACCTCATCAGTCCTTGGAGTGTAGGGGCACCCACATTGAGTGCTGTTAGAAAGGAAAGGATTCTAACCTAGGAACAGTGGGTGTGAAAGAATACCTTGTGAAAGAATATTAGTTCCAAGTCAGGAATGTGTAAGTGTTGGAACTTGCAGTTCATGAAGTTCCCATGCATTTTCAGCCCTTGACTTTGTAGGTGGTAGAGGTCATTGGTTTGGAGGGTGCTGTCAAAGGAGCCTTGGGGAGTTGCTGCAGTGTATGTTGAAGATGATACGCAGATGTCACTAAATGTAAGTGGTCGGAGGAGCGAGTGTTTAAGATGGTGGCCAAGGTACGTCCCAAGTAGGAAGAAATTGTCAGTCAGTTTCGTGTAGACAGCATGCCCAGAGACATGAAAGAATACGCCTCCTGAAGGCAGGCATAAAAGGGAGATGGGCCACAAATTTTCAGTGACCACATTCAAAGTTTGTTCAGCTGTCAAAGCTTTGATCACTAGTAGCTTTAGAAAGAAATGCGTCTCTCCCCTCATGTCTGTATTGTTTTTGAAGCTATTTCTGTCACATTGACTGCAGTGTGATTATTGATCCGATGCATCTTAACTTTTAAAGTCCACCTTGTGCATTCAATCTCTGACAGAATTTCACATTATTTTTAAGGATATATTTTCAGTGTTTTTTTTCTTCTTCATAATATTCAGATTGTGCCTCTTAAGGCATATGTACACAAACCTGAAGGAGGTTGATTTATAACAGTGTTTTGGAGTATCCAGGGCTACAACACCAAACCTCACAAACTGTAGTGTTATTATATTGTGGTGTATTAAGTATTGACACCATATCCCATTGAGTTAATTTTGATTAGAAGAACTAAGGTATCATACCTTGTTGCAATGAGTTAAAAAGAACAAGAGTAATGGGAATTAGTGTTATTTAACTATGAAAAGATAAAATAAAGGACAGGTAAAAAGTATGTTATTGGAAAATACCATTTTCCTTCCTCTTTCAGTTACAAGCATTACATTCCTGAAACGTTGAATCGAAGCATCAAACAGCGAAACGTCCTGACCAGGTGTCGAATCAATAACGTGTTCAAAAATTTCCTGAAAGAATTCAACAATAGGACAGTCTGCGATAGCAACGTATCCCCTCATGATCTCAAAGTCAAGTATTTGGCTACCCTGGAGTCCTTGACAAAGAATTTTGGGATGGAAACATATAAACCCACAGGTCTTTTGATCTCAGCAGAAAATGAACGGATAATGTCCAACCATGAGCCCTTTGAAAAGGAACAAAAAGAAACAGAACATGAGGTGATGATCACAGGAAGTGTAGGAATAAAATGGAGACGTGTACCAAAAGAGGTAAGAGCTCATTTGCCAACTCAAAACATGTTTTTTTCTGATCATTTCCTGAAAGAAAGTTTCCTATTGTAGTCCTCCAGAGTCAGTCATCCTTATGAACAGAATGTGTCAATGCAATATTCAACCACGGGAGTATAATAACATTGCGTATTCCTGTCAGTGTCTTGCAAGTTTAAAAGGTAGCAGATCTTTCAACAGATCGAAAGGCAGAGGGCAGGCTCTGAAATAGTCTGCACAATTTGGTTACCCATTGCAGGGTTAATATCCTACATATGCGTGCCACATTGTATTGTCTAACAACCTGTTTCCTGTACTGCTGCCCTATGCAAATCACTCAAAAATCTGGATTTTTTTATTGCTGAATGTAAAAAAAGTACCATACAATGTGCTAGTGCTGATATGGAGAAAGGTACTAAATAGCAATTAAGAGAAGATAATTTACTCCCCTTTAGAGTTCAGATGACTTAGCACTGCCTCTACTACTGTGACTGTAATCAATTAACTTAACTCAGAGTAGGGATCATCTCCATAAGACATAGGAGCAGAAATTAGGCCATTTGGCCCATCGAGTCTGCTCCGCCATTCAATCATGGCTGATAAGTTCCTCAACCCCATTCTCCCACTTTCTCCCTGTAACCCTTGATCCCCTTGACAATCAAGAACTTATCTATCTCCGTCTTAAATATACTCAATGACCTGGCCTCCACAGCCTTCTGTGGCAGTGAATTCCATAGATTCACCACTCACTGAGTGAAGAAGTTTCTTCTTATCTCCATTCTAAAAGGTCTTCCCTTTACTCTAAGGCTGTGCCCTCGGGTCCTAGTCTCTGCTACCAATGAAATCGTGTGTCTACAAAGCATACAGTGCTGTTGATGGAAGTGGGAAGCAGTTATTAGAATATTTTTGTGAAAGTTCTGCATTTTTAGTGTGCCATATTTTAGTTTTTGCTACACGTTGTGCTTTTTTTTTAAAAAATGTTCATGAACACTCAGCACCATGTGACAGGAGATCAAACTGCTAATTTCATATTGTGCGCAATCTCTCCCTCAGGATCTTTTGCAGCCAGATATGTCCTTGCACAATATTCCACAAAACAAAAACAAACCATTGAATGAAAACACAGAAGTATGAGATTGGAGACAAGTTTCACTGTCAGACACTATACAATTCCTGTTTTAAGCACCAAGATCCCCTTGTTTGTCACTGGAGCTTTTCCCTAGAATACCTGAGAAAAATTGATCTTCACTGAACTTTCTGTGGCTACGAGGATTTGGGTGGGTTGTAGAACAGGGTGTTTGTTATTTCTGTTTCATTTTGTGTTACTTTTTAAGATCAAGTTTGCCCCCCATCCCCCACAGCATGTCAAGAAAATATGAATTATTACTGACAACCACATTAATAATGTTCAGTTCAAGGAAGCTTTTGTTATTTGTAATAAGATGTGTAAGACTCTTTCTACATGTATATTATCTGCTGCTACAAGGAAGTGGTGGTGTTTTTTTTTACTGAAACCACTTCCTCTGTCAACTCAAGGTAAAGTGTTTTCAATATGAGAGTTTTCAGCTGGAAAGAGGGAGAGTATTGAAATGCTTTGCTGCTAATAGCATGTTGATATGACTAGAATATAAATTGCGATAGTCTTAGTTGGCATCTCCAGAAAGATTTGAGCCCCAATTTTAATACAGCGCACATGTGAGAAATGGCCATATTGGAATTGACAATCAATGTAAATTCTACCCAATCTTACACTGTATTGAGGTCTGACTTTAAGGTGCCTCACTGCCAGTGGGTGTGTTAAATTAAAATCCGGGTTTCTGTATACAGAACATATATATCATATATATGTGTATATGTATTATATACAAATATGTATATTATATAAAATAAAGCTTCAAAAAAGCTAGTGCAATCTCCAATGAGGAAGAAACTTCTAACTTCTACATGTATAGCCCCAACATGTGAAACTAAGAAGTTGGACAGACTTTCAAACCTAAATATTTCCACTTGTATTTGAGGACAATAAACATTAGTGTTTGAAAGCCTGAGGGGAAATCCAAACATTGAAATCGCAAAATTGATGGTATATTTTAAGGACTCCACGTGCATTCTGCACTTGAATTGTTTTAATGTGAAAATGCAATCTGATTAATTTTAAGCTGTTTTGTTTTTCACATTTTCATTTCAGTTTATGCTATCATGAGCTGTACTTCAATAACTAACTTTCTGATGTAAGTTCTCCAAAAACACTTCTGCTCTCCAGAGCAAAACAACAACAGAACTCTTTTAAGAATTAGTGGAATTTGAAAAGGAAGATGTGTCAGATGCCTTCTATCAGCTAACTCCAGAATCATACTGGAAAACCTCGAGGTGCCATTTCTATGGGCATGATTCAAATACAGATGCTGACACAAATAGTTACTAGATTGACATGTTGAGCTCGTCCCAATGGGGCAGTCAGCAATATCCTACTACTTTGTCAGAAGGTTCAGTGGACCTTAAGACCAAAAACTAGCTAATCATCTACTCAGTTTAAATGATGTTTTATAACACTGCCTTTTTCTCCCTATTAAAGTTTGCAATGAATTTGAAAGAGAAAAATAAATTGAAGAAGAGCAAAAGCAGCAGCAAAAAGAGTAAGTCTGGTGAAAACAAAGGAATTCTAAGTGAAGAGTGGAATCTGTTTTCACACTTCTATGAAATCACACATATTGTCATAAAGGACTCTACTGTCGTCATCAATAAACAAGACAACAAAAAGCTGGTAGGTTATTTCATTGTTCTCTAGTTGTCACCCAATCTTATTTACTGTTGCTGGATTACCTTTCTGTGATATCAGTCATTCTCTATTCAAATATTCCGACACTAAGGCTGTAGAAAGAGGGAGAGGTAAATCTTGCAGTCAAGCTTGGTTTTATCGTTTTTTTTAAAAAGCAGACAGGCACCTTTTCAGGAAGGATCACTCCATAGTGATCTAGGGCAGTAAATACTATTTAGGCTATCAAGGGAAATAAAACAAAGGGAACTAAATGATGTTTAGATCCAGACTAGTTATAGTTTAATACAATGGCAGTGGAGGCTTGAGCCTCTCAATAGCCTGTTCTGTGTTCAATGTTCTTAAGTTTTAGGTGCTAAATCCTATGACTGTTCAATTTTGTCCGAAATGAAGTGAAAATATATTTCCAGTAATCCTACTACGTCCCATTATGTTGAATGAGTGATTATTAGAGGTGTCAGTTATGAAGAGAGACTTCAGCTGTGTATTTGAAGTGCTTGAATTTTATAATGTTGCTACTGAAAGGATACTCATTTGGAATTTGAGCAAGTTTCTACATTCTGGTGAGTGACATGTGAAAGATTTTCACTGCTATAACTGCCAAATTCAGAATGGAGGAAAACGAGAAAGAGGCAGAGAATATGAAATTTTTCAGGTGAATTTCCTGATCAACCAGCATTTAAAAATTTAGGCTATGAAATATTCCACCCATTTTCATCACATAGCAACTGCTCCCAGGCATTTACACAGTAAAGTTCCCACAGCTCTCTCCTGGCTTTCTTCAAAATTGTACTCTGTCTACTTGCATCAGTGTAGAATGTCTTCTACTATCTACAGCCATTCCAAATGACATTTGCAGTCACTGTAACCACGGTGCAGCAATTCTTCTTGTCTTTCTTGATGTCTGTGCAGGCTTTGGTACGGTTGATTCTCAAACCATATTCCTCTGTTATTTAGCAGAGTTGGACTGACCTATAATGATCATGTTGCCAGAGCATCAACAGCAGTAGCTCCTCTCCTTATCCCTTTACCGTTACCTCTAGAATCCTCCAAGAATCTATTCTCGGCCCTCCTCTTGCTAATCTATATGCTGCCTCTCAGTCACATCATGTGAAGACCACATTCACTAAGCTTATCCCAGCTTTTCTTCTGCACCAACTGTCTAAAATTTTCCACTACCTCAGTTGTCTGCCTGCTTGTCTAACATGCATTCCTCGGTGCTTTGTAATTTTCTCCTATTAAAAATTGCGGATTAAAACTTCAGTGCCTTCCATAAAATCAGTGCACACAACATCTACTCCATCCCCCTTCCTGGCTAGTGTTCTCCAGTTGAAGGCAATTATTTACAACCTCACGTCCTATTTGACTTTGTGTTAAACTTCTTCATGTATTACCCATCAGAAGGACTGCATACTTGCATCTCTGTAGCTTCACCTGTCACCAACACTTTAGTTCACCATTTCGTGAAATCACCTAGTATTTCTCCTAAATTTAATATCCCGATGTTCTTCGAGCAGGTTGCCTATCCTCCATATTCAGCTTGTCTCAAAACTGCAGCAAATCCTATTCACCAATCACTCCCATACTCAACAGTTTGCATTAGTTTCTATGCTCCCAGTGCTTCTAATTTAAAATGCTCATTGTTTCGTTTAAATCTCTTAATGTTAATGTAAGCCTCTCTATTTTTATAACCTCAAGCACCACATTCCTCAGAACTTGGTTCCTCCAAAACTGACCACCTTTCTATCCTAAAATACTTTCATACTACCTGCTGACAGCTGCTTATTGTAAAGCTCTCTTAATTTTCTGTTCTGACGAAGCAGTAGAAGGGCGAATTAGCACCTATTTTGTATGCCTACCAAACTTGAATTTTATTGCCAATGGTAGTACCTTTTGTTTTCAAGGTTTGTTTTAAACAGTTTTGTGATAAATATTACATTCTTGCAACTCTTGGAATTTAGTTGTAGAAGTTGAGTCTGATACATGGAGCGTGTAACAAGAACAATCATTATTTTTTCACTTTTCCTCTCCAACTCCAGTGTTGATTCATGGTGCCATTGAGTCTCGAGTATCTCACCTACCTTCTCCATATGTGAATTTGGACAGCTTTAGATAGAAATTATTGTTGATAATGTTACAATGGGAATGTTTAATCCGTTTTGTCCAATTCTCCAATCTATTACTTTACCAAAATCATTAGATTGCTTAAAGTAAATGGGTTAATGCCACAATTTTGAAAAAAGCAGAGTAAAGTTTAATATATGTGCACTTAGCATTTTTATGTAAATATCAGTAACAGGAAAGTAAATGTCGACAGGCTGCTTCATCAAGTAGGATTTTGTGACTGAGTTCAAATGTGCCCACAAATGCACCTTTCTCCGTATCGATCACTTAATAACAGTCAGGGACATGAATGCTAGTTGCAGCCTTTGTGGACACCGATTTTTAGTGCTCCATTGTCATCAGTTGAGATTATCTCCGATAGGTTTCTAATTGTGTCTTGTATGATCTCATTCAAACCTGTTTGGTGGACCATTGAGCCAACAGAAGAACTTCACTGTATTTTTCTTAAAATCATTTTCAAACTTCATATCACAATGTAACTCATCAGCTATCCAACTTCACCATAATCAGAAGCCAGCTTGAATACAGTTTTTCCTTATTTTTCACACTGCCTTTAAAAAAAAATCTCTTGTGACTTATGAATATGTCATCCCACATTGGGCACATTTTAAAGTAATATGTCCATTTTTAAAATAAGTTAAAAGCTTTTTGGGTGTATTTTTTTGTTTTAGGAGCTGAAGCTGTCCTCCTATGAAGAAGCTCTTTCCTTGGTGTCCTTGATTGATGGTTACTTCCGGTTAACAGTAGATGCCCACCACTACCTGTGCACAGAAGTGGCTCCTCCATTAGTGGTGCACAACATTAAAAATGGCTGCCATGGACCGATACGGTAAACTGGAATTTAAAAAATTTTTAACTCTCTCTCTCTCTCTCTCTCTCTCTCTCTCTCGTTTTTGTTGTAAAAATTGTAGAATTATTTTAACTTGCAGTTGATAATGTGGAAGGAATATGATCATGTTGAGCTGTATAATCCTTCTGTTGAAGTGTCTTTATACACACCAGTAACAATCTTCTCCACTTTCACAATTTTACAGTTTTTCATATTTTTCCTTTTGCCTCCAGATTCAGCATTCAAAACAAAATTGACTGAATGTTTAAACTTTCTTTAAAATCTTTGGTCTTTTCAAATCCAAACTTAGTATCACCTAATCACTCTTCCCTCATTTAAGTTGTTGTCTTCCTCTGTCCTTTTCAGACATGATATGTGCTATTCTACAGCCTTTGTTTTCAGTTACATATCCCAATATTTTAAAATAAAATCAGCACCAGTTTGACCATATAAAAGTGAAGAAGTTCAACAGAAGATTGGCGACTTGATGTTTAATTAGATACACAACTGTCAACGTGCTTTCCAGTTCTAGAATTACTTTCCTCCCTCCTTGTGATTCAGTTTCAAGAATTAAATACTTCATTGTGTGTATCAAATCCAGAGAAATTTTATTTACCAAATCAACGTCAATAACTTGGATCTATTTAGCACTTGCAAATATGTACCTTTCACATGAGTTGTGAGAAATCATTTGCTTGAGGAGATGGATTGTGGTGCTTTTTGAAGTGGAGACAGATGGATTTTAATTATTGGAAAAGGGGAATTTGAGGGAGGAAACCTGCAGTCCAAAGCTTCACTCCTCATAGTGGTTTGATATGAAGTAATTTACAAAATATTGTAACAGGAATATTCAAAGATAGTGCCTTGACTGTCGAACGGCTGGAGAAGATAACACACAAGCCCACAAAGAGAACTTGTGTATGAAGACTTGAAGTTAATGTGTTGGGAAATGGAGCCAACGTAGGTCAATGAATAAATGTATGAAGCAGAGCTTTACACAGGTTACGTTTCTAGATAGTGGATGAAGGTAGGACTGCAAAGAGAGCACCAGAAGGAGCAGAGGTATGGGTGGTGGCATATATGGAGTGAAGCAGTTGTTGTGATGAATGGCCTGAAACTACGTTCAGGATTAAACAGGGTGCTAAAGCTACAAGTGTTTTTGATCTCTTTCTTCTGCTGTAATACTTTTGAGTCCCTATTCTACTAATGATTTTGATGACTTTTTCTGATGGTTTTTATCAATAGCTGTCATCTCGTATAAGAACACTGTTATCTAACTTCTTAATTTTTAATTTGAGCCCTTTGCTAATGTCTAATTTAATTTAACTTTGAATTCAGCCAATTCCATGTTTCTAAATGTTCAAGGCCCAATTCCTTTTAACCTTTCTTTATAACATTATTAAATGTGGACCATAATTATGACCTCTTCACAATTTATTCTTATCAGTACTGAATATGCTATCAACAAGTTGAAACATGAAGGCAATGAGGATGGCATGTACGTGTTGCGTTGGAGCTGTACAGATTTCAACCACATCCTCATGACAGTTGCATGCAGTGGAACCACTGAGGTAACAATTGAAAGAACTCTGTTGAACAATTGATTTTGTCTCTTTCTTTCTCATCTTAAAGGAAGGAAAGTTTGGGATTGTAATTTGTATATTAAAGGTACTCTATCAGATCCTTTGGTTTTAAGAAGTAAATCAAATTTCAAAACCCATTCGAGACATGGGCTTCAATTCCCACTCCTGAGGTGGGTAATGCTCATTGGCAAATTTCCTTTCATCAAGCCCATCTCAGGCAAAGTCCCCCCATATGGTAGGATCTCTGATCCATTGGGCAGCTGCGAGATAGAGCTTGCTCCCGGATTGAAGGCAACGACAGGGGCTACTTAGTATTGAGCTGGCTGTTTAATTTATTCATTTCTGTTCTCTGGGACTTTATCATGTTGTTTGCACATATTTTAGGCCCTTTAGCCCTCACCTACTACCCATGCCCCATTCGTGCCAACTTGTGTCTCCCATTTATCTACATTGACCATCTTACCTTCAAAGCCAATTCATTCTCCTTCCCCCAGCTCCCATGGTTGAAATCATACCTCCCGCCCAACTCCATGGTCTGTTGTAGCCCTCATGGTCCATGATAGCCTCAATGTCAATTTAATGCCAATCATCAGCTACTCTTTCCTCTTATAGCCTCCAAGCCAACTCATTTAGTGTCCACAATAGGCAGACCCCAGGATCTGTGTTGAGCTGAAATAAAATAAAGTTCTAAATGTTTGCTAGAGTCTTCACTGTAGTGAAGAAAACACTTGCTTTCATGAAAGACCATTCAAAATCTTTAAATACCCTTAGATAATTAAATCTATATAAAAATGAACAGACTGTTGGACATAACTTTGCATCAAATACATATCCTTCAATAATGAGTCTGAGCTTTAATGGTGCTGGAATCCCTGCTGGAATAATCATAAATTCTAGAAAACCGCAAAGCATTAATAATGATAGGTCCTAGGTTAACCTCAACAAACAGTTCTTATAAATGCTAGGTTAGATTATTTTCACATCTATTCAGTCAAGCAGCCCTTGTTTTGTAATGTATAAAGGACTGGGAATTTTAAAAACTTCACAACTTGACAGTTCTACAGACCTTCTATACACTTCAAGTCCACTTATGACTACTCTGAAAATTTGTACCCCTTACACTGCAGTTTAAAGCTCTTGTTCCATTGAAACTGAGGTCTGTCTCACCTCAGATGTCCCATCTGAGTCCTGGTTTCCCATGTGTGTGAATCATGGCCCAGACCTTTCCATTTGTGGGTAAAATGGGATCCCTGGGAAATGGGTCCAGGACTTCTATATTCAAGACCCAGTCATCATTTTAGACAAATCAAATATAATGAATGGGTCTTTATCAGAGAGAGTGCTTTTTACCAATAACAATGAATTGGACAGGTAAAAACTTCATCTTATCTCTTCTCAGCACGAGTCCTGAGGTCTGCCCATGGTGGATGCTGGATGATTTGTGATTGTAGGTGTACGGGTCCTGTTGGGTGGAGGACAGTTTGGCATTGGTATGAGGGCCTGAATGGGGTGGGCTGAAAGTATAGGTTGGCATGGAAGTTTCGTTGGAGGGGTGCATCACAGAGGTTGGGCAAATAGGGATTGTTTATCAAGGAAAGTATGAGTTTGTGGGGGAGGACATTAGTTGCCATGAGTTGACATGGATGGGACATTGATGAGTACATTGGGGAGGGAGAGTGTAAGGGCTCTCCTTTTTGTTTTAATGCTTGTTTAAAAACCTCTGGCAGAGTGCCAGTATATCAAAGCAGGCCATTCACCCAGGACCAACAGCTGCTCCCATAGATCAGTGTAAGAACTTCCAGCAACCCTAGCTAACTCAGAACAAAAATTTGATATTACAGGCAATTTTCCAGATTGGGTTTGTGCAGCTGAAAAGTTGTGCAGTTGGGAACTATCCCAACTCTTGGGTGAGGAAGTTCAATCTGTTTCATACTAGTTCCAGAAATGTTGCACTGCTGCTTTGATAGCAACTTTGCTAGTTTTTGTTTTAGTTGGTGAAAGTCCAACTGCTGTTGCGCAGGGATTTTGTTTTTATTCACCCATGTGACATAAGCATCACTGACTGGTCAGCATTCATTTCCAGTTCCTAGTTGCCCTTGTGAAGGTGGTGGGTAAGCTCCTTTCTTGAACTGCTGCAGTGCACATGCTGTAGGTAGAACCATAATGCTGTTGGAATACAGTTCTGCTGCTTTTAGCCGACAGCGCTTCAGGAATACCCAGTTCTGAGCTGCTAGATCTGTTCAAAGTCTGTCCCATTTAGCAGAGTGATAGTGCCACATAACACAATTGTATGACTTGTCTTGTGTCACCGTGACTTAAAAAGCACCATTTCACAACTACATAAAGCATCCAGTATAGCAGCACTACTTATTATTAAGGGAAGCAATATTATTGATTTCACTGTAACATTGGGTAATATTGGTAAAAGGGTGAAATTAGTTTCTAAATGAGTGCTGGGTTGTTTAAAACTCCTGTCTTAATTGCTGACTAGCGTGATCTGAACTTGCTAGACAGTGTTAAAGCAGTCACCTCCACATGTGATGATTACACATCATTTCCAGAGACTATATATGTGAGTACTAACCTCCATGGAAGATTTCTGAAATAAAGTGGCATGTTTAGGGACCAAGTGAGGGAGTGCTGCATTTGTGAAACTGTGCACCGGGCATCCTGATGGAGATCTAGAGGTGAGAAGTATATGCTGTACCTGCAACAAGGAAGCTGTCCACTTTGACCTTGCATTCCCCTCTGCTGTATCACCTGGAGCAACTCTCCCTGACCACCTGCAGACTAAAAGGAGAAATCTTTTCAGCAAGTTGCTGGTAACCATGGTGACTCCAATACTTTCAGGAATTTGGGCAGTTTTAAGAATATGTCAGAATTTACAAAGCACCCTGCATACAGGAAAAATTGGATAGCATTGATTTGTATAATAACCAGTGAGTACTGGTGTTTCAGCTTTCAGACCGATGGGTCACAAAAAATCCACTACCCAAGTAATTCAATCCAACAGTTTTTCCTTTGTTTTGGAGAGGGGAAGGTTAGCACTATTGAATTGTTCCTGATTCTCACAAAAGTCAGTGGAGTTGCTGGAGGTTACAAACAGTGAACCCTGTAAGTTCTTTCACCTGAGTGAATCAGAAGAAGGAGTCACATTAAGTACAGGTCTCGCTTGTTCTAAAACGTTCAAGGAAATGTGTATTTTATGTCAAGTGCAGTAGATTTATAGAGAAGTGAGTACTTTTCACAGGAAACAATTTCACCATCCTCAACCTTTCCTGTTTAGGAAACAGACGGTAACAAACACTTGGTAATTAATCTCACAGATCAATTTTTTTTTCTTCAAGTGCATTGATTTCCGTGATGGAAGCAGTGGTTCGAGACCAACAAAGCAGTATAAGAACTTTCAGATCGAAGTGAGTAAGGATTTAGGTTACAAGCTGCATGGCTCTGAGAGCTATTTCACAAACCTTAAGGAACTCATGAGTCATCTCAAAGGTCAGATTCTTAAAACCGAGGATGTAAGCTTCCAGCTGAAAACCTGCTGTCCACCAAAACCAAGAGGTGAGTATATAGAATCTGCATGAATTATTACTACCCTTAATTAAGAAACCATGTCCATCCTTATTGGAACTCCATGTTTGAAACCCTCCAGTGCGATTTCTGTCCTTGCGTGTGTACAAAATTTGGCCTCCTATTCATTTCACAAATTATACATTATTTGACTATGACCTGCATAAACTTTCTGTCCATATTGTCCTTGAGCTATCTGTAGCCATTGACATAGTTGAGCATACAATCCTGCCACAACACCCCTCCATTGTTCATTCTTCACCCCTGCAATGGCTTCTCTTCCCATTCCTACACTGTTATCTGTGGTAAGCCAAAGATCTTGGTCCAATTCTGTTTCCCATCTCTCTGTTGTTTCTTGGTGACATCATTCAAAATCTTGATATTTTACACATGCGTGATGATGAAACCAAACTTTAATACCAGCACCAGCATTCTCAACACGTCAGCTGTCTGTAAGTTGGTACACTGCTCAAATGTTGAGTACCAGATGAGAAGCAATTTTCTTCAAATAAATCTTAGAAAAACTGAATTCATTACCTTTTGGTCCCACCACAAACTCTACTCTCTTGCAACTGACTCTGTCCCTGTCCCTCTCCCTCTCCCTCTCAACTGTATGAGATTAAACCCAGCTGTTTACAATCCTGGCATCATATTTGACCTTAAAAGGAACTTCTAACCATATGTGTAAGACCACTTAATTCCAACTCTGCCCTTGCCTCAGCTCATCTGCTGCTGAATCACTCATTCATGCCATTATTAGTTAATAGAGATAGCAGTTGGTGTTTATCATTATTTATCATTTGTCAATTTATCATTGTCAAATGCTGAGTATTCACATATAGGTCTAGTCTGAGTATCAGTGTTAATGGACTGTGCAGGAACTCACAGCTGAACCAAGCCCTGTCCACTCTATGGAAATGCATTTTCAAAGTGGACGAGCTGGATGATGATCAATGACTTTTTCCCCTTCATGGTCCAAGTGTGGCTAGCCTAAATGAGATAAGTAAAATTCCCCTCCCAAAAAATCATTTCAGTTGAAAGCTCAGTATGAAAAATTGTGAAATTATTTCACAGCAAAATTAAGTCTCAAATGTGATGTTTTATTATTTCCTAGTTTTCTGATCTGCTGTGGCTTTGTTGCAAATACATTTCTTCTTTTAAAAAAAGTTTAGTTTTATTAGCTGCTGATTATTCAACACTCACCACGTATAATGTCAAACCACTGAAAGGCTATGAACAAACAGTATTTTTATATAAAATTAGGTATGTTTAATTGCTTGAAAGTGCAAAAATAAAACTGAACTGTACAGTTTTTTTTATTGAAGCAGCAAACTAAATTAATCCATATTATTTTAGCTGTAAACAGCATTTATTTGCAAGGATTATGTATTTGAGAGTTATTTTTTCATAAGGCACACCCATCCAGATAAACAGTGATAAAATCAGGGTGGGGGTGAGAGTCATGAATGTTGGATATGTAGAAAAACAAAACTCCAAGAAAGGCAGGAGCGTTCTGTAAACTGTAAGAGATGGATGAATTAATATTTGTATGAATGTCACCCTATGCTTTTCAAATGTTGTGACTTCCCAATTACCTTTTTGTCTTGTTTGGCCAAAA
This sequence comes from Rhincodon typus, assembly GCF_021869965.1. Lineage (NCBI taxonomy): Eukaryota > Metazoa > Chordata > Chondrichthyes > Orectolobiformes > Rhincodontidae > Rhincodon > Rhincodon typus. The sequence continues at coordinate 30,334,113 of NC_063341.1, read as the reverse complement.
GCAAAATTTTTTTTCTTCATTTTTTTTCATGAGATGATTTTGTTTCCCATTTCTAATCACACTTGGGGGTGATTAAGAGTCAAATGCAGTGCTGTGACATCACGTGTAAACCAGCCTAATGGCAGATTTCCTGTCTGGAAAAACGCTACTGAACCAGATGGGGTTTTTAAAACATTGATAACAATCATCATTATAGAGACTAGCTTTATATTCCAAACTCATTGGTTGAATTTAAACTTTACCAATTGCAAGAGTAGAATTTAAAACTATGTTTCCAGAATATTAACCTAGACTCTGACTTCATAGTCTATTGACATTACCAATACCCCTCCAACAATTCATTCTTAAAAAGAGCTGCACATTCAGTGCCTTACATATATGAAAAAAACTGTGTTCAAAGTAAGTGACACTGATATTTAAATGCCATGTGTGTCAGCTGTGATTCAGCGGGTAGCACACTCTGTTGAAAAAGAGGTTATTGGTTGAAGTCCCATTCCAGGCTTGAGCAGAAAAGCTAAGGCTGATGCTCCGGTGAAGTATTGAGAGATTGCTGCACATTTGGAGGTGCTGTTTCTTGGCAAGATGTTAAAAGAAGACCCATGTACCCTTTTGGGTAGACATAAAAGTTCCTATGGTACTATTTTGAGGGAGAGCAAGGACCTCTCTCCAGTATCCTGGTGACTAAACCACAGGCAACATCACAAAAGTAAATTAACTGGTTATTATGACATTGCTGTTTGTGGCAGTTGCTGGTTGCAAGTTGGCTGCATTTCCTACTTTACAACAATGTCTACGCTTCAAAAATACTTCATTGTCTTTAAAACATTTTGCTGCATTTGGTGATCATGAAAGGCACTGCATAAATACAAGTCTTTCAATCTTTTACTTTCACATAGTGGTACAACGTAGCTTTTTAAAATTTTCTTTGGCAGACATCATTAATCAATCATGGATGGTAGGCATAAGTTACAAAGTCTATCTATAGAAATCTGTATCTGACACTTCTGTAATATCCATGATGTATCAAACAGTTTCTTTACAAATTTAATAGATTGCCATGGTCACTAATTGCTACATTATATTGAGAACAGATTATTTTAGAAGATTTACTTAATTAATTTGCACAAGGTTTTTACTGTGATTTAAAGATGTGAAGAGCATGACTAAATTAGCTAATGACTGTGGTCAACAATACTAAATTCTGTCCATTAAATATTTAATGTTTTAGTTCAACTTTGTTTTGTGCATAGGGGTCTGAGGAATTTGTTTTCTTTGTGTGCTTGCTGCAAAAGGAAACTCCTTATCGAAATATCTTGATCTGACTGACCTTTAGACGTGGCTGGTGTGATTTGCTGCACCCTATCAGCTGTATTTCAGAATCCTTAGTTATTTTCACATTGGAGGTTTATTTGGATAATTTGCTTAAATGACTACTATCTTCCTTGAACTCAAATTCAGGAAACCTTCAAATGTGATATATTATGCTTAGTCTTTCATATTTGAAAAGTATCATTGATCTCCTCACCTCCCACACATCTTTCTGCCTTAAATTTTTGAGAATAATATTAAGTGCAGAAAGGATACAGTTAATATAGTCTTACCATGTTTACCAACATTCTGTTTCCAGTTTGACTGCAGGAACTGGTTGACTTGAACTGGAATTTAATATGTTTCTATTGTTCCTTCAGAGGAAACTACTAGTTCATTATGTTGTAAATTCTAAGCTAATATTCTGAAGATTATGAATACTGTACTTGTCCATATTCGAATCTATATTTAAATCCAATGTGGTTAAGACCTCCTTCGCAACCCACTGTTCATGGCTGTTATTTCTGCACAACTTCACACATGGAGCTATAATATGCATTCAGTATTGATTTGTTAAAATGAATTGCCAATAAGTAATGTGTAGTCTGTATCTAGATTTGTGGGTTGACAATGTACGAAGCCACATGTGTGCACCTTTCCTCCTTTGAACCCACACATAGAAACCAACACACTCCTCAAGCCCACACACACACATATGCAGTCCCACACGTACGCCCACACAGTCCTTTTAACAGGCGTACACATTTTACTTTTTGAACTTTAAATTATCTATGCTTATAGCTGCAAAAAAAGATACACGAGCGCAGAGAAATCATCTGGGCCAGTGCTCACTAGAGATACAGTTATTGTCGCAAGAGCGAGTACCATTGTGAAATCTTTTTAACCCAAATTGGTCTCGACTGACCTTTCGACTTAAAAGTTCAATTTGTTTTAGATACAAATCAACAATCCACATGACTACTTAGATGATGGTCTATAATGGCATGCTGTACATTTAGGTCATCGCAGATCTGTGGCACAACTCCATTCGACCCTTAACTCTTGATACCATAAATAAAATTCTGTCAATGTCAGGCTTGATAATTTCAGTTGACCCAGCATCTTACAGTTTTTATGTGAAAAGGTCCTTCCTCATTTCACTCTTGAATGACTTTTAGCTCCAATTTTAAGATCATACTCACTTTATATGAATCCCTCCACCAAAAGAAATAATTGTGATGTACTTACCCTATTCAATCCCTTTTAAGACTTTTTAAGCTGACCATACTCAAGGGAGTACATGCCGCATTGGGCAATGTCTCCTCATGATTTAATCACGGGTGGTATTCTGGTGAAACTGGTAAATTTGCATCCACCACTTCCAAGGCAAGAATATCTGTCCTGAGTTGCGATGCCCAAAATGGAACTTGCACCAGTTTAGAGTTTAACTATATGTACATCTGCCACACAACTTCCTCACCATTGCATTCCATTACTTGATATGAAGGACAAGATTCATTAACCCTATTGATTGTTTTCTACATTTAGTAGTTTAGATTTTAATCCAAATCCCTTTGTTTCCCCATAGTTCCTAGTTTTTCAGTGCAAAGAAAATATTCTACTTGTCTTTCCTGAATCCAAAGTGGATGACCTTCCATTTTTCCACATTAAATTCCAATCAGCTACAGTTTTGAGCACTCATTTAGTGTGTCTAGCTGCTGTTGTAACTTGATTTGTGTTTACACAACTTATCTATGCCTCCTAACCTAATAATACTTTTACATCTGGATCACAACTATCAAATAATTGTAGCATAACTTTGTAGTTTCCATTCTTCCTTTTATAATGGAGTAGAGTCTGCAGTTTTCCAATCCCAGTAGTTCCAATTTTCTACTTAAAATAAACCCAATCAATCCTCCCCTTGACCTATTTTTATCTTCCCATGTGCCACTGGTATTTTATTCATTTTCTCTAAAAATGATACAAAGTACTCATTTAACAAGTTTGCCATTTCCATATTATACATTAAACTGTCAACCAAACCTTATGATTAATGGCCTACATTTCTCTTTACTCACTGATTTTACCAGTATAAAAAATACTACTGGCTGCTTTGCAAGTTACTTGCAAATATTTTTACACTTTATTGTATCTCTCAAATATCTTATTATTTATATTCTGTATCCCTTTGTTACTTCATCTACTCAGAGTTGACTGGTTTTGATTGTACTTGTCTGTTAAGTGTGTTAATTTAGTTTGATATGGGCCTTATGTTGTTGTTGCTCACAGTTGTTTCGCTGTGGCCCCAGAGCCTTTGACGTTTAAGGTTATATAGTAATTTTGTATTCTAAGAAAAATGTATTTGAATACTTTTCCTGGTGTATGTCTGTAGATTAGTTTATTGTGGTCACTTTTTCATCCTTTCGAAGCTTTCTTTAATTTTAAAACCTTAGTTTGTGTCTCTCTCCTCCTCAACCTTCATTAAATTCTGTCATCTTACATTAATTATTCACAAGATGTTTCCTTAGCCAGATTGTTACTCGTCCCTGAATCTAGTATGGCTTGTTCCCGTACTGGTTCTAAAATAGTCCTGAATACGTTCAGCCCTGAAGAAATTCATTGACTGCATTTAGTTTAGTTTGCATCTCCTAATCTATGTAAGAACCAAGTCTCCCATTATAACTTATTGTTTTGCTAGCTGTTTCCCTGATCCCTCTCTTTTGTCCAACTGTCCCCATCTGACACTGTAGAATTCCACAACAACCATAACGTCTCAGGAACCCCAGATATTTAGTCTATGAAGTTGACCCAACTTGAGCAGAAGCGACTCCCACTGAAATCTTGCATTCTGAACTGTTTCTTAGTTCTACTTTTGGTTCTGTTACCATTAGCTGTTTACCCTTGCTGAGTCAATTCTATCCACTTATGTGATGCTGTGTTTCACAATATGAGGCAAGTCTGTTCTAAGCTGAGTGGTGAAATTACTTGTTGGACCATGAATTGCGCAATACAAAGCAACAAAGTGAAACAAGGTAAACTGCATACAGTATCACGATGGTGCATTTATACTTTGGATTTAGCTCTTCGCCAAAACTAAACTTGCAACCTAGATCAGAATCTGGGCCTGATTTCAGTCCTCAAGGAAGTTATGCTAGGTCTTGTTAGGGTTGGAGTTTCATGCTGCTTTTATTTGACACCACAAAGATTGTAAGTCGCATGAAGGTTTAAATTTAACTATTGTTCATTGTTTAGGGGGTAGAATTTGAAGCATTTATTTACCAAATGTATTCCTGAATTTAGTATCTAGCACAGATACTGAAACAACTATGCTGAAGCTGGTAGTTATTCGAAATGCCGCTTTAAGGAGATTGGTGTCTCTTTTAGTGGTGTTAGCAGGCATCGGACTTGCTAGCAAAATAGCAAAGCATTTCATCTAAGAGTTTCTAACTCTTAAATAACATGCTCCTTACACATACTGTCTGCAAATCGCTGATCAATGGTATAATTTTTCACTTACTACTTATGATGTTTATATGCAAACAAGCAATGAGAATGCTCCCGAGTGAACAGTTTCCCACTGTGTACACCCAGATGCAGCATTAAACATTTGCAAAGTTAGGCAGAAATTAAAGCCTCCTCTAGTCTGTTTTCAAAAATACACCTTCACAGTGGCCTGTGAAGAGCACTCTGGTCTTTCTCAGTTGATTTATTAAAAACTGTTTTCCTGTTGTTCCAGTTGATATCATTACAGGATAAATCAGATCCCAGACTGAAATCTGGCTTGATGCATCATTTTTTGGTTCGAGCAAGATGATTAGAAAAGCAGTACTGAAACATAATCATGTTTTACTGTAGATTTGGTTTTAGCAATAAACAAAAGTTTATTATATGAAAGAAATGAAGACAAAATAAATTAAACTCTTTGCATATAATACCTGTTTAAAGATTTAGAAACATACAGCAAACTACAACCCACAATCCATCCCAACACAATATTATAGTACTCAAACATTAGACATAGAATTCCCACTCTGTCGTGTGGGGTTTGACTTACCTGTGGCTTCAATTCAGCAGTCTTGTGAATTTGATTGCTTCTTCCTTGAGCCTTCATACAACTAAACTTCGATTTTCTCAGCTTTAAATAACTCCATTCAGGATTTTGTCACCCGAGTTCTGGTCACCTCATTACAGGAAAGATGTGGAAGCGTTAGAAAAGGTGCAGAGGACATTTACCAGGATGTTGCCTGGAATGGAGGGAAGGTCTTATGAGGAAAGGTTGAGAGAGCTAGGGCTTTTCTCTTTAGAACGACGAAGGATGAGAGGTGACTTGATAGAGGTGTACAAAATGATCAGAGGTATAGATAGAGTAGACAGCCAGAGACTTTTTCCTAGGATGGAGGTAGCTTTTACGAGGGGACATAGTTTTAAAGTGAAAGGAGGTAGATATCGTGGAGACGTCAGAGGTAGGTTCTTTACTCAGAGTGGTAGGGGCGTGGAATGTTGCTGGAGAGGGTAGTGGAGTCGGCCTCGTTAGGGGCATTTAAGCGGCTATTAGATAGGCATATGGATGATAGTATAAGGTAGAGGTGGAGGTTAGATAGACCTTAGGTTTAGGGTAAAAGTTCGGCACAGCATCGTGGGCCGAAGGGGCTGTACTGTGCTATGTTCTATGTTCTATTTTACACTTCTGATCTGGAGTTTTCAAACTAAACACTTGACACTGATATAACCTATTCTTAACAGTTCTAAATTATCTCTCTTTCTCAGGAGCAAATGTTTTTCACATCTAGCATCAGCCAAACGTGCCAAATTGAAACCCAAAGCTTTTTCTAAGTTATGAGTTTATCTCCTATTCAAAATAGGGGGCATGATGGTTCTAGTGGTGTTATTACCTGGATCAATAATCTTGTGATGTTCTGGGAACCCAGGTTCAAAGTTTGTTACGGCAGAAGGTGAAATTTGAATTCAACAAAAACTTAGAATTAAGAATTAATGCTGAGCATGAAACCATTGTCGATTGTCAGGAAAAACCCATCTGGTTCACTAATGTCCTTCAGGGAAGGAAATGTGCTGTCCTTATGTGGTTTGGCCCACGTGATTCGAGATCCACAGCAAGTGGCTGGTTCTTAACTGCTCTCTGGGCAGATTAGGAATGGATAATAAATGATGGCCCAGCCATGCGACATCTGCATTCCTTGAACAAAAAAAAAAATCAATCCCTGACTTACTAAACTTAAGTCTAATGCGTTACTGTTGGAAAACAAAACCTCATAACACACCAGGAACCCACACTCATTATTTTTATGTAAGATCACTCTGGCTACATATATCTACAAGTTTATCATTAAACTCCTCCAGAGACAATGACCAAACCCACATGCCACTAGCTCAAATCCAAACTTTTAAAATCTTGCACCTCGCAATGTCATTAATACATCTGTACCTTTTTTAAACAATGACATCCTCTTACTGTATTTTATAATTGCATACTGTCTGACTTGCTTTGTTGTCCATTCTTATTCAAGGCAAAATGTTTTGTTCACTCCTGGTGCTTTAGGATGTATTGCTGTCGGCTACAATTAAATAGCTACAGCAACCAAATATCTGAGGGTGGGGGTTCCTCTGGGTACCTTTTATTTTCGTATATTGGGTGGTGTGAGGAAGAGATCGGAAACAAGTCTCCATCCTTAACACAGGAGTTAATTTCATAAACTAAACTTCCTTCCTGACCTTTCTGAGATGGGCAACCCTGGAATGAGAGCAGAGGCTTCTCGCTGTGGATGTGGGTTGGTCACAATTACTGTTATGTACTCTGGCACTGTCCTGTAGTCCAACAAAAAAACCCAAAAACGTTCCTCTGGCTCTGATTGTTCACATGACTCTCTCTCCCACGCCCCCAACTCCCGAACAACCACACACTCTCTTATTTTCTCTTCCTGTCTTTCCATCCTCCCTCCATGAATCGATTTATTTTCGCCACGTCACAATGTTTTCCCAGAATCTTGGCCCGTCTCGTTGTGCACATCTTTACTTTTAATCACTTTTTGAAGAGGCTAGTGAGTTAGGATGTGTCTTCAACATTCATTCCCTTACTGTCTACAGACTCTCATTCAATCATTGTCATCGGTGTAAAACATCACGATCTGTATAAAAAGGCATATCTAATTATGGAAAATACAAATTAGTGAATCAAGGAATATTTTTCAATAAAGTAATTAGTGTAGACCTTAGTCCTTGAAAAGGTTTAGACTTGTAAGAACCTGGGGCTTTGTCAAAGCTGTCCAACTCAGCCTGTCATTTAGATTTTGTTTAAGGAACTGACAAACATTTAGTTTTATTTTCCTTCCTCATCCAAACCCCATCTCACTTCCTGTGAATCAGGAATTATCTAGTTCCCTTTAACTGTGCCAGAGCTGATTTACATGTAAAGTTTCCCACTTGAAGCATTCTCAGTTTTATTTCCCATTGCATCAATGTTTCAATTGCTGTAGAAAAGAATGAGAAAGTAGATTCCTCTTTCAAAGCCTCTTCCGTACATGGAGTTAAGCACAATAGATTGTACATAGGCTGTCTGTATTGTAAGAAGCAGATTTCAAATTATTTTTCTAATATTTTCTTTGCCATAGAAATCTCAAATCTGTTAGTGATGACAAAAAGCCAGTCCCAGAATTTACAGCTGACTGCAAGCAACTACAGCTTAAGTCAATTGAGCTTCCACCGAATTCGCAAGGAAGAGATCTGTCAGGTGGGCACACTGTTGTTGCTTTATGTTGGGGTTCAGTTCTGCAGATGACTGAGGCTGTCTGTTACTTCAGACAAGTGATCATTTCTCATATGAACCTGAATAGTAAATGTTGCTGTGCTTTATTGGCACCAAGACCCATCGCAGCTAAATCTGATGTTGTTCTCACCAAATGTTCTCTTGTGTCGTGTCCTGGTGATGGTGTACTAATGGTGAATAACAATGAAAATCCTGGCTGTCCTATTGTAACCTCCAATATTTTAACCCTATTGCAACTCAGTGCTTGGCATTGATTCAGTCAACCAACCATTGGACTCATTGTAGGAGTAAGATTGAGATAAGAAACTCAGCAGAAAGTCAACCCATCTGCCCCTCACTTAGTGTTATTATAGGAGGGGAGAGGGGCTCCGAAGCCCCAACTTTTTCATTTGCTTTTATACCTAAACAAATGCTGACCTAAATCAGTCTTCCATTTTGCTATTTATTGTATTGCTCAGAGGCAAATAACAATGCATAGGCTCTGTTGTAGTGTGTGTGTGTGTGTGTGTGTGTGTGTGTGTGTCGGTTTGTGGGTGGGTGTGCATTCCATGACACACAGGCTGATGCGTATCATATTTAATTCTTTTTAACCCAATACCAGTTGGAACACCTTGGAAGAGGAACCAGAACAAACATTTATTCGGGGACACTGAATTACAAAGATGATGATGATGAGAATGAAAGTTTCTATAGTACGAAAGACATCCGGGTGGTGCTCAAAATTCTTGATCCTAGTCACAGAGACATTTCTCTGGTAAGCCACAACTGCACTGCATGTTTTATTTGTGTGATTTGAGCTTTGCTACAGCATTTATTGCCCATCCCTAATGGTCCAGGGGAAGGTGGTAGTGAGCTGCATTCTTGTACTGCTGCAGTTCTTGTGGTGTAAGGTCATCCATAGTGCTGTTGTGGAGGGAGTTCTAGGATTTTGATACAGTAAGTGATGGAGTGGTGATATAGTTCCAAGTCAGGATGATGTGTGGATTTGAGGAAAGTTTGAAGTTTGCAGGATTTTTGGTCGAGAAGGGGATGACTGTTGAATGTGGTCAGTAAAGAACCAGTCAAGCTGGGTGTAGTGGCCTGGATGATGTCAAGCTTCTTGTGTACATGCAAATGGAGAGGATTCCATCACCGTCCAGTCTTGTACTTTCTAAGCATTGTGCAGACACTGAGGGGACAGGACATGCATTAGCCACCACAGAATTCCAAGCCTTTAACCTGCTCTTGTAGCTACAGTATTTAAACAGCCAGTCCAGTTTAGTTTCTAATCTATGATAATTCCCAGACTGTTGATCGTGGGTGATCCAGTGATGGTAGTGCCATTGAATATCCAGGGCAATCGTTAGAGACAGTTATTGGAGATGTTCATTGACTGACTGTTGTGTAGCACAAAAGTTACTTGTCACATATTAGCTAATGCCCAAATGTTGTCCGGGCATATGAACACAAGTGACTTCAGTATCTGAGTAGCAGTGAGTGGTGCTGAGCATGGTAAAGTCATCAGTGAAAGTCCCTACTTCTGACTTCTTATAATGGAGGGAAGGTCATTGATGAAGCAGCTGAATACATTTTGGTGTAGAATACTACCCTGAGGTCCTCCTACAGTGATGTCTGGAGCTGAGATGATTCATCTCCAGCAACTGCAACAATGTTCCTTTACGCAAGGTATGACTCTAATCAATGTAAAGTTTTTCCCTTGATTTTCATTGGTTCTAATTTTATGAGATCTCCTTGATTCCATTCTTGATAAAATTCTGCCTTGATGCCAAGATTGGTCACATTCACTTCACCTCTGGATTTCAGGTCTTTTGTCTGTTTGGACCAAGGTTATAGTGAGGGCAGGAGCTCTGTGACTCTGGCAGACCTTAAACTGAGCATCAGTGAGCAATATTGTCAGTGACTTTGTTTAGATTTAGTTAGATCTTTTGAGGTTACTGGCAGAAAATTAATTCAAAATGTACTGACGAATATTTAATTGTCTGGGGAAAGCTGGGCTCTTTAAAAAAAGCTGAACTTTTATGTTTTTATATGCAATACACTCCACATTTTAGTCTGGATCCCACCTCTGCTGGAAAAATAGCCTTTAAAACTTGATGGTCAGTTCTTTTATTTCCAAACCAACAGGGGGAGCAAAGAGAAGGGAGGTAAATTTAACAATTCAACAACATGTAAATTGTAAACTAAAGGCAATCAATCTCCAACTCCCTGTTCAATTCTGTTCAGAAATCTTGTCTACATGAGCCTCTAATGACATTGCAAGCTACCGTCCTGTTGTGGTGAAAATTTACCACTTGCAACTTTGTGTGAGTCAAGGAAGCATAAGTATTATTTAGGCGTACGTATTTCAGTCACCCAAAGAACTTGTCAGTAGTAGAGTTTACAGCATACATTTATAATTCTGAACTTCACGCAGCACCCTGTTATCTCAACCTTCAGCCTTGGGTCTGCTCATTTCTGTGGTAGCTCAACAGCACTATCTGGCCTTCAGCTTCCTTTCATTACTTGCTGTTTGTGGCCATGGATATTATGCTGAAACGGTTATTGTTACAACTGCTGAACTAATGTTCCCAAAACACCATAACTGCAGCACTTACTTTTAAAAACCATACGCTTTAATTTTAACCCAATAAACATTAATCCCCTCAACACTACTGCAATCCCTACATTGGAATATCTGTTTTAAATTTATGTCTTTATAATGCCAAGACTCAATTATTTTAATACTTTCCTGGCTGCCATTCCCTACCTCCCTCAACTCATCCAAGATATCTCCTCTCCATACATCCTGCTTCAAGCCTCATCTGTTCATCGCTTCGTCTTTGCTGCTGCACATTGACTTCTGTTCCCCAATGGCTTAAATTTCTAATTCTGTTTCTTGTGTTTAAATTCCATTATGATCTCCTCCTTTCCTATACTTGTACACTCCTCCAGCACTAGAACCTTAGTGTTATTTGAAAATCTATTTTAAAGTTTGTTATTTTAAATCTATTCCAACACAGTGGCTCAGTGCTTAGCACTGCTGCCTCGCAGGGACCCAAGTTCAATTCCATATTTGGGCAACTGAATGGAGTTTACACATTCTTCCTGTGTCTGTGTGGGTTTCCTCTCACTGTCCAAAAATGGGAGGTCAGGTGGATTGGCTGTGGAATATACAGGCTTACAGGGAGAGGGTAGGGGATGGGTCTGGGTGGGATGCACTTTAAAGGGTCAATGTGGACTTGATGGGCCGAATGGCCTGCTTCCACACTGTAGGGATTCTATCATTCCTGATTTTGAGTAATTTTACTAATGATGAGCTGAAGTTACGAAGAAACTCAATCATTGGGAGACTGATCAGTTTTATATATTGAAACTAATGAAATAAATTGTATTTTCTCCATAGCCTTTCTTTGAGACAGCCAGCATGATGAGGCAAGTTTCTCACAAGCACATTGTGCTCCTGCATGGTGTTTGTGTACGAGATCTGGAAAGTAAGTAACAATTTGTTTTGCCATTGTTGGGGCCAGGGAGAGAGAATTTGTGAATTAACTGTATACTCCGTTCAGACTGCTTTGAAACCAATCCAGATGTATTAGATCTTGAGATAACAAGGTGTAGAGCTGGAT
>NC_063341.1:30258230-30322019 GCF_021869965.1 Rhincodon typus | reverse complement strand
CTCTGATACAGTATTAGATCTTGACCCAGGTTTTAAAAAAATTCATTCACAGCATGTAGGTACTGATGGCAAGGCCAGTATTTGTTGCCAGTATTTATTTTTAATCGCTCTCAGACAGGTGAAGGTATTAATAGGTGTTAATACCTAGGTAGACTATTTCAGAGGGCAATTTTAAACTTCTTGTCAATCAGAAAGTGCATATAGGCCACAATGGTGGAATTCGACCTCCTGATTCCAGATTACTAGTTTTTTAGTATGACCACTACAGTTATGTTCCCATTCATTGTATAGGGTTTTGGTTTGAATGACAAGATTGGAACTATCTTGGTATTCCCACTCATTTGGCGGAAGTTAGTCACTGTGCAGAAATGTACAGATCTCACAGTGGAAATGTAGGGAATATTCTTTTGTGGTTTGGCTGCGATAAACGCTTGTGGCAGAACAGAAGAGAGGCTTGCAAATTGCAGCTATGGCACTAGACTTGAAAAGGAAGTGGTCACTTTTATGTCCAAATGGCCTCTTGTTCCATTCCACAAGAACAACCTAGCAAATTTTGAGATAAGAAAAGTAATTAAGTTTTAAAGCTGAAGGGTGGAATTTAATGGTTGTGGGAGTGTGGCATGGTGGGGGAGGCAAGATGGCGGAGGGACCTCCATCCTGCACTTTACCGTGTGACAACATGCACCTCCTCCCCAACACTATAAAGTATCACAGCAAATGTATTTAGATGCAGCACTTCATTGTTTAAGTTATTGTACTTCATGGTCTTAGAGATGTAGCAACACAAAATAATTGACATACCTTTGTCAGTAGACAGTTTGATTTGTAAATTGCATACCTCTAGGCCTAGACTGGCACTGACTAGGTTTTGCACTAAGTGCAGTACTCTTGTAGACTAATCAGATTCAAATTTTAAAAGTATACAAAGTCCTGTGGTCTAATATTTTAAACTCAATTCTTTATCATTGATCTTTACTGTATCAGAGAAGCACTTATCTTCTCAGCTCTTTTTTTAAACACAAATCAAGCTGTTACAGCTAACTGCCTTGGGTACTGTATAATGATCCTCAAGGCTGGGAGTTTGGTATCCTTTTCAATCTGGTGATGGGGAGGGGAAAAACCTAGTCTCAACTAAAATTCAGAGACTGTCCAAAGAGCGAAAGAAAAAGAATCAGATGGCTAAGTTCTACCACATTGGCTGCTTTATATTATTAATTACATTGTGTTCAATGCAAATAGCTGCCTTTGAAACAGTCAGCAAAAGCTTGGAGGTTCGTTTATCTAATGCTTACCTGTTCTGTTACAATTGACTGTCAATAGAGCCCATGGGGTTTTCAGAGAAGTGTCAAACGGGATTCGAAACATTAGCTCTGTTTCTCTTTTCATAGATGCTGATAGACCTAATGAGTTTCTCTGGCTGTTTTGTTTTTATTTCAGAAACCTCCAGTATCGGCTGTATTTTGGTTTCATTTTTGCTTTTATTTTACTTGGAGGACAGAAGGTCTGAAATTTGGAAGAAAAAGTGGATTAAGCTTATGCTTACTTGGCTGTTGATTTTAAAAGCAACATACAGCCAATCCGTGCAGTCATGATGACTGCCTGTTTCAAAATGTTCCTGTATCAGCTGATGCATACTTAACTTTTTACCCATTAAAAACATCCATTTTCTCTTAAAATCCTACATTTGAGCAGCAGGCGATGTTTGGTTTCAAGAGTTTGTGAAACAAGAGAAGTGTTATAACAATGATTTGTTAGCTTCACATTGCAGTCCATCTTGACAAACCATTTCTGTACTGTAGGTGAGCAGTACAGCAACAGATTTTGTTGATTTCAGTGATTGATCATCATTACCTTATAAAGTTTGCACTGCCCAGCTTATTAAAGAGGCATAAAGATTCACAGAAGCTCGAGAGTAAATCATATAAATTTATGTTTAAAAATACAAATCATCAAGTTATCATTTGGCTCCCTGGTTAACCAGTGCATTTCAGTCCTTTACCTGGAATATTTTACATAGTTTTGATCACCTTATCTGAGGAAGGATGTATGAGCTGTGGAAGGAGTGCAACAAAGGTTGAGCAGACAGTTCCTGGGATGACAGTACCGACATCTGAAAACACCAGATTGGCTAGGACTATATTCACTGGGCTTTAGAAGAATAAGAGTGGATATCATAGAAACCTCTCTTATTGTAACAGGACTAGACAGGGTAAATGCATGTCCCTGATGACCTAGCAGTCTAGAACGAGGGATCACAGTCTGAGGATACTGGGCAGGCCATTTAGGCCTGAGATGAGATATTTCTTTACCTGTAGACTGGTGGGCCTCTGGAACTCTCTGCCTAAGAAAGCAATCGAGGGCAAAACATTGAACAGTTTCAAGGAGGAGTTAGATGTAGTTCATAGTGCTAAAGGAATCAAAGGGTATGGTGAGAGAGCAGGGATCATGATGAATGGTGCAGCAGGCTCAAAGGAAACAAATGGCTTTCCTCCTGCTCCTTATTTCTATGTTCCAGTCCCACTGGTCACAGAGGTGTCTAGCTTGCGCACAGACACTGGATGTTCTCTCATTCAGGATCTCTGGGCCCAAACATAGCAGCAGGAGTGGGGAAGATCAGCAACAGTTCAGGTAGTTAGAGCACATGGTCACTGTAGGAACAGAAACCTTGGTTCAGAGTTTCAATGGCCTGGATTTTCTGAGGAGTGACAATCTCATGCAGATTCTCCACCCCTTCTTTTTAAAATGACCAAAGAGAGCTCTACAATTCTCAGAGGAGATTCGGATTAAAGTTGCTTCAGAAATGTGAAGCAGTACTTCTGTCACATAGAACTGTCAAAGGAAGACAACATTCCCCCTTCAGCCAGCAGACAGCTGCTGTATTCTGGAATTTATAGGTCCTGGCAGCCACTTTGATAGTTGCGGTCAGTATGAGGGAAGGGTGCCAGGGTAGAATGCCAGGTGAAAAGGGAATAGGTGGCATGGCAGCTGGATTGAATGGCAAGTGGGAAGAGAGTAGAGTGCCAGGCTGCAAGGTGAATGATGCAGTGTTGACGATAGGTTGGGGATGGGTGAGAGTAATCAGGTCTAGTAGGGGAAAGGGAGGCAGGGTGCTGTTGGGAGGGAGGTTTCAGATTGGGAAGTGGGGCATAGGTGGTAAGGGGGCTGGTGGTTCAGGTCAGTATCTGAGGGGTGTAACTGTCTAGGGGATGTGTAATTGGGAATGGATGAGGTCAGTTTAATAGTTAGTCCGGAGCTAGACCAGATATTTAGTGGCCTAATTTTTCTCGAGTAACTATTTTACTTAATTCCATGAAACCCAATAGAATTTTCAATTGCTTCTGAGCTGTTATGATCGGATTCTGTGGGGTCCCCTTATGCAACTCCCACCTACACTGGATTAAAGACTGGTCAACAGAAAGTCGGGGCCATTATCATTCAGTTGCCTGGAGCTTTCCGTTCTAAACTGATCCAATTGGAAAAGGTGGCCTGCACCATGCAAGGCTGCCATTTGTTGCCCAGACCTTCCTACCCTTGAACTGAAACCATTTTGGAGTCACTCACATTACCATGGCTCTGGAGTCACCCGTAAGCTAAACCAGAAAAGGAAAGCAGTTTCAAAAACACAGTTGCTGGAAAAGCTCAGCAGGTCTGGCAGCATCTGTGAAGAAAAAAGCAGTTAACGTTTCGGGTCCGGTGACCCTTCCTCAGAACTAGGAGCCGAAACGTTAACTCTGATTTTTTTCTTCACAGATGCTGCCAGACCTGCTGAGCTTTTTCAGCAACTTCTGTTTTTGTTCCTGATTTACAGCATCCGCAGTTCTTTCAGTTTTTACTAAGGAAAGCAGTTTTCCTTCCCTAAAAGGATATTGGTGAAAATGGGTTTTTACAGCATTCAATGATAGTTTCAAGGTTACTATTTCTGAAACTAGCTTTCAATTCCTGATTTAATGATTGAATTCACATTCCTCCAGCTGCTAATCTGGGATTTGAACACATACCCCAAACCAGAAGCATAAACCGCTGGATTACTTGTCAAGTGACATTATCACTTCTTCAACATCTCCCTATATTGAAAATAGTTAAACAATACAACAAATATTAACTTAGCACTCTTGTTTAAAAAATGTATATAATGAACTAAGCTTTACTCTTGAACATATAAATCTTTAGGAATTAAGTGCAAATATAAAACTTAACCTTTATCTGTCTACAATGGAAGGTTGCAGGAACAGCAACTCATATTCTGCTTGGAAACCCTGCAGCCCAATGGTATCAATGTGGACTTCACAAGCTTCAAAATCTCCCCTCCCCCTACCGCATCCCAGAACCAGCCCAGCTCGTCCCCGCCTCCCTAACCTGTCCTTCCTCCCGCCTATCCCCTCCTCCCACCTCAAGCGCCACCCCCATCTCCTACCTACTAACCTCATCCCACCCGCTTGACCTGTCCGTCCTCCCTGGACTGACCTATCTCCTCCCTACCTCCCCACCTACACTCACCTTTACTGGCTCCATCCCCGCCTCTTTGACCTATCTGTCTCTTCTCCACCTATCTTCTCCTCTATCCATCTTCTATCTGCCTCCCCCTCTCTCCCTATTTATTGCAGAACCCCCTTCCCCTCCCGCATTTCTGAAGAAGGGTCTAGGCCCGAAACGTCAGCCTTCCTGCTCCTCTGATGCTGCTTGGCCTGCTGTGTTCATCAAGCTCTACACCTTGTTATCTCAGATTCTCCAGCATCTGCAGTTCCTACTATCTCTGAAACCCTTTAGCTGTCTGTTGGCTTCATTCTCTAATAAATAGGGAGACCAAACAGAGCAGTATGGCCATGAGATTAAAAATAACATTGGCTTTTCGCATTTTTGTAGATATCATGATTGAAGAATTGGTTGAGTTTGGACCACTTGATTTATTTATGCATCGAAAGAGTGAGTATCTTTCAAAGAGCTCACCCTGGAAATTTTTGGTTGCGAAACAGCTGGCGAGTGCATTGAGCTATCTGGTAAGATTTGCTACATTTTCTTAGTTAAAACATCTATTTGCTTGACTGCTCTAACATCTAAAGGGAAAGTATGGTCTAAATAATTCCAGTAGTACCTGTGTTTGATAGGACATGACACTTCCTTCTCATGTATAATCTATAGTTGGGACAGAAAGCTATTATTGTTTATTTATTCATGGGATGACACATCACTGGCTGGGCCCACATTAATTGCTCAGCCCTAATTGCTGTGGAGAAGGTGGTGTTGAGCTGCCTTCTTGAACTGCTGCAGTCCTTTTGATCTAGGTACACCCACAATGCTGTTAGCAAGTTGCAATTTTTGCCTCAGTAACAGTGCAGGAATATTGATGTATTTCCAAGCCAGAACTGTGAGTTATCCTTGGTGAATTTGTGCAGTGCATCTTGTAGATAGTACACATTGCTGCTACTGAGTACCAGCAGTGGAGGGAGTGGATGTTTATGGATGTGGTGCCAATCAAGTAGACTGTTTTTTGGCCTGAATGGTGTCAAGCTTCTCAAGTGTTGTTGAAGCTGCACCCATCCAGGCAAGTGGGGAGTACTCCATCATACTCCTGACTCATGCCTTGTAGATGGTGGACAGGCTTTGGGGAGTCAGGAGGTGAGTTACGGACTGCAATATTCTTAGTCTCTGACCTGTTCTTGTAGCAACAATATTGATGTTGGGAGTCCAATTCAGTTTCTGGTCAGTGGTAATCCCCAGGATGATGATGTTGCCATTGAATGTTAAAAGGTGATGGTCAGATTCTGTTTTGTTGGAGATGGTCATTGCCAGACACTTGTGTGGCATGAATCTTACTTTCCAGCTGTAAGCCCAAACCTGGATATTGTCCAGGTCTTGTTGTATTTGAACAAGGACTGCTTTGCTCACTGAGGAGTTGGTAATGGTGCTGAATATTGTGCAAGCATCCCCATTTCTGACCGTATGTGAAGCGTCTGAAGATGGTTGGGCCTAAGACATTACCCTGAGGAATTCCTGCAGAATTCCTGCAGAAATGTCTTGGAACTGAGACGGTTGATCTCCAGCAATGCCCTTTCTGCAAGGTATGCCTCCAATCAGTGCAGAATATTCCCCAGGTTCGCATTGACTCTTAAGGCTTCTTGCTGCTATCCTCAGTGAAATGTGGCCTTTACGTCAAGGGCAATCACTCTCACCTCCCTGCTAGAGTTCTTTTCATCTTTACAGCTTTGAACTAAGGCGGTAATGCTGTCAGGAGCTGAGTGGCTCCAGTGAAACCCAAAGTGAGTGACACTTGTTGGTTACTGCTGAGCGAGTGCTGCTCGATCACACTGTTGATAGCACTTCCATCATTTTACTGAAAATAGAGTAGAATGATTGGGCAATATTTGACTGCATTAGATATGTTCTGGTTTTTGTGTATAGGACTTAGCTGGACATTTTTCTACATTGTTGGGTGGGTGCCAGTGTTGTAACTGTACTGGAACAGCTTGGCTATATGTACAGCAGGTTCAGGCACACAAGTTGTCAGTACTGCTGGCCAAATGTTTCAGAACCCTTAACCTTTGCAGTATTTAGTGCCTTCATCCATTTCTTGATATCACATGGAATGAGTTGAATTGTTGAAGATTGACATCTATGATGCTGGTGACCTCTGGAGACCACTGAGGTGGATCATCTGCACGGCACTTCTGGGTGCAGATTGTTGCAAATTCAGCCTTCTCTTTTGGATTGGTATGCTAGACTCCCCTGTGATTAAGAATAGGGATATTGGTGGAGCTCCTTCCTCCTGTGAGGCAGTTCAGTTGTTCAACACTATTTATAACCGGATGTGGCAAGGTTTCAGTGCTTAGATCTGATCCATGGTTGTGGAATTACTTAACCCTGTCCCTTATGCTGTTTGGTGCTCAAGTATTCTAGTTTTGTAGCTTCAACAAGGTTGATTTATCACTTCTGGGTATGTTGGATGCTGCTTCTGGCATGCTGTCCTACACCCTTCATTGAACCTTAAATAGTAGAGACAGAGGATGGATGGATATTATTTAGTGTTGTTTGATACCTTTGAAAGCCAGAAATGGTTCCTACTGCTGGGATGTTGTGGAGTGAATTATGACATCGAACAGCTAGACTTCAGATAGACTTATCAACCTTTTCTCATTTCATACTTTCTTCCAGTTAATGCATGTGGAAATAAGCTGATATCATTCAATTTTAGTGTCAATGTTGAGCTAACAGCGATCATTTTTGTGAACAGGAGGACAAGAATTTAGTGCATGGCAATGTGTGTACAAAAAATATTTTGCTGGCGAGGCAAGGAATTGAAAATGATGGAGGCCCGTTCATCAAACTGAGTGACCCAGGTGTTCCAATAACAGTGCTATCCAGAGAAGGTACTACTTCCATAAAGTCGTCAAATTTCCTCACTTAACAATTTTAGAATTGAAATTGAGCATCTTGATATGTATTCTGGAGGGAACGTGGCATCTTTTTAGCTAAAATAAAGAAAGGAATATATAGAGGTGCAGGGCTGGATGAACACAGCAGGCCAAACAGCATCATAGGAGCAGAGAGGCTGACGTTTCGGGCCTAGACCCTTCATCAGAAAAGGGGGAGGGGAAGGGGTTCTGAAATAAATAGGGAGAGAGTGGGAGGCGGATAGAAGATGGATAGAGGAGAGGATAGGTGGAGAGGAAACAAACAGGTCGAAGAGGCGGGGATGGAGCCAGTAAAGGTGAGTGTAGGTGGGGAGTTAGGAAGGGGATAGGTCAGTCCAGGGAGGACGGACAGGTCAAGGGGGCGGGATGAGGTTGGTCGGTAGGAGATGGAGGTGCGGCTTGAGGTGGGAGGAAGAACAGGTTAGGGAGGCAGGGACGAGCTGGACTGGTTTTGGGATGCGGTAGAGGGAGGGGAGATTTTGAAACTTGTGAAATCCACATTGATACCATTGGGCTGCAGGGTTCCCAAGCGGAATATGAGTTGCTGTTCCTGCAACCTTCGGGTGGCATCGTTGTGGCACTGCAGGAGGCCCAGGATGGACATGTCGTCTGAGGAATTGGGGGGCGGGGGGGGGGTGGTGGTAGTTGAAATGGTTCGCGACTAGGAGGTGCAACTGTCAAGGTGAACAACTTCACATTTTCCCACATCAAGCACCATCTGCCAGATTTTTGTCCATTCACTCAACCTGTCTACATCTGCCTCCAAACACCTAGGTTGACTGCACAATTTGCTTTTTCTACCTATCTTTGTATCATCTGCAAATTTAGCTACCAAGCCTTTGCTTTTCCCACAAGTCATTGATTCAGATTGTAACAAGCTGGAACCCCACCACAGACCCCTGCTGGACTCCCGCTTGTCACATGTTAACAATTAGATAATGAGCCATTTATGCCTTTTCTCTGCTTTCGGCCAGCTACCCAAACTTTGACTATGTTACTCTTACACCATGAGATCATATTTTCTGCAATAACCTTTGATGTGACACTTTATCAAATGCTTTCTGTAAATTCAAGTACAAATTCCCTGATGCAACTAATTCAACAATCCTCATCTTTAAAGAAAATTTTTAATTTTACAAGCATTTAATTGCAGTCAAGAAGGAGATCTGTAGGAACACATTCTCCATGTATTTCATAGTTTTAAATTTGTTACTGTTCCAGAGCGTGTTGAGCGTGTTCCATGGATTGCTCCAGAATGTGTAGAGGATTCCAAGAACTTGAGTATTGCTGCAGACAAATGGAGCTTTGGGACAACCCTGTGGGCCATCTGCTATAATGGAGAAGTGCCCCTTAAAGATCGGAGTTTGGCAGAGGTTGTTAAGTTATAAGTAACATACCACATGCTCTCTTGTCGTTATGACATTGTGAAATATTACTGCTGACTTCAAGTTCTCTATGCTTTTTGACATTTTTAATGCACTTTTTTTGTCAGCAGCTGGAATTGTTATGTCTAAAATAAGATTGTAAAGATGTAAAAAAACACTTTTCACAATAACAAGATTAAATTTGATTGGATATTCACTTCCTTCACTGATGCAAAGTGACAGGTGTGTGTACCATCTACAAGAAGCATTGCAACAACTCACGAAGGCTCCTTTTGACAGCACTTTCCAAAGCTGTGATTCCTACCACCTTAAAGGACAATGGCAGCAGATTCATCAGAACACCTGCACGTTCTCGGCCAAGCATTACAATACCCTGCCCTGGAGCTATGTTGCTGTTCCTTCACCGTCAGTACATTCTGGGATTCCTCCTTTCTTACCAATCTTATGGCTGTACTTGCATCTTACGGCCTACGGTGGTTCAAAAAGATGGCTCACCTGTCACCTTCTCCAGAGCAATTTGAATTGGGCAACAAATGCTGATAATTGGGATCCCCACATGCTGTCAAAGGGGAGGATTCAGCCTCTCCTTTAGATTATGAAGTCTGAGTATGTGCTATGCATATCATTTCTCAAGATGTTAGTGCAAGTCATTCAACAATTCTTTTATTTAATCATGGAAAGTGGCTGCCCAGCATTTATTGTCCGCCCCTAGTTGCCCTTGAGAAGGTGTTTGTGAGTTGGCTTCTTGAACTGCTACAGTCCACGTAGTGGAGGTTCATCCACAAAGCCTTTAGGGAGAGAATTACAGGATTTTGACCAAGTGACGGTGAAGGAACCGTGATATATTTCCAAGTCAGGATGTTGATTGCCTAGGGGAGGGGAACTTGCAGGTTGTGGTGTTGCAATGTGTCTGCTGCCTTTGTCCTAAATGGAACTGTTGTGGGTTTGGAAGGTGCAGTATAAGGCACTTTGAATTTCTGCAGTGCATCTTGTAAATAGTACGTACTTCTGCTATTGAGTGTCGGTGGTGGGTGTTTGTGGATGTGGTGCCAATCAAATGGGTTGCTCTGTCCTGGCCTATACTGAGGAACATTCTTGCTCTCAGCTTCTAGCAATTTTTAATCAAAGGTCTTTTTTAGAATCATTTGTAGGTAAAAATTCACCAGCAAACATTTCAAAAGCTTTATTGTGGTAAAATTCATGTTTTTTAATACATTTCTGTGACAGTGACTTAGAGTGTATATTGTTCTGATTAGGCTCCTGCTGTAGCCTTAGAGAAACATCAGAAACTGAGCAATACTGGGATGGAGTTTGAAAGTGCACCTTTTAGTTTGTATTCTTGTGTCATTTGTCAAAGTCAGTGAATTTTGAAACTAACTAATTAGCTCACTTGCGTTTCATTAACAGTTAGAAAAAGTCAAACAGGCCAGTTTATTTTCTTTTTAAAATTGAATTTTGAAAGAAAATAATGTCACTTTATGGGCAGCATACTGGAAAGTATCATGAAGATGAGATGGGAGGAAAGAGTCCGGTTAATGCATATAATATGGAGTCTTATCTGTGGCTTTTCAATTTTTTCTTATTTCTTCTTGGGTTGTGGGTAGCATTGGGAAGGCCAGCAATTATTGTCCAATCCTAATTGCCCTTGAACTGTGTTCTTGAACTGCTGCAGTCTTTGCAGTAGATACACGCATAGAGCTGTTAGGAAGAGAGTTCCAGGATTTTAGCTCAGTGACACTGGGTGCACTTATACTTTTTTTTTTAGAAAGGAGGCTTAATTGTTTTCACTGGTGATTACTACAACTTTGACAATTTTATGCAACATGAAAAGAAGGAAGAAAAACTCTTCAAATTTCCCTTCTACAGTTTCCAGTATTTCAATCCATAAAATTGCTATCCCACCCACTTTATTTCATTTTTGAGCTGCTCTTTCCATGTGATATTCTGCATGTTTTGTTGTACCTAAATATGCAATGCGCACATTATTATAATATTTTCCTGTTTGTTTATGATATAGAAAGAGAGGTTCTACGAGACTCGGTGTAAACTCACCCCCCCCTCATCCTGTAAGGAACTGGCTGAATTAATGCAACAGTGCATGACCTACAATCCACCAGAGCGACCATTCTTCAGGGCTATCATGAGAGACATCAACAAGTTGCAAGAACAGAGTAAGAGACTGTAATGGCAGGGGAAAGAAAATTCTGCATCTCGTCTGAAGTGTATCTTTGTAACCCAATATATGACTGCATACATTTTCAGATCTGAGTCCCTTTTGATTTGGTCTTGAAATACTGTCCCTTCAAGTGCTTCGGGATCTTCTCTCATCCCTACCTTGCATTTGGATGTTGACTGAAATTCAATGGGATTTCTGTTCTTTTCCTTCTTAAGAAAAGAACTGGCAGAAGAGGGAGGAAGAATTGTCCAATCTTCCATATCTAGGTTCTTTCTTGTTCCTGTACAGAATTATTTTTCTTTGATCAGGTAATTAACTCAGTGGTATGACTGTAATCATTTCACCTTTGGGAGGGATCACAGGCACAGACACAAGTCATTGTCCACTGCTGTGTGTTTCAGCATAGCAGAAACCTGAACAGGATTTTGCCTGGGATTGATTTATGTCAGTAAACAGTTACTGGTGCCGCCATAAAGATACCAGAGGAAACCAATAAGCTGCAACCTGATCTTTTATTTTTGATTTTATTCTATATTTCTGGTCAGATCCAAACATAATTCCAGAAGAAAAACCAAAGGCAGAAATTGATCCAACTCACTTTGAAAAAAGGTTCCTTCGAAGGATACGGGATCTGGGTGAGGTAAGCAGCTAAGTTTATTTGCACATATTTTAGCACACTGTACCAAGAAATAATGTTGCTTTTGAATTAATCAGCAAAATTTTAAAGGCCATACTGCAGAGAATCATCAAGATTGACCAAAACTGGGGGGAGAAAAATTAAATATTGATTAGCTTATACAAAATTTGATACTTGGATACCCATGGGTTTTTTGGTAGAAGGGAAGACTGAGGTGAGTAAACAGTCCAAAGTTTTCAGATAGGGAAAGAAAACAACTATGACGCTATTATATAGTGAATTGTGTCTTGATGTATTGACTTTTTTTGCTTCAAATTTTATGAATAACGGGTAATGTAGATGCTAACAGGTTTGTGATAACGTGAATTAACAAACATTAACCTACACTTTTCTTCAGTAATAAACTTGGATTAGACTCTCATTTAAATGAATGTTGAATAATTCCTTTTTTGAAAGATATAGTTAAATATTTGGATGGGATGAACATTAAAAGTCAACGTAAATGCAGTAATTAACAGAATGATTCAAAGCTATGTGAAACCTACTTAAGTTCGAAACTACTAGATCAGGGAACTGTCTTTCAAAGGAAGCCAATAGTCAAAAATATGTAATATATGACGTACAGTTAGATAGGTATTCAGGAGTGTTGCTTGACTTATTTTGGGAGCCAGGAGGAAAGTGATAATTTGCATAAAATCCAGTAAGCACAGAATTGTATGTGGCACATTGTAATGAAGGAGCCTGATAAATTCAGTGACTTTTTTCAGATTGCACACACTTTGTAATAATTAGAAGTTATCAACACTGTCATTTAATATGCAGTTAACTTTGTTGTAAAGTTTGAACCTAATTGACTTATTTTAAATTATTTAGCATCAGAAGTCATATTCTTTGTGACTGGGACATTTATATTCTATGATCAAAAGTGTACTTTTTAAAATCCCCTGATGTGGATATCTTTGTGGGGATCACGAGCCAGCAATCTGAGTTTGTTTATTGTTAGATTGGCTGTATTAAAACAGCACTGACAGTTGTCATAGAGAAATATTCATCCAAGATCATTCTTCTATGAAGCAAGGACCACAAAAAAGGAATAACACTGGGAATTTCAAAAGAGATTGTTTTATCTAAAGAAAAAGGTAGCCTGACACATCTTCCATGTTTAATCAAAAACTGAGCGGATATTTGATGGCTGAGATGTGAATTCAAGATTGCCTTCCTGTGAAGCTCCCCTATCACTCTGTCTTGGTATAAACTGTTCAATAAAACATTTTATTTCCACTGAAGTTGGAGATTTGGTAAAGCTGTTCTTTTGGTTTTAATTTTTAAAGGGCCATTTTGGAAAAGTTGAGCTCTGTCGCTATGACCCAGAAGGTGACAACACAGGGGAACTTGTTGCTGTAAAATCTTTAAAACCAGATAGCAGTGAAGAACACAAAGCAGATCTCAAAAGAGAAGTTGAAATTCTAAAGACTCTCTATCATGAAAATATAGTGAAGTATAAAGGAATATGCACTGAGGAAGGTAAATCCTCATTATTTGATTTTCTCTTTCATTTTTTAGAAATGAATTCTGTAAAGAATAATTGTGATTTTATATTAATTCTGCCTTGACCTTTCCTAAATGCTTGCTTGATAATTATAGTACATGCACAGTAATGAACCTACAGACCAAGAACTTTTTGGGTTCAATCACCAGTTTGGATCCAGCTAGCTAAATTAATCTCGGAAATTGTTCCACAATTGGTGCTAGTGACTTTATGCTAAGGAAGTGGAAATGTCAGCCAGTGTTCCTAACTGCTATATGCTGACACTTCCTGAAATTTTCATATGGAGTTTGATTGAGTTTCCAAACTCCTAGACGTACAAATAGCTACTTGGTCAGTCGCTGACAGACTGCTGATCTGTATTATAGCAGCAGATGTTGCCTACAGGAGAATCGGTAGAATTTTTACAATTTGTTTCCTGGCAACAGTGATTATTGGTGGCTGCATTATCAGCTGCTTAAGTCATAAACTGTGGAATTCCCTCCCTAAAACTCTCCTCTTCACTCTTCCTTAAAGCCTACCCCTTTTTGTTCTAATATCTTCATGTGTGGCTCACCTTTACCATTTTAAAGGGGCTACAGGAATACAATTTTTTGTTGTTTCTAGATTTTTGTTAGGAATCATTTAAACCATTGATTGTGAAGTCATTCAGTGAATCACTGAAGATTTATTTGCTTCTGAAAACATGCTGTCCTCTGTCTTTAGTCTGTATTATATATATATCTTATTAAACATTATAGAATCTCCCCAAGACATCCTGTTACAACTCACTCGGGTAACACACTGGAAATTCAGACCAAAGTCATCATACATTATAAAATTTTTAACTTTTAAGCAAAGTTTCCCCAATTTACCTGAGTTTTAGACCTACGTTGAGAGCATACCAGGTTTCTGTACTGAACAAGAATCATTATTTATTACAAGTAATTCGACTTTCGCTCAAGGTAAACCATTATAAACCAGCAAATAGTGATTAAAACTTTAATCCCCTTGTAAATACCCCCTTACAGACAAACAGGGTAAAATAGGTCATTGACAGAGGGGAATAAACAGAAAAAGTAGTTCAGTAGTCCTTGTTCCAAGTTCAGTTGTTTCGATGATCCTGTGACTCTTCCTTTGGCCAGCAAGTTGCTTCAGTCATCCTTCTGTGGATATTTCCACTGGTTGGTAAGAGATGCAAGGCAGTTAAGTCAGTAAAAAATCTCTAACTTATCAGTTAAAAGGCACAATTTATAACTCTTGCAAGAATGATCAACGGTTTTCTTCAGGTTTACAGTGAGCTTTGACCTTGAAGAGGCTGCTACTGAGTTGGGAAGAACCAAACACTTCTCCCTCTTTAACTTCTCCCCGCCTCCACGCTGTTCAGTTACCCGAGAATCAATCTCACAGTTGTTAGCAAGCAAAAAGGTCTATCATTGGTAACTGCTCACTAGTCCATGGACCATTGAACTTGTTACCAGCAAAAGCTGCAGCTGCACACTCCGCTCCAAATCGTTGGCAACTCTGACTTCAATCTTTGCTTGTTCGAACAATTTACAATGGAAGTCAGGTTACTTCCTTTTCAAAAATGCAACCACCCTTTATTGCCTGTCTCTACTTGCCTTTGAGGTGATGGTAAGGAACTTTCTTGAACTGCTGCCTGTTTTAAAATAGTTATTTCTCATTTCAGTCTAGTTTTTTTTTAAATAGAAAATGAAAAGACGCAGTCTTTACAATGCACTGACTGAGAGAGTAGGTCTCCTAAACTTCTGTCAATGCTACTCAGAAAAATGTGCCTGAGGAAGTGCATATCCCGTCCTCTTGTCAATCATGTGGCTTGTGCTCAACATCACACCTCAGTACAGGAATTCAGCATTGTGATGATATTGATCCTGCCTGACTTTCAATGTTGATATGTTTTGTGCTCTGATGTGCCAAGTGATTGTGCAATCAGTTTTTATTGTTGCTTAAAAATATAGCATTATAATGGTAGAAAATCAACAAAGTGATTTAGGATGAAAAAGCCGCACGGATTATTTTTAAATTTCCACTTGGTGGCAATTAGACAGGTTAACAGTAACAATGTGATTGTCTTCATTTCACACTCTATTTCCATGTATTGCATACTTTAACACACATGCATTACAGCAAAATATTGTGGCTGATGAAAATCTGAAAAGATGATAATTGCTGGGTAAACAGGTGGCATCCATGGAGAAACCGAGTTAATGTTTCAGGTCTGTGACCTGTCATCTAGAATTCTGTTTTTATTACAACTTGGCACTCTGCTGGTTTGGCAGTAGTTGAGGCTGACCAGACACTGGTGGACGTTCAAGTGAATGGTTACAAATCTGTGTTTGATATCATGAGGTACCAATCAATGGCCACTTAAACATTGTGTTAGAAGCCAATAAAATGTACACCCCCTCAAAGAATTCAAGTTCCGAAGAAGCAAAAGGAAGTAATTTTGGAATACGGGAAGATTTATAAAACAGCCTTGAACTGTATTTGATTTCCTGTTAAGCTGGTACAGTAAATTATTCTATGGAAGACTACAGAAGTCAAGAACATGTAATATAAGTTGTAAAATCCCCCTTTGATTTACTTTGGTGAAACCATTGTCGGATAGGATTGCATAGGATCTGCTGAATGATCAGATTTAGTGGGCCACATTGCCTTTTCTTGTATGGTTTCCTACAAATTCAGTAGTTTTAAAACTACATTTTCCTCTGTCTGATCTGTTCCAGGTGGAAGGGGGATGAAGCTGATCATGGAATATCTTCCTGCTGGAAGCTTGAAAGAATACCTTCCACGACACAAACAGAAAGTTTCTTTAAAAAGCCAAATTCGATATGCACTGCAGATTTGTAAGGTAAACTGATTGTGTACCAAATTGTACAGCAGCACAAACTTTGTTCCTTTTAGTGAAGAACACGGATTACAGGCACGGTGGCTCAGTGGTTAGTGCTGCTGCCTCACAGTGCTAGGGACCTGGGTTTGATTCCAGTCTTTGGGCAAATGTGTGTGTAGAGTTTGCATGTTCTCCCTGCTTCTACATGGGTGCTCCATCTTACTCCCTCAGTCCAAAAATGTGTAGGGTAGATGGCTCAGCCATGGTAACAATATGGGGTTATGGCGATTGGGCTGGGGTGGAGGGGAGGAGATGCTCTTCGGAGGTTGGTGCAGACTTGTTGGGTCAAATGGCCTGTGTCTGAACATTAGGGATCCTATGATTCTACATTGACTACACCTAGACCAAAGAATAAATTTCCATTACTATAATTTATAATTATATAATAAATAATTTATAGAGCTTGATCACTGAGCGTACTCAGTACTTCATACTCTGGTTATTTCTATAATTGTTAAAAAGTAAAAGTTGTTTTTTTTAAGTCTTTCTTTTGCTTCAGTGGTGAAATCATAAAAGCTGTTTCAATCCTGACATCCCAGCATCCCCACTTCCACTTTTCAACATAAGCGCATACACGAGAAGCACAGATCTTCTGGCATCAGTACTCCCTGCTAAGATCAGCTAATCACTTCCTTATCAATATCACATTCTGTTACCTTGAGGGAGAGAACCATTTTGATCTTTAATAAACATTGTTGACCAAAAGTCATATTTAGAAGTTATGTTAACTTGTCTATTTCTTTCCACTTAGTGCGCATATTCTGTCTCCGGTCTGCCAATTCACTGACACATAGATTGTCAACACACTAGTTCATCTGCAGTCACAGCCTCTTTTGTTTTCAGTCATTCAACCACAGAATTATACAATGCAACTCCCTATTGTAATATCACTCAGCCAATAGCAGGGACATTGGAATAAATCTGCAGACCTTCTTGATGATAAGCTAAGGAAACAGAATTGGTGATAATTTTTAGAACTAATGATTTGTTTTGAAATGTGTGAGGAGATGTATAGAACAAGCCCATGGGAAATGGTAGCAGAGAAGGGAAGTAAAAGAAACAAAAATGAGTAAGGTGAATCACCTCAGAGTGAGACCAAATGAAAGGAACACTGGTGGGGTGGGTCTGCCAATTACAGTGAGAAATCTGGAGACCAGGGCCATGTAAGAAGTTCTTTAAATGGTGTATTTACTTGAAGGGAATGGTATTTACATGGAATGTTGATTGTTGCAAATTATTGTTTCAGGGAATGGAGTATCTGGGATCTCGGCAGTATGTTCATCGAGATTTAGCTGCAAGAAATGTCCTTGTTGAAAACGAAAACCGGGTCAAAATTGGAGACTTTGGACTAACTAAAGCCATCCAGACGAATAAAGACTATTATAAAGTGCAAGATGATTTGGACAGTCCTGTGTTTTGGTAAGAGTTGAAGCTAGCCTTTTTCTCTACTTGAGTTGAGAAGGGTTGACAGGTAACCCTTTCCGATGGTCTGCACGATATAGAGACTTTTGGACATTGGGGCAGAGTCTTGGAATTGGCTCCACTATCATGCCTGATCAGGACCTTTAAAATCTTGGCAATACAATCCTGAGGTGATTTTGAAGGAAGCAACCTGATTGTCTGATTGAGACTGAAAGGCAGGCTCCCAAATTTTAAGTCACTGGGGGCCTTCCAGCTGGCAAAGATTGGCAGACCCTCTGAGAAGGACGAGAGCTGCTGAAGGAGGTAGGGTAGTGCCTGTACCTACAGCCACTAATCAGTTGGGTATGGAGGACAAATGAGTTTAGTGCTTTCAGAGATCAGAGGGAAACCACCAGCTCCATCCCCCACCCACCCCACGATAGTTGATGCCACCATCAAAGTTGCAAATACCTTTTGGAATAGAGACTTTCAACTATGGTTGTGATGTCTTCCTGCCCTGTCAATGGGAGGCTGCCACTGTTTTACTGATGGCCTTCTGGCATGATGGGTACTTCGTTGTCCTGAATCAGACATCTGGTTGATGTCAGGAAATAACTCAAAGGGTGACTAACTTGTTATCCTCTGTGTTCAGCCAGACAACCACTTCCAATATCAATGCCACTCTTCCAAAACTCCCCCAGAGGCAATGATAATGCCTTGTAATCAACCACACAGGATTTTCATCCCGCCTCTTCCATGGCTAACAACTCGGGGAAGAACTTGAATCTAGAGCTTCTCATTCAGAAGCTACATACTAACCCACAATCCTTCCTTTACTTAGCAAAGGAGGCCCATTTTTATTTCCTGTCCCTTCCTCCCATGCATTGCCAAACACTTGCTTTTCTTAGGGATTGTCATACAACTGTAGCCTAACCCTAATCCATCTGCGGTAGAACAACGTGAACAACAATGGGGCCATTCTCATTGATTACTGGGTCATGAAACTTTTTTAAACCTATCTAGCCATCTGAGGATCATATGTCATATCAGGCAAAATGCAGTGCACATCTGTATCATGCAACTTGTAGACTCTTATAACAACGGGGCAAGATGTCAGTGAGCAACCTGATGGGCAACAGGGTTCCTTGTTACCCATATTATCCACATGCAGAAAAAAGGATATGTGAACAGCTAATATTCAGTGGTATTTAGCCACAGAAGTATTGAGCAAGCAATGACTGCTACACAAGATATAGCCATAAAGCCATCTCTAACCAACAATCTACTATGGCTTTTATAGTTGGAAGAAAAAATAAAGAAATATGGTTTGAGTGGGGCGATGGTACAGAGTGGACAGTGGGGGAAACTAGAGATAATGTCACTGACTACTCTAGCCTAGAAATACCTGTTTTTAACAGTTAGTGATCAAAGTGAAAGGACAATGTTCCATAGTCTAGTATGAACATCCCATACTTTGAAAAGCAATAGGCATGTTTTTGATGATTTCTATTTTTAATTTTTAAAGTACAGATTTCTAGGGTATCAAAGGTGCTCTCCTAGCCATGTGAATGACTCAATACAATTCTTGGATTTGTTTCTGTAGGTACGCACCTGAATGTTTGATTCATTGCAAGTTCTACATTGCTTCAGACGTGTGGTCCTTTGGTGTTACTTTGTATGAACTGCTAACATGCTGCGAGTCTGATTATAGTCCAATGAATGTAAGTGACTGCATGTCCACCAGCATTTCCATTTATGAATTACCCATGTCCATAAGCATCTCTGAAATTGTATATTGTTTTCATTTTCTCAGATGTTCCTGAAATTGATTGGTCCAACTCAAGGTCAGATGACTGTCACAAGGCTTGTTCGGGTACTAGAAGAAGGCAAGCGTTTGCCCTGTCCAGTTAATTGCCCTGATGAGGTAAAACTAATGTAAACTTTATTATTGACACAGTACTCCAGTCTGAACTAATTTTAGCTTATATATTTCAATACCATTATTGTGGAGAAAAAACTTACAATTGAGCAACATCAAATAATACATAACAGAAAATGTCTTATTGTCTGTGTCTCATTATAATACATAACAGAAAATGTAATATCGTATTGTCTGTGGCTCATTATAAAAGAGAATCAGTAACTTGTAGGAAATACCTGTCATTTTGTTGCTATGTTGGTGCTCATGCTACCACTCTGAGATCAATTATTATTGGCCTTCCTTTTTGGTCATGAAAGATGAGAAACAAATGCTGATCTCTACCCAGAATATTTATAACCAATGTTTTGAAAGATCGGCCTGTTGTACCTATGCTCTCTGCAAGCATAACAGTCATGTACACATTGCCGTAGACAAATAATGGCCAACTGGCAAATAACCAGTTTCCGTAACAGCAAAAAAGCAAATAATCAGCTAAACTGTTTTTATTGTAATTAGCTGAAAGAGAAGTCCTGGCAAACACCAGGAAAACTCCCTTAATTGTTCTTAAATAGTGACATGGGATCTGCCATATCTGAGATTTCTATTTAGTGCCTAAGCTGAAAGACAGCATCTTTGGTTCTATCACTGAAGCACTCAAGTATCAGCTTGATTATTGTGTCTGAGTTCTTGGTTCAAAAGGAAGATGATATTCAGTTTTCATCCAGAAAGTTTCTAACTTCCTTTTGTTATCTTACTTTTCTTAGATTTACTATCATATGAAGAGGTGTTGGGAACACAGTCCAAGCAACAGAACCACTTTTAAAAATCTCACAAATGTATTTGAGTCATTGCTACAGAATATGTGAATTTTAAAAAAGCAATGGATGCTGGAGAAATACAGAATATGATCAATGCAAGACAAACTCAAGGTTACCTTTTTAAAAAAGGTAACCTTGTTATAAAGAAGGATAAGGTAGAAGTTCATTATTAATGTTTTATTTTTACTGGAAATTTATAGAAGGCACTATTCCAAGATGTAGCAATGCCCTTGTGAAGTCAACTTCAAATTTATCCAGTGGTCTAAGTCATCAAGTTTCATCTAATAATGTAAACGTACTTTACTGGTCCTTTTAAACCTTGCAGGTCAGATTTCTATATTTCTCTAGCAACAAATTTACATAAATTTTATTTTGTAAATAGCTGGAATTTGTATTTTCATAAGTTTGGATGTAATTTTCTGAAATGGTGCAGATAATCTTGGTTGCTTAAAACAAACACCATAGTGTAGAGGTAGGGGGAATAGGCTTCAGAAATGTGTGGTTCAACTTTAGCAGATCCATACAAGAGTTTGGATTTCCTGCAAATAAGGGAATCATTTCATTTTGGGAAGGATGCGAACTAGCATCCAGTGCACCAGTTGGGCCATTATGTTCAGCTGGCCGCTGGCATGATTCCTCATTTCAGGTACTAAGATTACTGCAAAAAGCACTGTAACATCAAACAGATGCCTTTCTTACATATTTTCTCCTCCTATGAATACACTGACTTAGAATAGAGTCAGTTACTGTCAAAGACTTTATTTGGTAATCTGGCCAGTAACCAAAGTGTATAAATGCAGTTCTGCTTCCACACGAGAGAAGGGGTGGGTACAAAGAATAGTGATCATGTGCAGGAACATTTTAAAATTAAATTATCTTCCTAATGCTGAATCAATTGTAGTGAGCATCGTTGAAAACAGACAGCTCAACACGTGCATTGAACTTGGAATTTTCTTGGCTGTGAGAAGCATGGGGTATACTGTGAAATTTCTTTTATGCTCATTAACCTAATTATTTTAAATGATTTTAAAAACTTCCAAGGAAATCTGTATAACTTTAAAGATGATATTTTATGTAGGCATTTTTAAAAATTTCTCTAGAAATTTTTATTTAGCACAACCGCTGCCCTTGATATTCCCACTAATTTTGCACTCTTTCCCTGTTGACGTGTGTCTCCACTTTTCTTCCCCACCACCCACCACCTTTCAGAATTCAGGCAACCAGCACCTGAGGAAGAAAATAACTTTAATGCATTAATTTTTCTGCCAAGTGTTTAATTTTTGTAACATAAAGTTTAATGCTTTTATTCATTGTAGCCTTCAAGTAGAATTAAAGTTTTAAACTATCTTTCTTGGCATGAACAAATACTTCGTTTGTTTGGTTGTTGATCTTATTTTGTCCTCTTCTGTTAATGGTACAGTTGTTTGTGTGATCATTTCAGTATCTTACCCAAGAATATAATAACTGAGTTGTTTCCAGGGACTGTTGTAATATTGCAGACACACATGCACACTCTTCAAACAATCATTGCCAAACAAAACTTTTCACTGTACCTAAATTCATGTACAATAATAAATCAAAGCAAGTCAAAGACATTTAGATAAGTACATAATTAAGTAATATCTGGAGTTTGATAGGGCAAATTTAAGCAGGTGGGACTAGTTTAGTTTGGGATTATGGTTGGCATGGACTGGTTGGACCAAAAGGTCTGTTTCCATTCTGTTTGACTCTATTACAGTTGGGTTTCTCTATTGGCTGCATTTATTGACAATCCCACCACTAGGTGGCACAGAGACCTAACATACACAGAAACTGGTTGGAACTATGTAACAAGAACTAAGATATTGAACTGTTTGAGGGGGAAAAAAACTGATTCACTACACGTGGTGCTCAAAGGAGGTAATTCATAGTTTCTTGGTAAATGAGGTCAACAATTTCATATGAGCTGTGGGTAACCAATAGACAGGCAAGTGACTTTGGGAAAACATACACTGGCCATCTTCATGTCAGCAAAATATACTCCAATCTTCACTGTCTAACCAAGTGGGATACCTGACAGAATGGAAATTGTGCTTTTTTTTTCCCCCAAAGAGTGGGAATCTTCTGGAGGGTAACATTAAGAGGCCATCTGTGGATTTGTCATCCAATTAAAGATGGTGGGTTCCTGAGGCAGGAGACCTATAGCTCTGCATGGCCGTCAGTATCACTGAGCCAGTGAGGAGAAATGCTCTGTAGTGATCAGAAGGATAAACTGTGATCTGACCTCAATGGCTGTTAATGGGGGGAGCCGAAAGTTTGATTGCACCCACGTTCTCTTTCCTCCTCTTTCTCCATCTCCTCCCCCCCCCCCCCCCCCCGGCCAAAAAAAAACCTGCTGACTGGTCACCAGGTTAATTTGAAAACATATGCTTTCAGAACCTCAGTCCTCCTTCAGGTGTTAGTGAGAGGGGTAGAATTTATAAGTAAAAGATCAAAGGGTCACACTATTGATTGGGATGAACCTTTTTGATATTTTACTTATAAAATTTGTGTCTGATATTACCTATCTCACTAACGCTTGGAGGACGAAGGCTCCAAAAGCTTGTGTTTTCAAATAAACCCTGTGTCTTGTGACTTCGGACCTCATCCACCCCAGTCCAAAACTGGCACCTCCACATTATGGTCACCAGGTGGCCATGTCCTGCTCACGGTAGAAAGATCCTAGTGAATTCTGAAGACAAAGCTGACTTGAGTAGGGCCTTATTTGACCAAATGATTGCCCATCTCTGTGGGGCAGAGATTACAGACAGCAAGACAACCAAAATAGTAATTTCCAGACCTTCCAAAGTCACCTTTGTTGAACTGAAGTTATCTACCATTGTTTTCCAAAGGTAACCTTCATAGGACCTTGGTTGGTTGGCAGGGGGAGGGGGAGAGAGTGGTGGTGAGGAGGTGTTAAGAGTGGCTGTGTGGACTTGGGCAACATTTACCTTCTGGAAATAAAGTTTAAGGCCGAAAAGCTAAATGGGAATGATGTTCTCAAATATATTAATGATCACTTTTTTTATAATAATTTTTATAATTATTATTTCTGGATCAACTGATAAAACTACCAGATTGTCTGTCTGGTTAATTCAGCAGGTGATCATAAAACCTTACACAAGCAAACAAATTAAGCTTTCTTCCACTACCTTAAAATCCTGCCTCTTCTGAAGCATATCGGACTCAAAATATTAACACACTGTGTCCACGTGTGGCCAGACCTGCTGCGTTTTTCCAATACTGTTTGATTTCAGATCTCCAGCATCCACAATACTTGTTTCATGAGACTCAAAAGATTTTGGTAAGAGCAATCAGTTTAACACAGCCTTAGCAGTTGCTTACGTGGAATATACAAATCAACATTAGATGGCATTCACTAGCAGAGATCCTAACATCTTTATTAAAAGCATACACCAAATTAAAACGGTGGGTCCTATGTGCAGCAAGAATGGAGGTGGTTTAATTAAATATGTAATTTGACAGTTCAAATATTTTAGTGTACAAAATAAAGCCAATACATAGAATCTGATATTATACCCATGAGATTGTTACATGTTTAAAAATCAAATTTTAAAAGCAGAAACATTAGCATATGGTTATAATCTCTATGAAAGTACAGTTTCAAATCTTATAAATCTGTTTCCTCAAAAGTATTGTGGTACATTCCAAACCATTTCTGGCTATATAGCAGTTTATTGTTTAATGTTTTTAAAAACCCTTAATTCCTCATTTTATATTTTTTGGTGCAAACCGTATTTAAATTGTTAGCTCTGGAAAAACAAGAAACATCGAATACCAGAAAACTAAGAGCAAGAGTGGTCATTGGATGACCAATGAACCTTAACTGGATGTGGTAGGATGCCAGAACTTTGTTCTGTGGCTTAGTTGAGAGAGCATTTAGCTCTCTCCTGCATGTTACACTCACTATTTAGCATAAGTATTTCTATATTGTAATGTCACCAAGTTGGCAATTTATTTTTAAGATGTAATTAGTACGGTTCCTGGCATACTCTCTTACACTCCCCATTGAAAAAGTGCTTGTTCCCCTGGCATAATGGTAGTGGGAAGGTTGACAATATAATTTTGTTGTTGCATGATCAGAATGTCTCACGGATATCCAGTTTGCATGGCTCTCAGTTCTGAACATTTCCCTATTTTCATATGATGGTAGTGCTATGCTGCACTTTGGGAAAATGTTCTCTCTGGAGACAGAACTTTACCTCCCCAATTTGTGTCAAGTCTATTTCTGCATCAGTCAATCTATTCCTTGTCTAGGCTGTGGGGCAGCTCTCCCAATTTTAGTCATGCTCTCTTTACTGATAGTAAAAGAGAGCTCGTAGTGGCAGTTCATTGAATCCCTAGTGTGGAAAGAGCCACCCTATGCCCGTAAAGCCACATTTTTACCATGGCTAAGCCACTTAGACTGCACATCCCTGGACACTAGGGGGTCATTTAGCATGGCCAAGCTGCTTAACCTGCACATCTTTGGACTGGAGGAGGAAACTGGAGAACTCAGCAGATGCCCACACAGACATGGGGAGAAGATGCACACACCACATAATCAGCCAAGGCTGAAATTTAACCTGGGTCCCTGGCAGTGAGGCAGCTGCGCTAACTACTCAGCTACTGTACTGTCCTACAGTTCAGCTCACTATAACTTCTGCCTCCGACTTCATTCTAATCTTTTCATAGAGATTTATACAGCTGAGTATCTGACAAGGTCATTTTCAAGGAGAGGCAACAGAGAACCACAGAGCCAAAAGTATGGTGGCATATATAGCCTAGACAGGGCATCAGATTTCCTTGAAAAGGACATTGATTGGGTTTTCACTAAGGACCTAATAATTTTTCTTGTCACTATTGGCTCAATTTAAATGCCCAGCTGTTGTGACTACTCCACTACACACTATGAAACGGGTAGTTAGTGAAGTCCATTTAATTTTATTCTTCAATAACTTCAGGGATTGTACTTTTATTACTCCATCCAAGATGCTGTTGCAAACATCATTCATGGAAGAACAACTTTAGGTTAGTCTTAAGTTTGTCTTCATTCACTTCATGCAATTTAGCAATGTGTCCAAATGTACATTTTCAAATCTTTCCAGTCTTTACAGTATTCATAACTAAAAATGACTCAATCATTGTCTCTGCGCAAATGTCTTCTGCTTTGATCTTAAACAAGTAGACAAAACAGTTCAAATATGATCTTAGTTAGAGGATTACAGTTTGATTATGGCTTCCTATGATGATAATTCAATATTCTCCACTTTGATTTTCATCCTGCATTATTTAGACCTGTACAAGTTGTACTGGCTTTTTCCAATCCAATACTAACAAAATCAAAGCCATTGTGCTAAGTTTTAGTCAGTACACATCACCAATCCAACTCCTTGTTGCTCACACATCAGGTGACACTAATCACCAAGACTGTGCATTCACCTTAATCACATCAAGCTTGGCTTCTGCTGCAGCAGCCTGAAGTTTCCTGCATTAACTCCAGTTTGTCTGCAATTTTGATCTTAATGTTCGGAGTTTTGAATCTTGACTTTGATAAAGCCAATGGAGCTATAACAGTTTGTATATTCACATCAAAATTTTGCACTCAATTAATCTTGGGTTTGCCACTAGACTGGCTTTTAATTCCAGATCTTTTTAATATTAAACTCAAATGCCATTTTCCAAGCCCACATTTGGATTATCAGTCCCAATAAAAGTGACTAACATTTATGATTTAAAAAACCAGATTTTTTTTGGCAATGCCCTTTAGGGAAGGAAATGTGCCATCCAGCCTTTGTGATTCCAGACTCAGCATTCAAGGGCAAATTAGGCAGACCAGGGAGCCAAAAAGTAAGGCTCACAATGTCTCTGAAAGGAGGCCAGCAATATGTTGAAAGAGTCAATGCGGTGCCGAGTTGGAGGAACGCAGGTCAGGCAGCATCAGAGCACCCTTCATCAGTCCTGCTCCTCTGATGCTGCCTGACCTGTGTTTCTCCAGCTCCACACTGTATTGACTAACTCCAGCATCTGCCGTTCTTGCTATCTCCAATATGTTGAAAGACTTCAGTCCCAGAGCAACTGCAGAGCTCAGAAAAATGGTAGAAGACAGAACAAGTATGGTGCCCAAGTTTTTCCTGATGCCTCACTGGAGATGCTCCTGCTGGTGCTATGAGGCTGGATCTCACCATACCAAACAAACAGGTGTTTTACTTGTACCGATCCTCTCACCACTGGAGCCATACTTTGTAATCTGAAAGGGTAAATCAGTGATCTACCCAATGGAAAGTTTTTCAATCAATTCTCCATACCTACAAGAGGATTTTGTTCATTCATTCAAAATAAAAGGAAAGTACAATGTGACTAAATGAAGAGTGCATGAGATAATTTCTCATTTTGATCATGTTTATGAAAGGCAAACAAATCCTCTTGCCAAAGAATTCTCCAGCAGTAAGCAGCCGTGATGCTACACGTTTGCTCTTCTATAAATCACCAGAAGACTTCTGATAGTGCCATCATTCATGGTTTGCAACCTCATATCCCCTTTACCACTGTCTTTAAGGATCACTCATCAGCCTGAGTATCATGTATAACATTAAATCTTTAATGTGACTGAAGCCTAGAATAAGGTTGCCATGCAGCTGGCAGCAATACTGGCCACATCCATGGAATCCTTACTGTTGAGGACAGTCTGATTTCAACAGTCAGTACTGAATAGCCATACGTACAAAGCACCCCTTTGGCACAACAAGAGACAGTTAGGCTGCTACTAACATAGTTGTGGTGCATGTGTATGGTTGGCCAGTAATAATGTACACACATACATGCAGGAAAAAAAAAAGTGTACTCACTGCACAAAAAACAGCAAGAATTGGAGGCAATGTCCCATATATGGCATCGGCACTGGGAAGAATGGCATGCTATCGCATGGAGAACAGTACAGAGCCCAAGGCAGTAACTAGCCTAATAGATCAACAACAGCACAAACATATTGCTCATAAAGTTATCCAAGTGGAAGACACAATGATAAAGCACTTAATATAGGGGCAAGGTAATATTAGCTTACCAATCCTTCCCCTACACTAACAGGGAACAAATATCAGGCATAAATTGGTCTTTTAAACAAACTAGTGGGGTACAACAAGAATCAGTGCTAGGGTGCCAACTATTTACAACCTACATCAAATTTGCTAAATTTGTCAATGACACCAGTTAGGAAAGCAAGTTGTCAAGAGAAGGCAGACAGCCTGCAATGGTATAGAGACAGCTGAAATGGGTGGACAAAACATTGGAAGATGAAGTATAACGTGGGAAATGTGCATTTGCCCACTTTGGCAGGAAGAACAAAAAAAAGCAGAGATTACAAACAGACTCCAGAGCTCAAACGCAGAGGGATCTGCGTATCCTGGTACTTGAATGACAGTTTGAAATACATCAAATTAGTGGGACTGCAAATGGAATATTATCATTTACTGCAAAAGAAAAGGGGAATTTTACTGCACATGTACAGGGCCAATGGTAAGGCCACTTTTGGAGTACTGTGTACAATTTTAGTCACCTTGTTTAATAAAAGAATATATTAGAAGCAGTTCAGGGGAGGTTTACTCAACTCATTCCTGTGATGAGGGCTTATGAAGATAGCTTGAACAGATTCCACTTAAAGTCTTTGGAGTTTAAAACAAAGAAAAGTGATCTTATTGAAACATAATCGTAAGGGTTCTGATAGGGTCAATAACAGGAGGATGTGTCTGTTTGTGGAGGTGATATATTCTTAATCAAAATTAAGAATAAAAGGATCTGCCATTTGAGATTAGGAGAGCTTTTATTTCTGTGTAGTTGTGTGTGGAATTCTCTTCCCCAGAAAACAGTGAAGGGTGTGGGGAACTGAATTCATTCAATGGTGAGTTAGACAGATTTTTGTTAGACAAGAGTGTCAAGGGTTGTGTATACCAAACAGAAAAATTCAGTCGAGATCACAATCAGATCAGTCATAATCGTGTTGAATAGCAGAGCAGGCCTGAGGGGCAAATAGCTTTCTCTTATGTTCCATGTTCCACCCATCTCTCTCAGCCTCAGCGAATGTTGGAATTCACATTGCCAGAGAGTATGGGTGAGAATGACAAGGCCAATGGCCAAGAACAGCCTTCCACCCGAGGGTGCAGCAAATAGCATTCTCCCACACTCCCCATTGACATAAGGTTATTTGCACAAAAGGAGCAAAGGGGTCATACTTGAGCATGTCAGTGCTGTGCTTACTGGATTATGTGGAGGTGTACAAATTATGGGCACCCAGAGGACTGATGGACTTTTGTTTTGGAGGGGAGTCAGGTGTTGGCATGGCGATGCAGAGTTTCAGATTGATGACATGTCCGTGGCATCAACGGCTACAGATGCTAGCCCTACAGTGAGAGGTATAGGAACATCTGGCAGAACTTCTAAAGGGTATCCACACCCATACAAAGAAGGTAGAGAGGTCTATCAGAACCGCAAATGCAGCCAATTCTCAGGCTTCGAGATAGTAAGAACTGCCGATGCTGGAGTCAGAGATAACACAGTGTGGAGCTGGAGGGACACAGTAGGCTTTCAGTAACTAGTCCTCATCACCCAGTCATGGATCAAAAAGGTACCCACGAGACCAGAAAAAAATAAAACAGCCACCTGGGAATGTCTTGGTAACGGTGAAGCCAGCTTTTCAGAATCCTAAACAGATCTGAAGGAACCAATAGCTCTAGTCACAGACCACTTGTACATTTAGCAACAGAAAGGATAAAACTTGTTCAATGTTTGTGCCCGTTCTGCAGGAATCTTTATGGCAGTTGATGATCACTCTACCTGGAGAATACAGCAATAATCCTAAATCATACAACTCTCTGCACCTTGCTGGATTAGTGAGAAATGCCAGTTTGGTCAACACTCAAAGATGTCCATGTTGACCATTTTGATTCAACAATGATCTGCAAACAGGTTTCACAGCTATCTCAGGATGACCCCTAGAATTATCCTGTTTTGCTGAAATTCAGCACCACAAGCAATGGGTCTTTACTATTTCCTCAGAGCTCAGCTCCTCCTCCACTATAACATACAGTTCAGTGACCAGCCCCCTTTGTGAGGCAGTGTTCAGCAACAGTTCTACTCCAACATTTGCAGGAAGCTGAGCCTGATTGTACACTGTCGATGGACAATACCTCTCTGTGCTCTCCCCCTTGTAGGGTTCCTTTGAATTTTGCAGCCCTGGTCTTAGTAACTGTAGTCTACCTCTGACGCATGGCCTCAGTAGAGGTCACATATCCTGATGGCAATGAAGTTGTTCAAATTACTGCACTCTCAATCTCAAGGTCTCCCACCCGTTCCTACACTGCAAGTGTGGCAAGTTATAAAATGATACCCAATGCCTTTGCCTTCCTTGCTTAGCTAGTTTCCAGATCGCTACAACTGTTTACTCACACCTCTCCATGGTGTCCTACTGACAGACCTTCCAATTTCACATAATTGGTAGTACTCTGAACTCTGGTTGCTCTGCTAGGCTCCCAGAATTATAAAAGGCTATTGAAATTGATGTTAATTACTGCAATTACTTTCCTTTCACCTTTAAATGTCTTTACCCACCAGCCTGGCTGCCTCTAAGAATATGGACTATTGGTGAAAACATGCTCCATGCCATTTACCACCATCTTAAATCCCAGTCATTCTCCACTGAGCTGATTAAATTCCACCTGTAGCTTATCCTGCAAACCGCATCCTTTTGCTTATTGGTCAGAGTCTCTGCTGCAATCACTGCATTCCATTGTTGTTAATAATCTATTGAACAGAATATTGAGACAAATTGCAATCTGTAATCAAAGCAAGTTACCAATGGCCTGGATTGTTAACCATTATTACAGACTGTTTAAATGGGCCAAAAGGTGGTGAACACAGAGCCAAAAGATGACATTGGTTTAAAATGGGCCACAAAAAGTTTACAAAGATGGGATAGAGTCATATACCAACTTTCCTTAAGCCACGAATATTGCTAAAACTGTGACCTGGAAGACCTTTTGAAAGTTTTGATACCCCTTTAAAGAATGCTAGGCAAATTAAGATAGACATCCTACTTCCCTTCCTCTGAAGCTAAGTTGCACCACTCCCAGCTTATTCTCCCTTTGGCATTACAACTTACACTCCAACAAAATTCCTGAAATCAGCAGCAACATCACAAGCCAGAACATGCCAGTGTCTGAAATATAGGTCCCAAATATGATCTTTTTGCTAATACTGCCTGATCTAACACTCACCCATGACAGCAATCTGTCCACCAATGTGTACGCGTACACACAGAATTACACACCCAGTTATGAAACTTTAAATATCTCAACAGCCCCAGCGACAATCATAGACTCTACAAAATTTGTACATATTAGAGAACATTTAGCCGCTTGACAAAAGATTGCTCTTCTTGGATATTCCTTCACCATTCTCTTCAAATTCAGGATGGGATTCTAGTCGAGTTATTTTATCTTGATTAATGGCAGAGACTAGTACACAGCAACACAAAAGTTGGAGTACTAACTCGAACAGTCCATGTCGAATTCATCTGTCTGTGCCACTACCAAATCAAATAATCACATTATTATGAAATAAAAGCTAATGGTGCAAGGAGGATAATACATTGGCTGGCTAACAGATGCCGAATGGGTGTAAACTGGTTTCTCTCAGCTTGGCAAGATGCAGTGGGTGGTGTGCCATAGGGTACTGGGACTTCAAAATGACTTCAACGAAGCGACAAAGCATAGCTGACAAATCTACTGATGACAAACAGGTACGAAAGTAATTTGTTACAAAGTAAAGGGACACGAGAGTTACAAAAAGATGTTGACAAGATAAGCAAATGGGCAGAGATGTGGCAAATGGAGCATAATGCGAAAAAAAATGTAACGCCATTTTGGTAAGGAGGCTAAAGAAACATACCGTCTAAATGGTGAGAGATTTCAAAGATCCGAGATGCAGAAGCATCTGGGTGTGTCGAGCCCGAATTGCAAAAGTTTAGCATGAAGATACAGCAAGCAATTAGGAAAGCTCCTAGAATGACAGTCATTCCTCCACATGCGTGAGAGCTCCATTACTGAGCTCCCGTGAATGATGACATTCAAGATTGCAAAGACCATTAAAAATACAGGTTAAAATAAGTTAAAAATTGCAAGTTTACCTGTGGATGTTGAATTTTGTTTCTCCTTACTTTTTGGCATGGGTAAGCAAATTCATGAGTCTAGAACTTGTGGATATAGAGGATTTACTGTATTGAGCAGCAAAATTAATGCAGACATAGGACGCTATCCTTCAGTTATACAGGGCATTGGTCAGACCGCATCTGATGTACTGTCTACAGTAATGGAAGTAGTTCAGAGAAAGCATACTAAACTAATAACTAGGATGGGTGAGTTGTCTCAGAAGGAAGTGTTGGACAGGCTTGAATCTACTAGAATTTAAAAGAGAGAGACAACTTGATGGAATTGTCAAAAATCTGTGGAGACCTTGACAGGGTAGATGTGAAGAGGATTCTTCCTCTTATAGGGAAATCAAACACTAAAATCACAGGTTGCCTTTTTGAAAGAGTAATTAGGCAAAAACTATTTCCTCGGAGGACCGCCAGTCTTTGGAACGTTCCCTTCTTGAAAAGATGGTGGAAGCAAAGTCCTTAAATATTTTTAAGGCAGAATATACAAGTTCTTGTAAAGGGATTTGAAGGTTCAGGGATAACTGGAAATGTGAATCTTTGATTAGTCAGGTCAGTTATGGTCTTATTGAATGGTGAAGGGGCTTAAAATGGCCTACTCCTGCCCTTAATTTGTATGTTCCTAATTGAAACTTAAAAGCACCCTCCAGATTATATTCAACCTTATACAAGAAAACAAAACACTGAACCTACTGCTAATCTCTCCGGGTTTACCTGCTTCAATCCCTAAGCAAAAAAACTGACTTCCCAGATTCAGGTGTGTGCTATGGAATGCCCTAACAAAAAGTAGATTAGTTTAACACGTTACAATCTCCTCCCTACTTTTCTGGCATTAGATGTGAAAGATTTAAAGTAGTAATGTAATTTTTTTTAAAAGTCATATTGATAACTTGTATTAATTGATATAATCATCCATTGCTGGAACAGAATGGTAGCCAGTAATAGTAAGCAATCCTGAATATAACCATGTCTGTTTCGTAAAAGCCCCATAGAAACTAACCCAGTCAGCTCAATCATGATACCTTCATGGACTCAAGTACTGTCCCATTTATGTTGTAGCACTATAATATTAAAGATAATACCTTGGGTATCTGGAGCCAGTACCAGCTTTCAGTCTAAAGCTACTAAAATCACAAAATTCACCTTGCAAGAAAAAAATCTAAAAAGAACAAAGAAAAACAGAAAAGTGATTAAGACTTTTACTTTGTTTACTATTCAAAAAGAAAACAGGGAAGTAAACCACAGTTTATGATTCAAGTGTAGTGAAATGCACTCCTGCTTTTCCCTGGTAAAAGTTAGAAACTTTTTTTAAAACTAGGACTATACCACCACAGTCCCTAAGTAATTGTAATTCACATACCATATTAAATCAAAACAGAAATACATGAATCAGATTAAAAATTACTTCATAGTATAATCATCCCATCAATAAAACAAGAACCTTCAAAGCAGCCAAAAAAACAAAGTATTTTAAATTTTAAGTGCGATATGATGTATTACACACAACAAAACCCTAACATTTTTGCTTTGGTCAGTGGGAGCAGGCCATACTGCAACGTGTAAATA
The DNA here is from genome assembly GCF_021869965.1 of Rhincodon typus. Lineage (NCBI taxonomy): Eukaryota > Metazoa > Chordata > Chondrichthyes > Orectolobiformes > Rhincodontidae > Rhincodon > Rhincodon typus. The sequence continues at coordinate 30,289,046 of NC_063341.1, read as the reverse complement.
AATGAAGACAACTACATCAAATAAATGTCAGTTAGTGCAGTCAGACAACAAGTGGTTCATCCATGGTAAAAAGCTAATTCCCATATACATTAAAAACATTCCACATATGCAAACAAATCTGTAAAAAGTGCAATTCAATAACTAAACTGTAGAGGTGTACCTGATGTGAAATTATTGGAGAGAAAGATAGCTGGGGGGAGGCAAAGTAATTCAATGTTTTCCCCATGACCATCTTCCTTCCCTCCTACCAAAAATCTTAATACATCCTAATGTGAAACATTTAAGTGTGATTAAGCGGAAAACTCTACAATTCTTCTTGCACATTCAATGAAGACTGATCAAGAGAAGTTAAAACTGGTCCCACTCTGCCATAACCATAAAAATTTGAAACCAGATTGTGCAGCTGCCTTCAAAACAATGGGAGGTCAAGATTGCCTTTAGCAGGCATGAATCAAAATGCATGGTAATGTGAAGGTGGGAGGGGGAAGGGATGTAGGTGATGAGGGAAGTAGGGGAACCAGATTAAAAATCCTATTTTAACATAAAAACTTAAGGAAACCATTTAAAAATATTGTTTTAAAAAAAATCAACTTTTTCTCAACAGAAAATGCATCAAAGGGCAGTTTCACATTTAAAAGTATGTTCCAGCATTAAGCAAAAGGAAACAGCAGCAAAAACAACACAGCAATAAGTCAAAATATCCTCTTTTTTTTGTAATAGGAATCAGCATAATGACCACCAAGGCCCTGCGAGTGCTGCCCAACGTAGCCTCCATCTGGACTCACTTCAGGGGAAGGCAGGAGGTAGGAAGATGCACGTTTCTGACCAGTCACTGGAGACTTAAGGAAAATATGAACAGTTTATTCTCTGATCAGGGTTAAAAAAAAAATTGTACCTTAAAATTAGCTTCTATTAAACAACAGTATAAAAATTACCGCGGTGCTAGAAATCTTGAATAAAAACAAGGAAATGCTAGAAATACTCAGCAGGTCTGGCAATATCTGTGGTTAAGGAGAACAGTTATAGTAACTGTTTCTTTCTCCAGAGATGCTGCAGAGTATTTCTAGCATTTACCAATTCTTTTAAAACAGTCATTGCTATTAGAATCACTCAATTCCTTCAATGGAAAACCAGAATATTCTCCAATGGCATAACACTGCATTTCACCAGCAAAATGAGCCATACAGCACAGTAAATTTTTAGTTGAGTGTTCTGGTCTCTGCTGAATTAACTCAACAGCAGTACAGTTGATCACCACTCTGAATAGAAAAAGGAAAGATATGCATTTCAAAATTGTCTGCCAACGTGATGTATTTCAATGTTGCGTGTCAGAAAGGTCTTGGTGCAGCCCTCTTTTGTGACTCAAATACCCTACTCCTCAAAGGGCACAATCATCAAATTTCTAACACTTACTGCAGTTCATTTACCTCCATACCTCCTTCACAATTGTCTCATCGATAAGCCAGACATAACAAGCTGCCTCAAACTGAGCTGCGATTTCTGCACTTACGTTACAACACGAGGAAAGGAGGGAGGGAGGAAAGAGACAAGGCAGGGGTGTGACAGAGTTGGGGGAGATGGGCTTGATCGCATCTATAGTTTTGACTTCATTGTCCCATTCAATTCCTGATCAGGAGTTCACATCTGGCCTTAGGATTTCCTCAGCTCCAAATACCCTTTCTGGGTTCTAATCCAAACACTTCTGGTCTGGAGCTTTCATTAAAATCTTTACATGGAGGTTAACCCATTTCTCAAATTTTCTGAGCATTCTCCATTAAAAAAATCTTTGCATAAGTAACTTCAAAAAGGACTTTAGTGAACGGAACACAAGTTTTTCAATCAATGCGGTCTTCCCCCCCACTCAAGCTAAAGCAAAATTCCTAAAATGAAAGTAGCTACTATTTCAGAAATTTATTCTGTCCACTTGTAAAAATCTTACAACGCAAACAAATTCCCCCCATCCTACTCAGGAATTCCCTCTCATGCTGGTTTACAAAAAACAACATAGCTCCAGAACCACTGACAATGACAATCATTAGCCCCTACATAAATAGGCCAAAACCCATGCCATTAGTTCAAAACCCAAAAACTCTTAAAATAAATGATTAAAAAAATGATTAAAAATAAATCACACCTTAGTTCATAAATGAAAGATCATAAATCTGAAGTAATCTGTTTCTTTATTCAAACTGCGATTTTTTTTTTTTTAAATTTCTAGGATGCGCAATATCTTTCTTTGGTTTTGACATGCTTCCTGCAAAATGACCCACAGTATTTTGCCGAACAGCATTCAACTGTGGCTTAGTGTATCAGCTTGTAAACTTTTTTTAAACTACTACTTAACCCATGCTCAGTCTTTAACTAAAATTCTGTCCATCTTTTGTTGGTTTACCTACAATGAATTACATATTTCAGCACTTAAGCCAGTATGCTTTTCACACTCGTCATTATTCCAAAATCCACTTTATTCTTCACACTAAAAAACATCTACTACCTGTGCACCCACATTTATATTTGTTTCGAATATGTTCCAGCCCTTCTGTTCGTCAACCTTCCTATTTCTATGTAGTTGTTATATTAAGAGTGCACACCCCATGCTAAATCTTTTTTCAATGCCAATAACGGGAACTACATTTCAACACATTTCTGTTGACCTTTGTCTCGCATTTACCCACTTTCTCTTTTCATCCCGAATCCAACTATTAACAACCATTAGCCACCAAGACAGACAACCAATTCTCACTGGTCTCACTACATATGGACAATGAGGGACACGAATTCGACTGGGACAACACACCCATAATCAGACAAGTCCAACAGAGACATGCCAGTGAATTCCTAGAGGCCTGGTATTCTAACCGGAACTCTATCAACAAACTCATTGAATTGGACCCTGTATACAAACCACTGAGAAACAGAACCAGAAGTGGTACTAAATACCCCAACAAACTGAGGTATATAAATAACAAGTGGGACAGAACACTGACACTTCACTGGAGGCAAACTTGACGATGTTAGCTAGCAGGGTGACCAAACATTTGTAACCAAACCTACCAGCTCGGCGAGCATGTCTACAACCTTATTAATAACTATTACACAGTTCAGTTTTAAATCATTTATTCATGTAATTAAAATAATTTCATTTCTCAGAAGTAAATTAAGTCGTACATTCATACAGGACCAGAGACATGCCGATTCATCCTTGTATGTCCCCTAAAAGACACTAACTACTTTAAATAGCTGTTTTGCATTTACCTCAGGCTGGATAATAATTACCCGTAATTATTGCCTTATCCTTCTTGAATCATCTGCCCATTTTTCCATAGACTTTAACATCCTGCCTAATTTAACGTCCACTGTCCAATGGCCTCCTTTAGAAAATTTTACAATGTCTCTCTTTTTTAAAAAAAATTTTAGCCCTAAGGATTGGATTGATCCAATCAAGGAAATTCACAAATTCAAGCACTCTGATTGTTTATCTAATCAAATTCTATCATACTATCCCACACCCTTTCCCAACCTTCCAACTCTCACTTTTTTTGAGAACGTTAAAACCAGAAATACCAAATTCACACTTCCAAAATTAAAACAATGTCTCTTTGCTAACTACTATATAAACACAAGATATCTCAATTGCTCAGGTGGCTAATTTTTAGCAATCTTACCCATTTACATCTTTCTTCCTTGAAAAGTGATCCTACTTTTCACAGGATCATAAAGAGGCCACTCAGTCCATCGAGTCTGCACCGAACCTCCAAAGACAGTCCCAGTCCCCAGCCTATCCCCTCCACCATCACCATCTTCAAGTCAATTTTGTATCCAAGTGGCTAGCTCCCCCAGATCCCATGTGATCTAACCAGTTTACCATGCAGATTCTTGTCAAACACTTCATGGACAATGTCTACTGCTCTGCCATCAGTCGTCTTCGTCTCCTCTTCAAAATACTCAATCCAGTTGGCAAGACATGATTTCTCACACACAAAGCCATTTGTTCCTCAACTTCCGACTCTGGTAGTCTATAATAAAAACCTAACAACGTGGCCACTGCTTTTTTGATTCCTAAGTTCTATCGACAAAGCTTAATTCGATGCCACCACGAAGATATCATGTCTCTTTATCACAATAAATTACTCCTTAACTAATAATGCAATCCTCCTTTACCCCTTTCTGTCTTGCCTTAAGATTCTACATCCCAAAATGTTGAGCTGCCAATCCAGCCTTCCCTCAACTACAACTGTGATGGCTACTATATCACACTTCCACATGTCAATCATTGCCCTTACCTTGTCCATTTTTTCCTGTGAAATTTCTGGCATTAAAGACCATCCCAGCCTTGCCTCACTCCCTTGAAAATCAACACAGCTACATTCCCTCTGACTTGATTGTTTTACTGTACGATTCAGCGCCCTTATTCTGTTAACTGTGTCCTCTCCTCCTGCCAAATTAGTTTAAACTTCTCCCAACAGCACTAGCAAACTGTCTCACAAGAATATTAGTCCCACTCTAGTTCAAATGTAGGCTGCACTGCTTGTACAAGTCCCACCTTCCCCGGAAGTGGTCCTAGCGATCCCAGAATCCAAAACATTTCCATGTACACCAACTGTTAAACTGTGCACCTATGTGCACTATTCTCTCATTTCTGTGCTTGCTAGTCACGAGGTGATTAGAGTAATCCAGAAATTATGACCCAAGAGGTTTTGCTTTTTGGTCTAATGCCTAGATCCCTGTATTCTTGATGCAAGACCTCATCCCTCTTTCTACCTATGTAATTGGTACCAACACATACCACGACCTCTGCCTTATTGTCCTCCCACTTCAGGGTGCCCTGAAGACAGTGACATCCCAGGCCCTATCAACAGACAGGCAACACCATCCTCAAGTCACACTAATGTACACTGGCTCCAACTATTCTACTGATGTCACACAATAAGTAAGTAGGTGGCGATAAGGAGTTTCTGCTCTAGCTTTTGGAGGGACCAGACACGTCTACTAGGTCCTAGCATTGTGCCTGAACGGATATTCTTGTTCTTATTATTATCACACAATAAGTCATCTTGTTATCCAAGATCAGTGTCTCTTCTGTAAATACACACAGACAGTATATCCTTTGCCTTTGTTCATTAGATTGGTCCAATGATGGCAGTGAACTACCTCAAACAACAATTACACAGCCCCCACAGTGGTATGGGTAGCAAATACATCAAGGTACCAAGAGTGATCATCTGGGAAAATAACTGACTCATCCATCATGTCCCTTGCCTTGCAATGACAAGACACATTCACAGCTGCAAAAGCATCTGTTATTCCTTGAATTAAGGAATGCTCCACCACAGCACTTCAATGGAGCAAACAGGTGGCAAACAAATGGCCAAGTGCTGCAGTTTTAAACGCATGGTTTCCCTCAACTGGTTATCATTAAGCTACTCAGGCTAAATACTGAATATCTATGAAGGAAGAACACAGTATCTCTTTCTCTGGTTTTCCTTTTCTATCCCAATGGATAACAAATATTTCCCTTCCTCATGAACATTGACTGCTGAATAACTAACTCTTATTTGCATGCAAATGTTGCCAGTGTGCTTGAAGCTTTGACATAAAGTTTCAACAGGAGCAGACACAGACCCCAAACCTGTTACAGAGATAGTAGGAACTGCCGATGCTGGAGAATCTGAGATAACACGGTGTAGAGCTGGATGAACACAGTAGGCCAAGCAGCATCAGAGGAGCAGGAAAGCTGATGTTTCGGGTCGAGACCCTTCTTCAGAAATGGGGGAGGGGAAGGGGATTGGGGTTCTGAAATAAATAGGGAGAGGTGGGGGAGGCGGAAAGAAGATGGATAAAAGGAGAAGATAGGTGGAAGGAGACAGACAGGTCAAAGAGGCGGGGTTGGAGCCAGTAAAGGTGAGTGTAGGTGGGGAGTTGGGGGGGATAGGTCAGTCCAGGGAAGACGGACAGGTCAAGGAGGCAGGATGAGGTTAGTGGGTAGGAGATGGGGGTGGGGCTTGAGGTGGGAGGAATGGTTAGGGAGGCGGGGATGAGCTGGGCTGGTTCTGGGATGCGGTCAGGGGAGGGGAGATTTTGAAGCTTGTGAAGTCCACATTGATACCCTTGGGCTGCAGGGTTCCCAAGCGAAATATGAGATGCTGTTCCTGCAGCTTTCGGGTGGCATCATTGTGGCAATGCAGGAGGCCCAGGATGGACACGTCGTCCAAGGAGTGGGAGGGGGAGTTGAAATGGTTCGGGACTGGGAGGTGCAGTTGTTTAGTGCGAACCGAGAGTAGGTGTTCCGCAAAGCGGTCCCCAAGCCAGAAGGACCACTCTCTCCGTGACTCCCTTTGTCCGCTCCACACCCGGCACTTTTCCCTGCAACCGGAGCAACCTGTCCCTACACCGCCCCCCTCACCCCCATCCCAGGCCCTAAGAAGACCTTCCACATCAAACAGATGTTCACCTGCACATCTGCTAATGTGGTATACTGCATCCGCTGTTCCCGTTGTGGCCTCCTCTACATCGGGGAAACCAAGCGGAGGCTTGGGGACCGCTTTGCAGAACACCTACGCTCGGTTCGCAGTAAACAACTGCACTTCCCAGTCGCGAACCATTTCAACTCCCCCTCCCACTCCTTGGACGACGTGTCCATCCTGGGCCTCCTGCATTGCCACAATGATGCCACCCGAAAGCTGCAGGAACAGCATCTCATATTCCACTTGGGAACCCTGCAGCCCCAGGGTATCAACGTGGACTTCACAAGCTTCAAAATCTTCCCTCCCCCGACCGCATCCCAAAACCAGCCCAGCTCGTCCCCGCCTCCCTAACCATTCCTCCCAACTCAAGCCCCACTCCCATCTCCTACCCACTAACCTCATCCTGCCTCCTTGACCTGTCCATCTTCCCTGGACCGACCTATCCCCTCCCCAACTCCCCACCTACACTCACCTTTACTGGCTCCAACCCCGCCTCTTTGACCTGTCTGTCTCCTCTCCACCTATCTTCTCCTTTTATCCGCCTCCCCCACCTCTCCCTATTTATTTCAGAATCCCAATCTCCTTCCCCTCCCCCATTTCTGAAGAAGGGTCTCGACCCAAAACGTCAGCTTTCCTGCTCCTCTGATGCTGCTTGGCCTGCTGTGTTCATCCAGCTCTACACCGTGTTATCACAGACCCCAAATCTTCCGTTTTTCCAACTGGACCACTGATGCAAGACTATTGAACAAGAGCAGTCCAGCACTGGAGTGCATTGTCATAAAAACTACACTTAAAAACAACAGCAATAGCAGCCATATTCCAGGGAGTAAAATGCTTAAGCATTGCAGAACCACTTCGACAGCTGAGTAATGAGAGTTGGGTTGTTAACCAGTGCGAATGATGTGAGGAGGGAGGGTCAGAGATAGATCGAGATCTAGCAGTTAAATGGGGATGACTTGGTGATCAGAGTACAAGGTTTGAGGAAGGGTAGGGTGGGAGGAGCATTGGTAGGGCAGACTTGAAATGTGATATGGGCCAGTGTCACCATAGCCCTCCCATTTTCTGCAGGTATTCTATAACATCAACTTCAACTGCTTCTCTAATCTCATCCCCACACTATTTTCAACCAGTGATCCTCAGAGAAACCGAAATACGTATTTCCTGTCTAATCTACCTTTTACCTGTTGCCCTTGAACTGCTGGCATTCAAAACACATGGAGGTGGTGGGCAAAATTGTCACTGGAAGTCCCCAAGTCACCCACAAAAATTCCCTCATGGGGTGACCAGAGAAAAATCATCCCCATATATGGAATGAAAGGAAGTGGTGAGGAGCCACTCCTTCAAACAACAGTTGGATCTCTCTTGGCTTGTTGGCAATAGCTTCACCAATGACAAACTGGGGAAGAAACAACTTATGAATGGAGATGCCAGTGAGCAGTTCAGGAAGTAGCACTGGCATTCAAGGTCAGCACTTGCTGCCCATCCTAAGTGCCATTGAATGAAGTAGCTCATTAGGACTGTTCCAGAGGAAAGTTAAGACTCCATGTTTACCCACATTGTTGCGGAACTGGAGGCAAGAGTAGGCTAGACCAAATATGAATGGTAGATTTCCTTCACTAATCAATAAATACTTCTCGTCCTGAAAGCATTATGAACTGATGACATAACTAATCGGCAAACCTTTGCCCCCTGCTAAAACTCCCCCTATACACACACAAAGACCAAAAATAAGGGTGTTACAGGAGAGGGAAAGACTGGGAAGGCAGTTCAATGTCCTTGATAACAGGGTTGACAGTAATGATGCTTTTGGCTTATCAGGACATACTGCTCCTTTCTTCTGAAGGTACTTTCAAACTTTCAATTGCTTGCAGGAGGCACAGAGTAACTGGCTCACACTGATAAAGTCTCTGACTTATTGATTTAAAAACAACAGCTTCCAGCAATTATCAAGGGGAAATAAACTGCTATTCTTCATGCTGGAGTCTTTTTTTTAAAACTGCAAAGTATAGCACCTTAATTTCTCAAGGTTTGATGGCTTCTGACCAAAACTTCACACCCACAAGCTGTTCAGCCACAAGGGAGTCAGTCGAAACTAGTTGTTGGCAGGCAGGCAGGCACCTTTGACAGACAACCTGTCACCATTCCGAAGAAATCAGCTAGCAACTCGTTACCGACTCAATCTCCTTTGGCAGACATCCCATGGCTCCAGCACATCTGCAGTCCTGACCCCACTGCTTGAACCAGGAACAGTATAAATACCACTTAGAAGTAAATTACCTGACATTCATTGTAAGAAGTGCAGTAATTCTTTCCAGTTTTTAAACCAATCCTTTTCCCATTTTAGTCTACAATCAAAACTATAGAAGAAAATTGAATCTTTACATTTATCAATTGCCTTCTGTAACTTGATAAAATAGGTTCACATCAAACTCAAGCAATTCAACTCCAAGTTGAGAACACAAGTCAGGAGCTGGAGAAAAAAAACTGTAATTTAAAAAGTGCTTCTTTATTCAAACTGAGCCAAAGCCAGAAAGAGAATGGTGTGCAGTATAACAAGTTAATCTTGTACTTATATTTACTTCTAGTTATAATTTCTACTAAAATAACAATTTATTTTATCAATTATTGATTTGGTTCAACTTCTTGCAACACATTCCAACCCACACTTCAATTTTCAGTCAATATATCGCCTCAGCTCTCCATTAACTATTTTGCAGTCTCATTGTGAAATCCTGACACTGCTTTTGACTTCTATTCATCATAGTACTTTTACCTGTTGACATTCAATTGTTGCTAAGCCTCTTCAACATCCTTATTCCAAGTATTTTCCATCTCAAATGAGAACGTCACAAACCTGAGTGTACAATCAGCACAACCACCTTAACCAAGGAGAACCTTATTTCAATGCAAAGCTCCAATGCAGGGTACACATGTCCAAAACTAATAGCTGCATAGTTTTACCAACGGCTTTCTGCCTTTCATCACCAATCTACTTTAACCTTCAACCTTTGTGGGTCTTCACCTACAGTTTGAGATCACCTCATTTGTGATACTCACTTCACACTCCCCTTTCAAAGCAACACGTTTGCATGCCTCCAATCTTGATCAGTGCTCTTTCCAGTGCATCAGACCCTTCAGAACCAGAAACACACACTTGAAAGAAGAAACACCCTTAGCCAATCCTACTTTACCAAAGAAAGTTCCATTGGAAATGGCTCAAACGTTTCATTGTCACTGAACTTCATTCCTATATTATTTTCCCCCCAATGTCACAGTTTGCATTCTTCAAGTTCATGTGCATCCTTCACCAGTCTAGTTGAAGTAACAGTAAATATTGAGAATGGTGCATCAGTCCTACTTAATCATTTCAATTTACCTTTATTATTCATTACACATGAATTCCCAAACCCTCCCTTCCAATATTCTGGTCAGACTATTATGTAACTCATTTCAACCTATTCAAACGATGCAGCATTACCACCATACCTCACGACCTTTCAGAGGTTCCTGAGGACTTTTATTCATGCCATAATTTCTCTTGCTCATTTACACATTTTTCCCTTGGAGACGTCAACTGGCAGAGTCATATTTCACATGCACTTTGATAACTATTTCTCATTCACTTATCATGGTACCACAATTCTGAGATCTGGCTCATTGCAGAACACAAGGCGTTGGATAATCTGAAAATTCCTCCAGTGCAACATCAACTTGATTCTGTTTCAGAACCTGTGGCAGTGCATCTACCAAACGGCCATGATCTCAGACGGACAAACCGATCTACGCTTTGTGCCATTGAGTTTTAAACTGCACACCATATCTTTCCCAGCTCTGCACATTTCCCAATAATTCCAACGATTAAGGCCAATAACTTTTTCTTTTTTTAACATCCGTGCTATCAACACCTATTTCCTGCTTAATATTTACAACTGTACCCTCTGCCGCAAGTCAAGTCTTCCAGGCACTCTCAATGCCTTGTTTGCCTGAAGGCAACAATTCTAGCATATGCTTTGCTGGCTATTCCCCCTGCCTAACCTGCCAAAAACCTGAGATCTCCCAAAATTCTGCTGCCCACTTCCTTACACACCTAAGTTCTGTTCACCCATCATCCATTCTTCATTAACTTACAGTAGTCTCAAGTTAAGGAGTGTCTCAGTTTTGAAATGCAGATTTTCAAATCCCTCTGATTTTTCTCCCTCCCATTTCTAACAGCCTCCAGTTCCCCAAGACAAGATATCTGTGTTCCTCTAATTCTGGTCTCAATTTTAATTGCTTTGATTAGAGGCCATGTGCTTAGCTTCCAAGGAGCCAAGCTGTGAATTTCTGGCTTTGAACCTTACACCTCTTTTCCCTTCTTTAAGATGTTGCTTAAAACCCAAGTCTTTGACCAAGCCAAATTTATAACTCAAAAAAGCAAATACTGCAGATGCTAGAAATCTGAAACAAAAACAGAAAATGCTGGAGAAACTCAGCATATCTGGCAGCATCTGTGGAGAAAGAAACAGCTAGCATTGAGCGAGATAGGACTCTTCAAAACTCATTGTGTTTTTATTCCAAACTTATAAACACATTAAAACAATGAGGCATTTTATTATTATAGAGTGCTATACAAATAAAAGTCGTTCCACATCTCTAGTTCTGCTCATCCCAACAATTGGGAACACACATCAAAACCTCTCAATCTTATTGGGCCCTATTTGGTCACCCCTCAGCATTCCCTCATCAGGAAAAATTAGACCCAGACTGAATAGGTACATTCCAATTTCTGAATTTTTTATAAATTCTATTCTACAACGTCTTCCAAGTCTCACTCTTTTTTTTAAAATATGGCAACAAAGCTGTACAATTCCGATCCAATCGAAGTGAATATAATAATTCAGCACAATTTTTGTACTTGTCAATTCTGCCACTCTGGAAATAAACTTGTGTGTTCCTTTTAACGGGGCAGAGTGTCAGGCGAGGAGTTATAAACTTGTATGATGGACTAAATGGTCTATTTCTGTTCTGCAACGTCTATGATTCTAGGAAATACATCACCTCCACTACTCAAGCTAATGTCTTGGCAAAGGATTCAACAAAGCAATAGATATGCTACGCTCAGGGTTAGGGTAATAGCAGACATTTATGCTACTCAATCGCTTCAACACTGTAGAAGACAATCAATTCTGGTCTACTCCAACCCATTCCTACACAGCAAATCTAAGTGAGTTGCCACAAACACTGCAAATAGCTAAAAATTGATTCAACAACAATGGAAAGTACATTTTCAGATTTTTACCAGTCAACTAAAATGGATCTGAAACGTACCTTGATATTAGTCATCGGGTTTCCCACTGGTGCTGGACCCAGGATTCCAGCCCCTGGAGCAAGTGACTGCTGCAATGTAGCACAAGGTGGTCACCGCCATGAAGAGAAAATAAATTAATCAAAGTTAGATTCAGAAACTTGGCTAAACTTGTATATCCTGTGGCTAGACAAAGAAGAATATTACTGCTCTAGCTGACATTAGTTAATTCAGCAGACAGGTGATCAAACTAGTTAACGTTGACCAGTTTCACTTCACTAATACATGTGACAAGAAGCAAAGCTGAGAAATAAATTGAAATCTTAATCAGGTGCAGTGCCAACAGCAAATTTAGTCTCAATGAGCCTAGGTATTGTTTCTGATCCTTTGATACTGAATGAGGATCTATATTTTAGTGATATTTTCACAACCGAGGAGGAAGGAGCTGAAAAAAAAAATGTTGAGTCAGCCAGTCCAGATAGTTTAATGCTATGTTCGATGTCACTTTTACTCTTAAGGTCATAGAACATTAGAGTTATTTATTTAAAACACATTACACAAATTATTAGAAGCGCTATACTTCAAGGAAATTTTGATGCAGAATAGTATCAAGTGGATCATGGGGTGCAGGATTTCAGATTAAAACTCCAGACTCCAGACTGAACCACCCTGTTAGGGGACAATCTTGGTACCATCTCCTCAATGCAGCTTTCTAACACAAGCAATTAGCCTCTTAGCTCTTCTATGCAAAGTTAAGGAGCCATAGGGGATCAGGCAGGAATTTTCCAGTTAACCCCTCTCCTAATGGTCCATTTTCAGTTCTCTCAATTGTGGGGGCAAAGTTGGATGAACCAGGTGGTTATTTGCTGTTGGGCATTTCGAAAGAGTTGTGTTTAGTATCGATATTGATCTTAACTTGCTACTTGATTGAATTTTTTGACGATGTAATCAAGACGATAGATCAGGGCAGGGTGGTATACACTATCTACATGGGTTTTAGTAAAGCCTTTGACAAGGTTCTGCACAGTAGACTAATTAGTAAAGTTCGATCACATGGGATTCAGGGAGAGCCTACTAACTGAATACAAAATTGGCTTGACGGTAGGAGACAGAGGGTGGCGACGGAGGGTTGTATTTCAGATTGGAAGTCTGTGACCAGCAGTATTCCACAGGGATCAGTGCTGTGTCCACTGTTGTTTGTCACTTATATAAATGATTTGGATGAGAATTTAGGAAGTATGGTTAATAAGTTTGAGGATGACACCAGAAGTGACGGTTTAGTGGACAGTGAAGGTGGTTATCTGAGATTACAAAGGGATCTTGATCAGTTGGGCTGAGAACAGAGAACATAACAGCGCAGTACAGGCCCTTCGGCCCTCGATGTTGCGCCAACCTGTGAAACCAATCTGAAGCCCATCTAACCTAAACTATTCCATTATCATCCATATGTTTATCCAATGACCATTTAAATGCCCTTAAAGTTGGCTTAGCTGATGGGAGTTTGATAAATGAGAGATATTGCACTTTGCTAAGTCAAACAAAGGCAGGACTTATACAGTTAATGGTAAGGCCCCTGGGTAGTGCTGTCAAACAGAGACCTAGGGGTTCAGGTACATAATTCTTTCAAAGTTGCATCACAGGCAGACTAGGTAGTAAAGGTGGTGTTTGGCACATTTGCCTTCATTGCTCAGACTATTGAGTATAGCAGTTAGGATGTCATGCTGCCACTGTACAGAATGTTGATGAGGCCACTTTTGGAACACAGTGTACAGTTCTGGTCCTGATGCTTTAGGAAGAATATTATTAAATTGGACAGGGTGTAAAAAAGATTGAAGGATGTTACCAAAATTAAAGGGTTTGAGTGATAAAGGAGAGACTGGGCGGGCTGGGTCTTTTTCCAGTGGAACGTAGGAGGTTGACGGGTGACCTTAGAGACTTGTAAAATCATGAGGGACATAGATATGATGAATAGCCCAAGGTTCCCCCCCCCCACCTAGGGTAAGGAAATTCAAAACTAGAGGGCATTTTTTAGGGTGAGAGGAGAAAGATTTAAAAAAGGCACCTGAAGGACAATTTTTTCAGAGGATGGTTCATATTTGGAAAGAACTGCCAAAGGAAGCGGTAGAGGGGAGTACAATTGCAACTTTTAAAAAGATATTTAGATAGGTACATGAATAGGACAGGTTTAGAGGGTAGGGGCCAAACGCAGGCAAATGGGACTAGTTTAGTTTGGGAAACTTGGTCGGCATGGACAAGTTGGATTAGAGGCACTGTTTTTGTGCTGTATGACTCTATCATTTGATTCATTTTGTAGGTCCTCGGTTGCCTCTTTAGATTTTGCTGCAGCTCCCAACTTTGTTTTTCCCATCCCCTGTTGCTACTGAATTTGGCCAAAGAGAGTCAGGGAAATAGTGCACTGGAGTACTTGCCAGTTTATCAAGATCATTCAAAACCAAATTCAACATTTCAGTATTCATTCATCCTACCTTGGTGGTTTGGCTTGTTTGAATGTTTCCAGGGAAATAGGTTTGACTTCCAGCATAATACGAAGGCACCACTTGCACTGCCATACTGTAGTCCACATTGCTATTTACAGATGTCTGCTGGAAGGAAGTTAGAACTTAACTTTGTGTTGTTGGGAATATGTGGTTCAATTGTTGCTTTTTGAGGCAATCTAGCATCTCACCATACTTCACAATAGTAGCTCTCAGCAGGCAAATAGTCATTTAGACATTACATTTTATATTTCAATGTACACATGCTTAAAGTGGCAAAAAATCCAATCTCTCCCTATACCATTCCCTCCAACACCATCTTCAATTGATTAAATAATTGATTTCCTGATACCCATCTTCACCAATTTAGATGTAGTTACTAGTGCAGGGTGTCAAACATGCACTCTGCATCTTGTGATCACTTTTGCAATATGATATAGGATAACATTCTGTTTGCCACCACTTCTTTCAAACCTTTAAACTTTGTGCAACTGGGTGTTTTCACCCCCTTCCCCTACACTTTGCCCCACTGCATTGCCATCACTGCCAAAGTGCAGCATTCACTTAGCGGTGATCACAGTTGAAGGGAAGTTAAAGGTGAAGCAAGAAGGCATAGAGCAAACGTCACCAGTCAAACGGTGACAAAGTCCAAGACTGGGGAATTAATATTAGAAAACAGAGAAGTGACAGGCTTTAAACAAATATTTTACATCAGTTTTTAGAAAACCAAAAAGCATCCTACGGACATTAGAAAAACAGGACCAAAGAAAGGGAGTAACGTCAAACACAATCATTATAACAGTAGTAGCACGTGGAAAAAGAAGAAAAATCGAGAGCAAAACTAGGTTGCCCCACCCACCCCCAGTTATCTGCCACTCTAATCTCCTCCCCAACCACTACTCCTCATTTACTCTTACTCACTTTCTCTTATTTGCTATCAAAGTGGCTTCAAGTCCCCCAAAATACAGAATACCTATTGCTGAAAAGGGGACATGGTTTCAGCACTGTTCCATCTGTTCCAGCCTGCGTTGGTTGCTTCACTGGACTGCGATCCTTCTTCTGGGAAGGCTCCTGGCCTGTAAATTCACCTGGGAAACCTCTCCAAAAGCTACGTGGTCAACTTCTACTCTGAAGTCAGTCAGAAATAGGGATTTTGGTGCAAACCTGAAGATTTCTGGCCTCTTATTAGATGTTCTGTTGTTACTTAGTTTACTCCTGGAGTTTTTCTTGCGCACATCAATTTCAAAGCAAAACATTTTTTAATCTCTGATATCATAATGGCCTAGAAAACATTCATTTGCCTTTAGTCAATTCTACACTGGAGCCTCCAGTTACAAAATAGCAGAGACCCATCCAAGAAAAACTGGTGCCAGAAGAAATAGTCATTCCTGAAATCATGGTCCCTTTGCAGCAGCATTTCAAAGGCAAGTCTAGGCTGCAGAAATGCTCATTTCTCCAATGGAATATCAGAGCCAAAATTTGGTTCTTCATTTGCCTCTATCTTGCGGATTTCCCTCAATTTGGACAATTGCGCAATTTCTTGTACAGTAACAATAAAGTTGGACAAAATGTATCAGTTCAAACAATAGGAAATATCTTCACCTTTCCTGCACGCGTTTATCTAATAAAGACTTCATCTTCTGGTGCGTACATTTAATTTTTTTTAAACTCCAATAAGCCAGCACACATCTGTTATATTCTCTCTCTTTGGCCTGTCTATTTTTGTTTCAATTTTATCATGCTCAGTTATTTATTTCCTTTCCTTTTTCTACAATTGCTGGTATAATCACCTGCCAACAAGTGTTCCACTTGTTTTCATTTTGTCAACATTTCCTTTGCAGCCTGTTGTATACCCTTTCACATTTTTCTATTTGCTTTCATAATAGAAAGAAACAATAAGATATTTGAATTAGGAACAGGAGTAGGCAATTCAGCTTCAAGCCTACTGTGCCATTTAATATAATCATGGCTGATGTCATCGCAGCCTCAACTCCACATTCCTGCTAACTCCCCATAACCCTTTGACCCATTACCAATTAAAGATTTGTCTATCACCTCCTTAAAATGTAGTCTGACCCAGCATCCACCGCATTCTGGAGTAGTGAATTCTACAGTTACACAACCCTTTGGAGACAAGTAATTTCTCTTCCGTTTTCAGTCTGCTACCCCCTTTCATAAAGCTGGGACCTCTCATTCCAGATTGTCCCACATGAAGAAACCCCTTTAGCACGTTATATACCTCAATTCTATCTCGTCTCATTCTTCTAAATTCCAGACAATATAGTCCTAAATTGCTCAATCTCTCTCCAAAAGATAAATCCCTTATCTTTGGAACCAATTTAGTAAACCTCCTGGAAACTGCCTCCAATACAACTACATCCCACCTCAAGTATGAGGATCAAAATTACATACAATACTCTAGGCACATTCTCACTTGCCTTGTACTGCTGAAATAACACCTCTCTACTGTTATACATTAACCATTAGCAATAGATGACAAAATTTCATTTTCTTTCCTTATTACCTGCTGCACCTGCAAACTAGCTTTCTGTGATGAAGCAGATATTGGTGAACAAGAGAGTGCAGATTTAGACCTGGAGTAGGAACAAGAGAGCGAACATTTAACCTAAGAACACTCTTGGATAAACATCTAGAAGTAAACAATAACAAAGTTGCTGGAAAAGCTCAGCAGGTCTGGCAGCATCTGTTCTGAGGAAGGGTCACCGGACCCAAAACGTTAACTCTGTTTTCTCCTTCACAGATGCTGCCAGACCTGCTGAGCTTCTCCAGCAACTTTGTTATTGTTCCGGATTTACAGCATCCGCAGGTCTTTCGGTTTTTATTTAGAAGTAAACAATATTTACATACGTCTCAGACGAAGTATTTTGATCTTGTTTATCACAAAAAAGTTACCAAAATGTGAAACTGACAGTACAGACATGAGATTTAATCAGAATCTTTGAGTGAAACTTACAATATCTTGCTTGCATTCTGACAAGACATGGAGTTGAGTGGAGTACAAGAGGCATTGTGGTTGCTTTCATCTGAAAATGTTTTCACCCTCGAAAAATTGATTCTTGCTCTGAACTGGTTAATTGAGGAGTATCTCAAATGATTAGGTATTATTCAATTCTTAAGCTATAAAACAGAATATTTTGAGTGGGAAACGAGGAGAGGATAAAAGACAGATTAAGAGGCCTACCTGCAATAAGGCTAGCAGAGTAGCTTCATGAACCATGTGACATGAATGCAGGAAAAACAGCTAATTGGCAAGTAGAATTGATGAGTACTAAAGCCTGATTGTTTAGGTCTCTAGACTCGCCCCCCAAAATTAAAACATAGTTTTAAGTAGAAAACTGATACTGGTACAAAAAACCTGCAGTAACTTGACAGGACAGGTGATGTGCTCCTGCTGCAGCATGTGAGAGCTGCTGAACACCAAGGTGATCCAGAATGATATATCTGTAGTCAGTGCTCGCAACTCATTAAGCTCCAGATCATTGTTAAAGAGCTGGAGCCTGAGCTGCAGACACTGCACTGCACAAGGGAAGACGACATTTGGATACTTCGTTCCAGGAGGCAATCACACTTCTGATTAAGGAATTCAGAATTTGGTCAGGGACAGGAGGGTGTGACTGCAAGTCAGGTATGAGAGCCCAGTGGGTAGCATTTGAGGAATCTCAACCCTTGCAACAGTCAAACAGATACAAGGCTCTTGAAAGCTGAAGGTCAAGAGCAGGATCTGCAGCAAGGCTGACAACGGAAGATGACCCCATCCTCTCACCCACCTTCCTGCAAGAATGTGATCCCTTACTCCCAATTCGTCCGCCTCCGCCACATCTGCTCCCAAGATGGGGCGTTCCACTCCCGAACATCCCAGATGTCCTCTTATTTCAAGGACCACAACTTCATAGAACATAGAACAGTACAGCACAGTAGAGGCCCTTCGGCCCACAATGTTGTGCCAAACTTTTACCCTAAACCTAAGGTCTATCTAACCTCCACCCCTACCTTATACTATCATCCATATGCCTGTCTAATAGCCGCTTAAATGCGCTTAATGAGGTCGACTCCACAACCCTCTCCAGCAAGGCATTCCACGCCCCTACTACTCTCTGAGTAAAAAGCCTACCTCTGACGTCTCCCCTGTATCTACCACCACTCACTTTAAAACTATGCCCCCTCATAATAGCTACGTCCACCCTAGGAAAAAGTCTCTGGCTGTCTACTCTATCTATACCTCTGAACATTTTGTACAACTCTATCAAGTCACCTCTCATCCTTCATCGTTCTAAACAGAAAAGCCCTAGCGCTCTCAAACTTTCCTCGTTAAGACCTACCCTCCACTCCAGGCAATATCCTGGTAACTCTCCTCTGCACCTTTTCCAATGCTTCCACATCTTTCCTGTAATGAGGCGATCAGAACTGGACACAATACTCCAGATGTGGCTGAACCAGGCTTTTGTGTAGCTGAAACATAACTTCACAGCTCTTGAACTCAATCCCTCTATTAATGAAAGCTAACACACCATAAGCCTTCTTAACAACTCTATCCACCTGGGTGGCAGCTTTTAGGGAACTGTGGACATAAACCGCGCGATCCCTCTGCTCCTCCACACTGCTAAGAATCTTTCCGTTAACCCTGCATTCTGCTTTCAAGTCTGTCTTTCCAAAATGAATCACCTCACACTTTTCAGGGTTAAACTCCATCTGCCACTTCTCAGCCCAGCTCTGCATCCTATCAATGTCCCTTTGTAACCTAGAACAGCCCTCCGCACCGTCCACAACTCGACCCACCTTCGCATTGTCCACAAACTTACTAATCCACCCTTCCACTCCTACATCCAAATCATTTACAAAAATCACAAATAGAAGAGGACCCAGAACAGATCCTTGTGGTACACCACTCATAACTGAGCACCATGTTGAATATATTCCGTCCACTACCACCCTTTGTCGTCAAAACGTCAGCCAATTTTGAATCCAATCTGCCACATTTCCCCCTATCCCATGCCTCCTTACTTTCTGCATGAGCCTACCATGGGGAACCTTATCAAACGCCTTACTTAAATCCATGTATACCACATCCACTGCTCTACCTTCTTCCACGTGTTTGGTCACCTCTTCAAAGAATTCAATAAGGTGTGTGAGGCATGACCTACCCCTCACAAATCCATGCTGACTATCACGAATCAAACTGTGCCCATCCAAGTGATCATAAATCCTTTCTCTGAGCCCTTTCCAATAATTTGCCCACCACTGACGCAAGACTAACTGGCCTGTAATTATATTCCCTTTTTTGAACAAGGGAATGACATTTGCCTCTCTCCAATCCTCCTGCACAATAGCCGTGGACAGTGAGGAGGAAAAGATCATCGCCAAAGGCCCTGCGATCTCTTCCCTCGCTTCCCATAGAATCCTTGGATAAATTCCATCAGGCCCGGGGGACTTATTTTTCTTCAAGTTCCTCAATATTCCTAGTACATCTTCCTTACTAACATCAACCTCCTCTAGCCTACCAGCCTGTTTCACTCTGTCCTCCTCTACAACTAGGTCCCTCTCAGCTGTGAATACCGAAGAAAAGTATTCATGAAGGACCTCTCCTATCTCTTCAGGCTCCGTGCACAAATTCCCTTTACAATCCTTGATCGGCCCTACATTTCTCTGGTCATTCTCTTATTCCTCACGTACGTGTAAAAAGCCTTGGAGTTTTCCTTGATCCTATCAGCCAAGGTTTTCTCATGCCCCCTTACAGCTCTCCTAAGCCCTTTCTTCAGCTAACTTGTATCCCTCTAGAGCCTTTTCTGTTCCTTGTTTCCTAAACTTTATATAAGCATCCTTCTTCCCCTTCACCAGTCATTCCATCTCTCTGGAGAACCAAGGCTCCCTCACTCGACCTCATCTTCCCTGCCTGCTAGGGACAAACATATCGAGCACACGCAGTATGCATTCCTTAAACAATCTCCACATTTCAATAGTGCTCTTCCCTGACAGCATCTGTTCCCATTTTGTTATCCAGTTCTTGCCTAACAGAACTGTAATTACCCTTCCCCCAATTATAAACCTTACCCTGCTGTATGTACCTATCCTTTTTCATGACTATTGTAAAAGTAACAGAGTTATGATCGCTACCGCCAAAATGCTCTCCTACCAACAGGTCTAACACTTGGCCCGGTTCATTGCCAAGCACCAAATCCAAAGTGGCCTCTCCTCGTGTTGGTCTATCTACGTACTGCGTCAGGAATCCTTCCTAAACGCACTGGACAAAATCCGCTCCATCTGAACTATTACAACTGAAATGTTTCCAATCAATATTTGGAAAGTTGAAGTCACCCATGACTACAACCCTGTGATTTCTGCACCTTTCCAGTATCTGCCTCCCAATCTGCTCCTCCACTTCTCTGCAACTATTAGGAGGTCTGTAAAAATCTCCCAAAGTGACTGCTCCTTTCTTGTTCCTGAACTCAACCCAAACTGACTCTGTAGACACATCATTCTCGAACTGCCTTTCAGTAGCTGCTATACTCGCCCTGACTAGCAATGCC
Organism: Rhincodon typus; assembly: GCF_021869965.1. NCBI lineage: Eukaryota > Metazoa > Chordata > Chondrichthyes > Orectolobiformes > Rhincodontidae > Rhincodon > Rhincodon typus. Next base: position 30,268,258 of record NC_063341.1, on the reverse strand, counting down.
ACTCCCCTGCCTCTTTTACCACCCTCCCGATTTCTTTTAGAGCATCTAAGTCCAGGAACTTCCAACAACCATTCCTGTCCCTGAGTTACCCAAGTTTCTGTAATGGCCACAACATCATAGTTCCAAGTACTGACCCATGCTCTAAGTTCATCCGCCTTATTTCTGATACTTCTAGCATTGAAGTATACACACCTCAAACCATCCCTGTGTCCACAATTACGCGCCATCGACCGCATTTCTTTATTAACAACCTCACTCCCTGTTGCGTCTGTTGGAAGGCTGAACACCTCATCCTCTGAATTACAAATCCGGTTCCCCACCCCCTGCCAATCTAGTTTAATACCATCACATATAGCTCGAGCAAACCTCCCTCCCAGGATATTTGCGCCCTTCTGGTTCAGGTGCAACCCGTCCTTACTGTACAGGTCCGACCTTCCCCAGAATGTGCTCCAATTATCCACATAATGGAAGCCCTCCCTCCTATACCAGCCCGTAGCCGCATGTTTAGCTGCACTCTCTCCCTATTTCTTACCTCGTTATCATGTGGCACTGGTAGTAATCCAGAGATAACTACCCTGTTTGTCCTGGCCTTCAGCTTCCAACCTAACTCCCTGTACTCATTTTTCACATTCTCAGTCCTTTTTCTACCTATGTCATTGGTACCGATGTGTACTATAACTGCCGGTTGCTCACCCTCCCTCTTAAGGATCTTGAAGACACAATCAGAGACATCACGGACCCTGGCACCCAGGAGACAACATACCATCCATTCGTCTCGTTCGCATCCACAGAACCGCCTGTCTGTGCCTCTTACTATTGAATCCCCCACTACAATTGCCCTCCTATTCTCCCACCTTCCCTTCTGTGCCACAGGGCCAGGCTCAGTGCCAGAGACCTGTCTGCTATGGCCTTCCCTTGGTAGCTCATCCCCCCCAACAGTATCCAAAACGGTATATTTATTATCGAGGGGAATGGCCACAGGGGATCCCTGAACTGTCTGCCTATTCCCTTCGGTGGTCAAAAACGCTGAAGATGCAGTCTAGAGCATTTCCCGCACCTCTGCGGTCACATTCCCTCCCCCAACAAAAATAAAGACAGAATCCCCCCTGTCCTCATGTATCACCCCACTGTATCACCCCGCCCCGCTGTATCCAACGTATCATTCTCTGCCACTTCCACCACCTACAATCTGACCCCACAACCAAAGATATATTTCCCTCCTCACCCCTATCTGCCTTTCCTCGGGACCGGTCTGTCCGCGACTCCCTCGTCCGCTCCACACTCCCCACTAGCCCCAACCCACCCACACCACCGCCACCACATCGGTGAGACCAAGCGGAGGTTCGGAGACCACTTTGTAGAGCGCCTATGCTCCGTTCACGACAAACGACAACACCTTCCGATCACGAAACATTTCAACTCCCCCTTCCTCTCCCTGGGTGAGATGAGCATCCTGGGCCTCCTCCAGTGTCACAATGACGCCACCTATAAACTGGAGGAGCAGCACCTCATGTTCCGCCTTGGGAGCCTACAGCCCAATGGCCTAAATGTGGATTTTACCAGTTTCAAAATCTCCCCAACCCCGGCCTCAACCCATGACCAACCCCCCTCCTTGGCGTGACATAACCTGTCAATCTTTTCTCCCACCCATCCGCTCCTCCCACCTCACTGACCAATCTCCACCACTCCCTACCTGCACTCACCTATCACCGTCCCACCTACCTTCCACAGCCTCACTGCTCCTCTCTTTATTTCTGAGCTCCCTTCCCTCTCCCCCATTTCTGAAGGGTCCCAACCCAAAACGTCAACTTTCCTGCTCCTCCGATGCTGCATGGCCTGTTGTGTTCCTCCAGCTCCACACTTATCTCTGACTCCAGCATCGGCAGTTCTTACTATCTCATGGTACCATTCAAGTTGGGGGAGGAAACAGAAATGCATTAGTGGAAGAGGACTGTATAACTAAGTGGATAGATTCTGTTCTCTGAAGTCTTGAACATTAGCCTCAAAGACTATTTGCCTGCCTGGTACCAGGATTAAAGACATCCCCTCAGGGCTGTAGAAGGGAGGGGAGGGTTCCAGTTTTCAGCAGCCAGGGAGTCATAGAGATGTACAGCATAGAAACAAACCCTTCAGTCCAACTGATCCATGCTGACCAGATAGCTTAAATTACTCTAGTCCGATTTGCCAGCTTTTGGCCCATATCACTCAAAACCCTTCCTATTCATATACCCATGCAGATGCCTTTTAAATGTTGTAATTGTACCAGTTTCCACCACCTCCTCCGGCAGCCCATTCCCTACACCACCCTCTGTCTGAAAAGGTTGTCCCTTAGGTCCTTTTTCAATCTTTCCCCCCTCCGCTTAAACCAATGCCCTCTAGATTTGGATCCCCCTACCCTGGGGAAAAGGCCTCATCTATTCACGCTATTCATGCCTCTCATGATTTTGTAAACCTTTACAAGGTCACCCCTCAGCCTCCAAAGCTCCCGGAAAAAGCAGCCCAGGGTCAATGTTGGAATCACAGGGCTAGGAAGGAGATTCTTTTGAAAGAATTTGAAGAATTAGGAACTAAAGTCAAACCTTCAAAGGTAATAGTCTCTAGATAATCCTATGCCAATTTGGTGGAGGTAAATAAGGTAAAGAGTTAAACAGGTCTCTCAAAAGTGTTGGAGAAATGGGAAACCAGCACCAGAACTGGGTAAAGGGAGCTGTTCTAGTGGTATGAGCTTCACTTGAACTGTCCAGGGACCAGTGTCCTGGCAGTGAACAGCTAGGGTTGTATTGGTGGATCTACCATTTAGTAGGTTTGCAAAAGATACGGCACCATTGCATGGCAGCTATTTAGATAACGATACCCAGAATGGGACAGGAAGTGGCAGAGAGTAAGCATTAAAAAAAAGCAAATAGGGTCAAAGAGGAAAGAAAATGGATCTTAATTCATTTACGTATATTTAAGTTAACAGCACAAATTGAGGTTAATAGCCATGATCATTTAGCCATTATAGAGATGGGTACAAGAATATCAGAACTGAGAACTAAATATTCAGGGGTGAGACAATCTTTGAGAGGATAGACAAGAAGGAAAGAAGGTGAGGGGTTAGGTTTGTTAATGCAAGTATGAAATTTAAGAAACGATTTTAGATTGGAAAATACAGAATCCATATGGGTGGCAGCAAGAAATAAAAAGGGGAATGCAACACAGGATAATTACAAAGGAACAAGGATAAATCTACTTAAAACCAGGAAAGCCCTTAAGAATATTGTAGATCAAGAAAGACTATATATTGTTCCACCCTTTTTGATGTTCATACTGAATAACAGCTGAAAGAATATACAAGAAACAAGGTTGAGATTGAAGTGGATCGTGTCATATCGGAATAAAGAGATACGTTTATCTATTTAAGCAGAAATTAGAACAGAGGATGGCAGCTGTGACACAGCAATTATAAAGAAAGTAGAGATAGCTAGAAAGCAATGTTGTGAAGATGAATGTGTAAAACAAGAAAATGCAAACTTATAATAAAGGGAAAAAACTCAGCAGATGCTACATTCTGCTTTTCTGTATGTCTTAGAAACCTAGACAATAAGATCTGAGGATGGAAATAGAAACTTTTGAAGCGTGGATGCCGAGATATGTACCAAAAATGCCATGAAATGAATAAGGCAAATGAAGAGGCACTTGAAACTGCAAGAGCTAATAGAACACCAAAAAGGTGACATACAGAAAAGAAAAATGACAGTATTTCAGCCGTTTAATCAGAGCTAAAATGTTACAGATCTCTCTAAGAGAAAGTGGGCAGTAGCAGGAAGATGATTCAACCTATATGCAGCGAGATGCTGAATGTTAGAGGTGCGACGATGGGTGTGAGGATGGCACAAGACAGATTATTGCAGCACAACAGCAGCACATCCCCTGAAAGGAGTAGTGACAAGCAGAGGATTGGCTAATGTACAGGAAACAGAGTTAAAGGTAGAGAAGTAATTCCTAGGTTGGCATACTGTGAACAAGGGGAGTGCCACAGGAACTTGCATGAGGCATCAGGCAAATATAAAAAGATCCATGGTGTTTTTTTTCCCCCAAAGGGTATTTATACCGAGCAGTCTAGAGAGTATTCATACCCTTAAATCAACATGACTAAATCAGTTCAGATAATTATCACATCAGTATTTGCAGGAGCTTGCTGTGCACAAAGTATCTACCAACTTTCTACGCTACAAAAGCAATTATACTTCAAAAATTTTAGGCGATCTGACATGTCCAGTGGTTACGAAAAGTGCTTTAAAAACATGATTGTTAAAAACAAAGTTGCAACTCCTTTTTTCTTTAATTCAATCACAATTCACTGACTAGGCCAGCATTTGTTGTCCATCAATAATTAGCCAGAGAACAGTTAATAGTCAAACACATTGCTATGGGTCTAGAATCACATAAGCCAGACTAGCAGGGATAGCAGTTTCCTTCAGTAAAGAATACTAGAGAAATGAGATGGGTTTTTCTTGACAATTGGCAGTAGTTTTATATTAGATTCTTAATTCCAATATTTTAATGAATTCGAATTTCACCATTTGCTAATTGAACCCAGATCATCAAAATTACTTCAGGTTTGGATTTACAGTCTAGCAAATTGCCACTATCCAGAGGTTACAAGGGAAGCAATGGCAATACTTAATCTTCCGAGTATGGCCTTGCTGCGACATGGGTCCTTAACAGCCCCAAAATTAATTTGACATCATTATGCTTGCAGAACAATCTGCAGACTGTCACGTCACTGGAAACCAACCCCCACTATTCTCGGGGTTATCACAAAAGTTAAAGATCTTAACTACATACACAAAAATTCCACAACTTAGCTGCCATGTACAGGCAGATTCATAGAGCACAGACCAGGTTTCTGTACTTGAAAAGTTACTATTTGTTTCAAGTAACTAGATTCTAGCTACTAGTAAAATTTTTACATGTTGATGGTCCAAAACTTTACTAACTGAAACTGTAATCCCCTTACAAATACAGATTTCTTGGGGGTGGCCAGTGAGCTCTCTGTCAAAGATCCTTCAGTTGCTGTAAGATGGGAAAGGTAAAACTAGTTTTGTTCAGGCTTCAAATGATTCTTAAAGCTTCTCTGAATTTTATTCATAACTCCAAATTGCCCAGCTAGCTGAGATCCACAGCTGTTGAAATGCAGAAGATCTTTGTCATCAATAACTGGTTACTAGTCCACAAACCAGATACATGCATCAAAGTTCCAACTGTATACATCCCCTCAGTTCCAGTTCATCTGCAAACACACTTTAAATCACTGCTTGATCAAGCAGCTTTGTAAATGTTGTAAACACCAAGTGCCAAATTACTTGCTTTCAAAACAAGCAGCAATTCTTGCTTTTAAAACAGTTCTTTTCTTATTCCAGTCCCCAATTAAAGATTATAGCAAATTAAAATTTACTTTGTCAGCTTCCACCTAAACTGTGGATGTTCAACTCTGTCTCAGCATTACCGCCCTTGATGTATGGTTGCCATTTTGCAACTAAGGCACCAAATTTAGATGGAAATTGTTCAAAATTGGACACTGGGAATTCCAATATCATATTCAATCTTGCCAAAACATTTGCCATAATCTCCAGGTCTATCTTTAGCTAATCATTCAAGTTGAACAAGACTATAAGAAGCCTTGCCATTTCATTTAATGGAAACTTGTCATGATAATAAAATTGGCCAGAGATCTGAAGCTCATTTCTGCCATTTCAGTCATTCCAGATTTTTGCAACTTCCAGTGACATCCTAACCTTTATCAACACTGCAATTACATCAGAACCGAACTGTTCCAACACTTTTGTTACCGGTCTCATGGAGGACAGCAAATCACATAATTGCTAAATGTCCAAAATTCACAACATTCTTTAAACCCCATTCATCCATCACATCCAAATCCCATGACCAATCCTGGATCTTCAGTCAACAATTATATTCAAAAATCCTTGTTAAAGTTTAACAGTGCTCGACAATATTGTCATACTCTACCTCAAAATTCTCCACCTTTACATTCAGTCCTTAGAATCACAGCCAATTTGGAAAATAGTAAATTTCCCTCCAAATTGCTTCCATCAAAACAGACAACAGGATCCAAAAGTTCAATAATTACTTTTTAACATTTAAAATTAAATTTAAGAACATATCTTTTGAAAAGCAAAGAGATCAGGGTAGGGAAAGCCGTTTTGAAATTGAATCAATGCTTTACATTTTTTACAGTAGTAAATGAGCAAAGCTATCCTTTAACTTGATACCCTTTGCTAAGGGTTTCATCTTTATCGAGTACTTCTAATCAACTTGTCAATCAAAAATGAACTGCTTGTGAAGTTATGACAAGAAATACATTGTCATTAGTTTTTAATCAAATAGATTTTCTGGATTTCTCCAAACATAACCCCACAGTGATGAGGTGGTTACTGTGCTCCTTGGACTATGCTACACACCAAACTGGTCTTTTTAAAAAAAAAAAATGAATTCAAGTCGCCAAATACGTGTAAAGACTACTTCCACTCAAAATGCAGTGGGTCAATAGCTTGGCAACAGAAATTCTAGCTGGGATATTCAACATTCCTTAATGTATTCAGGAACAAAATTATACTTAATTAGTCTAAATCTTATGCTACCTTTCATGTTCTTCTAATCAATATTAAAACCAATGATGCAAATAGAAGCCTTTCATTACCAAAGGGCAAAAGGCAACGCACTTTTCAAAAGCAGCTCCGAAGGAAACATGAAAAAAACTAAAATCTCATACATAAAACAAAACTATACATTTATGCAACAAAATGCACAATGCGGCTAAATTGACTGAAAAGAAAATTTAAGAACCAACGTCCATAACACAAAATGGTCAAGAACTGGTAGCGTGCTTTATTCAGAAAGATCAGTTGAAGGATAGAATTGAAGCCAATCTTTATTCAGTCTACTATTTAGAAAGTAAGCTCAACTAAACCCAAATTTCAGTATCTCATTATATTGGTTCATGAAAAACCCAACTAATGTCCCCCATCCGTATGCAATTAAATACAAGTGACACACAATTAAACTGGTCAGCCCCTTATGGTGCAATGGTATTCTCCCTACCTCTGGGCCAACTCCCACTGGCTCCAGATGTGTGTACTGACAACTCTGAACAGATGGAACAGAAAATAGCTATGCAATTAACTGGGGAACTGAATTGTGGTTTATAAAAATGAAAAGCAAACATGATAACTTTGTCATATTCAATTTATATAGAATTTATTCAACATCAAGAGCCATTAGTTAAACATCAGACAGTTGAAAGAGATGATTGAAAGACTTATTTTAGATCCAAATGTAAAATTCATTATAAATTACCAATATTGTCAATTCTTGAAGAAGAGATCCTGAAAGATATGTAATAGTCATAGGCTTTCATTTGCTGCAGCACTTGGATGCATTTTTGATTTCTTACCTGATTATAGAACATTTCACCAGGAGCTACGGATGTTTGAACAAAAGTTGGTGCTGGTACCTAAGAGCAATAAAAATACATGAAAACACCAAAGAGAAAGATACTGGCAACTTTACACAGAGACATGCAAGGTAATGAATTTTTGGAAAGGAAACGTTCAAAAAGACGCAATCTTATTGGAAAGACCTCAAGGGGTGTTGGAAAGCAAGGATTTCAAATTAATAATCCCTTGAAACAATGCTCAAAATACACAGAGGTGAGTGCAGCAACAGGCCAGTATCAAGGAACTGCACAGTCAAGTAACAAGCTGGAGTGAAAATGCACATCAAAAAGTGTTACTTCTGCTTGGTGCCAGCATATCTGGGTCTGGCATAACGTTTGTCCACAATGATTGTAAGGTGAGGCTGGGGAGGCAGTCGGAGAGGCTGGGCCCAGACCTCGGGCACCTCACTGCGGCTGCCGGCCTGGCGAGTCCAGCATCTTTGACGAACAGGTGCTGCAACATGCCTGGGTAAGGCCCTGGAGGAGAGGGTATCGTGATCAGAGCTGGCAGGGGCACGGTGTGCTTTTGCTCAGCTACGTGCTGCAGTCAAGACAACTGCATTTATGCAGTGCCTTTTACATGGTGTACTAAAACGGCATTAGTCAGTGAGGTACTAATTTGAGGTTACAGTCATTGTGGGTTCTTGCAGTGCTGAAAATGGCAAACAGAAATTTAGGTATTATTCATTCGTTTGTGTCAATAGGGTTTTAGAAATGCTGCGTGAGATTATTCCACAGTTAACCTTCAGAACAGTTGGATCAGTCAAATCCACCTGAAAGAGCTGATGAGGCCTTTGTTTAATGTCTGATTTGAAAGGTGCAACTCCAACTGAAGTTTGAGCCTAGAGTTTTGTGCTCAAGCCTTTAAAGTTGGACTCGTGAGCCAGAAGGTTGTGGTTTCAAGGAGCTACAGGGAGATGCAGAACAGGCTGGGGGGTGACCTTATCAAGATGTATAATATCATGAAGGGCATGGATAGGGTGAATAGCCAAGGTCTTTCCCAGGGTAGCAGGATGTAAAACTAGAGGGCATTGGTTTAAGCTGAGAGGGGCAAGATTTAAAATGGACCTAAGGGGCAACTTTTTCAGGCAGAGGGTGGGGTATGTATGAACGAGCTGCCGGAGGAAGTGATGCAGGTTGGTACAATGGCAATGTTTAAAAGACATGTGGATGAGTACATAAGTAGGAAATACTTAGAGGGAAACAGTCCAAATGCTGGCAAATAGGACGAAATAAGTTTAGGATATACGGTCAGCATGGACCAGTTGGACCGAAGGGTCTGTTTATGTGCTGTACAACTATGATTCTACGAATCTGCCGCCTCTCAAAACACTCAAATCAATGGACGGGACGGGTGGTGCAGGCTGGAGGCAGCTGAAAGACAGGCATGGGGCAGATTGAAGCTGTTAAAGCGCAAGGGGGAAGAGACAGCTCTAAGAGGGATGCCAGGAGCAGGGGTGAAAAGAGATTAAGGTTGGAGCGAGAATGAGGCTACAAAGTGAGAACAGTTTCCAACTGATCACCAAAGGAATACTCAGCTAGCTGGGATCCAAGAAAGTTTCAAATGACGAAGGTAATAAATTCCTTTCAAATGAATGTGAAATGTCTATTTCAAAGCTTTGCTAGTTCAGCAGCTACCAAACTTTTGAAAAAATAGATTTTACTGCAATGAACACACTCAAATTGTTAAATTTAAATCTGAGATTGAAGTTTCAGATGCAGTAAATTGGGTTGTAACGGCCTGGTTAAAATGATCCAGCTTAGTACATATACAATTAAGGCACATTAGCTATAACCTCACTAGCCTATGGAAGGTGTGTTCAGGGTGATGATTTTTCTTGAGTAGAAGTGTGCCAATTATTATTTTCAGAAAACTTAAGTTATATTATACAAATTTCAGTTCTGTGATGTCTAAGAAATGAACGTTTTTTTCTGTAACGTGACATTAAGTTTAATATAGATGTGGTAACTGAGGATGTTGAGGAACCTGTCAAATTCTGTGGGACACAGTCCTAATACTCCATTTGCCAACACAAATTACAGAAGATTTAATGCTACATGACAGCATCAACTAATAAGTTAGTGGGCATGAGAAAAAACGCCAAAAACCAAAAAGTAACCTCCAAGAAAATCTCAAGTGGTACCCTCAAAACGAGAATAATTAGTGGCTCTGTTCTGAAAGTGCAACCGACAAAGCATGGAAGCAGTTCCATGGACCATTGCAATCCATGCAATGAACGTTTCAGAATGCTTTACTATTACAAAGAGGAAGCTTCTGAAGTTGTATCTCTGATCAATGCTCAATTAATCAAAAAGGATTATGGATGCTGGAAATCAGAAATTGTTAGAAAAACACAGCAGGTCTGGTAGCATCAATGGAAAGAAAGCAGAAGAATCACTGCTGGGCAGCACTACTGCCTCAGCACCAGGGTCCCTGGTTCGATTCCAGCCTCAGGCAACTGTGTGTAGAGTTTGCACATTGTGTCTGTGTCTGTGTCTGTGTCTGTGTCTGTGTCTGTGTCTGTGT
>NC_063341.1:30184974-30258220 GCF_021869965.1 Rhincodon typus | reverse complement strand
TGTGTCTGTGTCTGTGTCTGTGTCTGTGTCTGTGTCTGTGTCTGTGTGGGCTTCCTCCCACAGTCCAAAGATGTGCAGGTTAGGTGGACTGGCCATGCTAAATTGTCCATAGTGTCTAGAGATGTGCAAGCTAGATGGATTAGCTATGGCAAATCTGGGGTTACAGGGTTACACTGTGCGGGGGGTGGGCTGCTCTTTAGAGGGCCAGTGTGGACTCGGTGGGCCAAATGGCCTGTTTCCAAACCATAGGGATTCTATGATTCTACGGTTAACATTTCAGAACAGAAGGATCACTGGACCCAAAATGTCAACTCAGCCTTCTCTCCACAGATGCTGCCAGACCCCATGAGCTTTTCCAGCAATTTGTGTTTTAGGCTTAATTAATTAACCTGAAGTCAGAATAATGTTGTAGCATTACAACAGGCCTTTACACCAAGTGGGGAGATGGCATTTGGTACTGGACTAGCAATCCAGAGACCCAGGACCATGTTCTGGGGATATAACTTCAAATTAAACAAAAGCTGATGGTGCATTTTGAATTCAATTAATAAATCTGGAATTAAACGACTGTAGCTAGTCTAATAGTGACCATGAAAACATTTTTGTTGATTGCTGCAGAAACACATGCAGTTCATTAATGTCCTTTAGAGAAAGAAATTCTGACATCCTCATCTGGTCTGGCCTACGCGTGATTCCAAATTCACAGCAACAGTTTATTCTTCAATGTCCTTAAACAGCCTAGCAAGCCACTCAAGTTGCATCTAACCACTACAAAGTCTTATCTAAGACATGAAACCAGAAGGACCAACTGGCATCAACCAAGGCACTGGAAATGAGAAATACTCAGGAGTCCTGTGGACTCTGCAAAGTCCTTCTTAACAACACTTGGGGCCTTGAGTTGAAATTGAAGAAATGTCCCACAGACTAGTCAAGCCACAGTCTGACACTAAGGTATAATTCCAAGCATAAGACTATCACACGGACAACATGACCATTCCACCAGAGTTGACAAAACAGTTGTATACTATTGGGAGGGATTTGTCTGGGAGTCCTGATCATTGACTTCAGACCCCATGGAGGTCTCACGGCATCAGATCAAATGTGGGCAAGGAAACCCACTGATTCTTGGTGGCATCACCCCCACCACTGGCTGATGAATCAGTTCTTCTCCTTTTGATCACCACTTTGAAGTTCCTTGCACCCTCAGTACTTCTAAGTCCATTATAAAGAATGTCCTAGCAGCACCATTACAGACTGAGCTGGTTGATTCCTAGAGGACAAAGCTGTTAGACTGGGTCTGCAGCAGTTGGTGAGGGAACCAGCAAAAGGGAACATGTATTTGTCTTTGTCCTCACCAATCTAAATATAGCAGATGCATATATCCATGACAGTATGAATGACTACTACGCAGTCCTCATGGAAATAAAGGCCCATATTCAGAGTGGCATCACCCTCCCTTGTGTCAATGGAGGAGTAAACCACAGTGCTGAGTCAGACACCTTTCAAACAAATCTAACTCAAAACTAAGCATTCACAAGACACTGCTGGCTATCAGAATTGTATTCAACCACAATCTCATGGTCCAGCATAACCCTCACCATCACTGCAGCCAAGCCAGGGGATCAACTTTGGTTCAACTTAAATTCACTCTATACTGCTTTAACTTTTTCCCTAAAAATGCCATTCTTACCATTGTGTACAATAATTTCTGGCTTCTCAATCTCACCCTTAATAATATGCTTGAAATGTTTAGAGACATCCTTAAGCACGCCAGTATCAGCCCAGGAATACCTAAAAATTGGATGTCAACACAGGATTACTTCTATTCTACAGTGGATGTAGCATACAATAGACAAAGGTTAAGTAATCCCACTGCAATGGATCAGATCTAACCTCTGCAGACGTGCCTCATCCTGTCATGAATAGCAGTGGATAATTAAACTATTTGCTGGAAGAGACTCCACAATATTCCATCCCCAGTGATAGTGGGAGACTAATACAGCAGTGTAAAAGACAAGGGACTGGTATTAATCTTCAGCCAGAAGTGCCAAAATTCACATTTGTGTCTCTTGAGGGTCTCCAGTATCAGAGGTGTCAGCCTCCAGCCAACTTGATTCAATCCAGGCAATAAGGAAACTATTGAAGGCAACCGTTATAGACCAGGCCAAACACTCCTCAAAACTTGTCACCTAACATTTTCTTAAATTAAAGGCAAGCACCTGGCATTGCGTTCCAGATGCAATTCAATCGGTCAAACTATCAGGCTTGAAGCAAAACACACTTTAGCCATACACTATAGTTAAAATGCAGAAAATAAATGAAGAGAATTGGATTAACTGTAATTCCAACAAAGTATTAAAATAATAAACTACTCTAATTGTTCTTATATAGTAACATCCCATAAGCACACCTTTGGCAAAGGCAAATTCAGTAACAGATCATCTCATGTACAGTTCCGACATCAGGAAGAAAACTGAAGCTTTTAGCTGCATCAGAGCAAGAGCAAGAGATGTAACAGCTTTTACAAACCCAACAGCTACTGAAAATTAAACAAAAAATCCTAGTTCTTTGGGAGCTTGACCCCATTCAGGCTGCTCCTATTGTTCCAACTTTTAAAACTTTTTGAACAGGTCTTTTCTATCCCAAAAGGCATTCCAATTGTCCAAAATCCTGAAGCCCTGAACAATACACTAGCTCTTTCAGCCATTGATTTATCTCCTTTAACCTTCACAAGCTGTTTACTTTAATTGGCTTGAAGTAGACCCCTCACCAAATCTGTCTCAATCTCTCTACAAAAAAAAAGGAAAAAATACACCTCTTAAAACCACAGTATCGTCACACAACGAACACTGCAAAAGCTACAGGCAATTACAAACACTTTCTCAATATAGGTTGGGTATCTTTTATCCATATATCCGAAAACCAAAAAGTCTTTTGAAAGAGGACCCAAACACACCTGGGGAAAATGAAAGGGGCACTCAGTCACTGGACACTTGGAATGATTCTTATGTTAGGCAGCATTTAGTAGAATTATCGTAAAAGGAGACTGTCCTGTCAGGGATATGGACAAGAGATTCTATGGCAGTGAGCATAAATTTAGGATGGTTGTTTGCTTTCCTGGTGCTAGAATTAAGGATGTTTCTGAACATTTCAAGCATATTATTAAAAGGTGAGATTGAGAAGCCAGAAATTATTGTCCGCATTGGTAGGAATGACATTTTTAGTGAAAAGGCTAAAGCAGAATAGAGTGAATTTAAGAGGTTAGGTAGAAGATTAAAAAATAGAACCTTAAAGATAGTAATTTCTGCTTTACTCCCAATGCCAAACTCAAACAAGAGAAGGAACAAAAGTTAAAAGGAGATAAATCAATGGCTGAAAGAGCTAGTGTATTGCTCAGGGCTTCAGGATTTTGGACAATTGGAATGCCTTTTGGGATAGAAAAGACCTGTTCAGAAAGGATGGGTCTAACCAAAACTGGAAAGGGACCAATATCTTAGCAGCGAGATTTACTCATTCCATTAAGGAAGACTTCATACTGATAGAGAGGGGTAGTGGAGGAATTCGAAGTAGCAGGGTAAAAAGGAAGGATTGATGGGGAAGGTTCTGAATGTGAGGACAGCAGAGTAAGACAGACATTGCTTTTCAATTTAAGTTTCACCAAGCCCACTCAACTTCTGACCTCCTCGCAACCTTAGTCCAAATATGGACAAGAGAACTGAACTCCAGGGTGTAAGTGACAAATTGCTAGTCAGATCAAGGCAGTATTTGACTGAGTATGAAACAGGCATAAAAAATTCAAACCAATGGGAATTAGGGGGAGAAAAACCTGTTTGTTAGAGTCATAACTAACACAAAAAGCAAGATGTTTGTGGTTGTTTGAGGTCAATCATCTGAGGCACAGGATATCACTGCAGGAATCCCTCAGTGTTCAACAGGTTCAATGATCTTCCAACCATCATATAGGTAATAAATCTCTCCCTAACAGCACTGGGGGAAATGGAGTGCAGATGGTCAAGGGGCAAATCATCAACAGCTTAAGGGCTATATACAAATGTAATGTTTCAGAGATAGTAGGAACTGCAGATGCTGGAGAATCTGAGATAACAAGGTGTAGAGCTGGATGAACACAGCAGGCCAAGCAGCATCAGAGGAGCAGGAAGGCTGACATTTCAGGCCTAGACCCTTCTTCAGAAAATCTGAAGGGTCTAGGCCTAAAACGTCAGCCTTCCTGCTCGGCCTGCTGTGTTCATCCAGCTCTACACCTTGTTATCTCTTGTTACAAATGTAATGTATTTTTTAGTCATCCACTATTGGTTCCTAAAAATTTTCCAAATCTCTGACTCATCACTAGTTTTCCTGTTTCATATGCCTCAATTTTTGATTGGATAGTCTCTTTGTCCACCCTTGTTAACTGCAGGTCGTTTGTTATTCTCTGAGTCCTTTTTATAAAGCAAAAAAATTTCCGAGTGTTATGAAATATCTGCTGACTTATCTTTCCCTCAAGTCCATTTTCCCTGCCTATTTTAGGCAGCTCCTTCTTTATATCACTAACTGATTGCCCCTATTTCAGTTGAGAATGCTGGTTTGAGACCCCATTTGCTCTCCTTCAATCTGAATTTGAAATTCTAACATGTTGTAATCACTACCCAGTAGAGAACCCATAAGTACAAAATTAATCCCAAGTCATCACACATTACTAAGTCCGAAAATGACTGTTCCAAGGTCATTTGTGCACATATTGTCTAATGAAAAACCCTAATGCGTACCACAAATTCAATTCCCACATTCCTCTTGTCCATCCGATGTGCCTAGTTGATGTGCAGATTAAAATCACCAATATCAATTATATAGCCCTTCTGACATGGCTCCATTATTTGTTGATTTGTACATTGTCCTACCAGTGAACCAACTCTTTGGGGCACTGTAGACGACTCCCATGCATGATTTCTATCCCTTGCTACTCCTTATTTCCATCCAAACTGATTCAACATCACTATCAATTGCACTTGTGTCGCTGTGCACCACTGCACTGATACCTTCCTTTATTCAAAATGCTTTGTCACCATCTTTTCTTTTTATCTGCTTTTCCAGGACATCAAATACCCTTGAATATTGAGCCATCAGCCCTGGTAACCCTGTAACCACACCTCCGAGATAGCTATCAAGTCTCATTCATTTACTCCATTTATCTTTCTACAAATGTTGTATGCATTCAGATAGAGAGCCTTGAGCTTTGACTTTTTAACCATTACTTAATCTGGTTCTGTTTTCTGCTGCACACCTGTTTGCATTTTCTGCCCCTTCCTGTTGCATTTTATCATTTACCTCTTCACTACGCTGCATTTCTGCTCCCCCATTTCTTTTGATTTTTTGAAACTGCCTTAGAATTGAACCTCTACCCACATTAGTTAGTTTAAAGCCCTAAATACAACCCTCGTTTCGCAATTTGCTCAGTCCTAGCATGGTTCAAATAAAGCCTGACCCCACTGAACAACCATCGTTCCCAGTACTAATGCTGGTGCCCTATGCTCTCTCTAATTTTTCTTTCTATTGTGCAGAACTCGAAGGTCTGTGTGCAGCAGTGGCTTCCAGTACCAGAAGTTAAAGCTTCCACACACCATATCAATCTTCTGTGCAGATTAGATTATGATCTCATATGCATATTTTTTTTTGAATCAGAACCCATTCCTTCCACATTAACCCGAACTTTGCATTTACCTCTCAAATCTCATTTCCCCTATGCCAACTCGCACATAGTTCAGGTAGTTACATGCAGATCAATCCCCTTGTGGTTCTGCTTTTTAATTTAGCCCGAAACTGCTCATAATCCTTCAGCAGAGCATTCACTCTCATCCTACCTACGTCATTGGTACTTATGTGGACTACAACACCTGGATCCTTTCCCTCCAAGTTTCTGTCTGGCCAAGAAGAGATGTCCTAAACTTCAGTATGAGGTAGACAAAAAAAACTTTCTGGACCGTCTTTGCTCTAGTAAACAGCATCTATTCTCTTAAATATGCTACCCACTATTTTCCTCTTTTCTCCCAGACTTGAATGACACTGTGCGAGTAAACTTTGGCAAGTTCGCTCATCTTCTCTGCAGCCTATGGCCTTGCCAACATCAGGAACATGAGCCTCATACCTATTAGACAAGGACAGTGACCAAGGCTACTCTAAAGATAAATTCTAGACCCCAATACCTGCCTCACTCAGTCACACCTTCCTGGACCATATTTGATGCATTTAATCCAATGGGTGCGACTGTGTCTCGAAACAGTGTCCAGGCAAGTCTTTCTTCTTCCCTGATATGTTGCATTGGTCATATATCAGACTTCAGCTTCAACTTCAAGCTGAACTCAAGCAGCCAACACTTGAAATGGATTGCACCAGTGTCTACAGCTGCCACACATCCTTACCTAGACATCTCTTTTCTGTTTAATTTGGATGTTAAACATTTTAAAACAGAATTTTCTAACTGTACTCTTCAGTTGGGAAAATACTGCCTGATTTTAAACACCCGAGCTTTAAAAAAAAGACAAAGTAAAAGCCACCAATCACCTGTTTTCTGGTGACACACACTTGACAGATAGAAACAGTGTGAGGGGCTCTGTGCAGCCAGCTTTTACGTCATCACTGCTGACCTCCTCACGCATTCTCCTAGTGGTTCAATGGCACTGAATGGCTGCACACTCCTCCCAGTCCCATAGTCTATCCAGCATCTACAAGGCACAAGTTAGGAGCATGATAAAATACTCCCAATTGCCCAAATGAGCACAGCTCCAGCAACACAAGCATCTTTATGCCATGTAGGACAAAATAAGCCTATTTGACTAGCACCCCAGCCAACACCTTCAGCATTTATTCCGTCCACCACTGATGCACTGTGACAGCAGCATGTACCAACAAGATGCAAAGAAATAAAACAAAGAATTGCAAATATCAAGACAAAAACAGAAAGCAGTTCTAACAAAAAGAGAGGGAACAGACTCAAAACATTAACTCTGCTACTTCCCCGTAGATGCAGCCAGACCTGCTTAGTTTCGCTGACAATTTCTGTTTTTGTACAAGCACTTTCCAAATGTGTGGTCTCAAATCACCTAGCTAGTTCCATTCCAAGCCACAAACCATTCAGACTTTGAGCTATATCACCAATCCTTCATTGTCACATGAAAATCATGGAAATCCCTCCCCAACAGCATTGTGGGAGTACTAATACCATACGGATTGCAGCAGATCAAGGCAGGAGCTCACCAACACCTTTGAGAGATAAATGCTGGCCTAGCCTCCAACATTCATCCTGGTGAATATATAATAGAGAAGGAGTTAGGAAGGGGCGAAAACAAAAAGTTCATACAAATTGCATTGAGCCACGTGTGGACAACAGTACTTGACACTGCCACAACACAACCCCTCTACTTGAGGGAAATGCACTGCCTTCATGCATTCTACTCATGGATGAAGAATAGCTAATTCATGCTAGTAAACAACACAAGACATTAGCAGTAAATTTTGTTGCCTTTCCACTTGTAAGAGGAAATGAACAGACGAATAAGTGCTAGTAGATATAACGTAGGCATTGTCATTTAAAAACAAACTTACTGAAGTGCATCACCTCTTTCTAAGAATAGAAAAGTGACCAAACTGGAAGCAAGAATTATCATTTTCTACCACCAGGACCAATTCGAAAAGACTGTCTCTTCCGAATCAGATTCTTCTCTTTGAGGTACAGATATCCCTTTACCCTTATTATACACGCACAAACTCTCCACTGTGGCATGAAATGTCAAAGCATAGCTCAGCCTCGTTTTGTTTTTTATTATGCAAGTAGTTCAGTGTTCAGCTTCACTTTATGTCCAAGCTATCACTGCTCCAAAAATCATTTCTCGAAGAAGAAATATCCTCTCATTCAACAGACTCTCTCCCTTCCAGAGTTTATGTATACAAAACTTATGACAATCTAAAACCAACAGCGTCTATGATGGCAAAGCACATTGGTCTCAAGCTGGTGCACCAAATGAATCAGCAGCTACAGGTATGATGCAACACTAGGGGGTCTCTGACTTGACCAAGATATTGCAGCAAAATTGCTGAATTTAACAGAAGACTCCAACAAGGGCAGAGCATACAAAAATATCTAGCTTATTTTTATTTAAGGATCCAGAATACAAAAATTCAGAATAAATAAATTGTGATGCACCATGGGTCTTTTAGAACTCATAGGCCTATTTATGTAATAACTAATTAATGGCAATCTCACTTACCTCACACTGCTCTTTTTCATAGCCTGCGACAAACGCCTCAGAGGAGTTATGTGATGGAACATAGCTCTGGTACCACTGTTGCATGGTATCCTACCAATACAGAAACAATTTCACAGGCCTCTTTCCATACTTTGTCTCACATAGTATAGTACTGAAAAGTATTCATCTTCAATTCATCTCTAATAATTTATCTAGGAATATTTAGTACCCAGGCCTACCATTTTTTAAAATGAACTCTCCCCTGTTGCAACATCATACTACCATGAATTTTCAAACCACCACACCCCCTCACCCCAAGAAAGTATCTTGTTATCCACTGCTCCCAATCTTTTGTGAATTTTGCTTCACATTCATGTGACATTGTGGTCCTTGCTGCCTTGCCAAATTTCCCCAACAAAACTTTTTTTTAAAAACAAAGAACAGTAGATTCCTTCAGAAAACCTAACCAATTTTATGACAAGTGATAGACTATTTTTCAGCTACTTTCAAAGATGATTGATCAAAATCACATACTTGTTGCACAACACACTTCTCCAAAAAAAAAAAAAATTTCAAAACATTGAAAGTGGCATTTTCTAGAATTGCATCCACACAGTTGTGTGGAAAACAACTACACCAACCATAAACGTCTTAGATTCCATCCTAATCATTTTTTTCCTCTTCAGCCTTTCATCTTTGTGGCTAACCCTCATCTGACCAACAATTCAAACTTCTCACCCTTGAAATTCCAGAAGCCTGCTTAGTTATCCTGGTCTGTCCCCTTCTCATTGTTTTTCAGTTCAAACAAATTGCTTTGAAACACAAATGTTACAAGGAAAGTCAGTGTGCAAGCTCATCTAGTGCATAGTTAAGAATTAGGCTAAAATTAAACTGTAATATATTTTGGCTGCATTCTGTTGGGCACATTTCACGTTTTAATAAAGCACAAGTATACTGTTTTATACATTTAGATTAGTCCTACCAAGACCAATGGAAAATTAATATATTTAAAAATCCAACTCAAATGATTTGATAGCAGCCACTGCAAACTGCTTTTTGCATCTCTACCTGTGAATATTCCCCACAGCTTGACGTGTACTCAGGATAGCAGTCAAATGCATACTGCGAGGCGGATGTCTGCAGCAGTTCAGGTGCTGTGGTTGCCCTGGAAATTGCTGGATTTAACATGGATTCCAGTACTCCAGTCTGCTGTTGCCCGGGATTATGCTTATTGGCGTTTCCAACTGAAGGGAACACAAGATCACATTTAAAAATTTAGAATAACAGAAGTGATAGATTAGTTGGGTACATTGGGAAGTGAAGGTAACAAAAAAAAAAAAGTTTAGAAAAGTATCTTCCTATTTTTCTTTAAGGTTGCAACTTCACAGTGGCAGATTTTCATCATCTTCACTTCGCTTCATGAAATAACAAACAAAATTAAAGAACTTCTAATATTAGAAAGCTTGGTTTTGCCCACACATTTACATTTAGCAAATATCTAAATTTTGAAGATTGGATATTATACTTCCAAAGTAAACAACAGATCTTAGTGCAGAAAAATAATCTCAAGCCCAAAAATCCCTCTGTGTAGGTACATTTTAAATTGGAACAAATCAACTGTAGGTGATCAGAGAGTACAGTCAACCTGAATACCATACTAGTATGCTGCATACCTACATCTCTCACACGCATCAAGAAACAAATTCAATTGGAAATACAGGTAATGATATGTTGAATGGTGGCATGGGAGCAGGACAGATGGGGGGTGGGGGGGAAACGAGAGAGAATGATTTGAGTTGAAATATTCCCTTACACTTAGTTCTTTGATGCAGCATTTTGCCTTGCATCAACGGCAGATTATTTGCAGTGGCTCCTCATTATCCTATTTAAAAACAAAAATTCAATTCAAGGATTCCTTTAAGTGAGATTCAGGACACCAAGTGGGATTGAGATCTTAAGGAGCTCAGGACCAGTGTTGCCCCACCCGAAAAGCTCTCAACAAGATCATGACCATTTAAAGCTTCAAAACTGGGTCACAGTTGGAAAATGCTCGGGAAGCACTGGTCTGAGCAGTTCCATTTTCCTTCTGAAACATTACTAAAACTAGTTGATCTTACTCACTGACACGCTGAAGAGGGGATCCCCCCCAGATTTCTTACCTTGCAAACTCAGATTGGGCAGTATATTGCAAAAGTTAAGATAAGGATTGTTCGGTACTTTTAGATCAGGTGGAGGGATTCCCAACAACGACGTTTGGTTGCTTACTGCAGTAGTCTGTGGAGAAAAGGAGATTTGAACAACACATTTTTCCTCTGCCAACCATCTATTTGAGATAACAGAATAAATAGAACAGTTTTTACAATCAATATGGACTCCTTTCTGGTATTCCTTATATAATTACATTAAGTTCCTGGATTAACAAAATTTGGTGGTATTCTTAAGAGTCAGGTTTCTAAAATTATGAGAAAACAATTTTGCTGCTTTTCTAGGTATCTCTTGCTTCAGAGGCATTTCTCCCAAATGCCTAGTCACCTCTAGTACCTTGCTCAAAATGACCATTTCCACGTGTAAACTTGGATGCTGATATTTTTGTTTACAAATAAAGTTTATAAGATCGTTGTTTTGGGCAGACTTTGATTTAGGCAAAATGAAGGGAGGGTCATGCAATTTATTTTAACTTTGCCCAAAAGTGAGCTTGGGTGGCTTGGTTGTTACAATCCGACACCTCAATACGAGACAGCTTCTTCCTCTATGGCGAGCGTTCTTTTCATTATGAACCAACAATAGTTGGGATATGATACACATCGGGACAAAATTCACTTTCTGCATCGTAACTTGGATTCAAAAATCGGCTTCATGGATGGAAGTCAGCCTTGTTCCATGCCACTTCCCAAGTTTTAACTTTACATCAGCCAGTTCTATAATCCACAGAACTGATGCAGGCATTTTTACAAATTTGATTTCTACAAGGTCTGCAGGATGTAATACAATGTTTTCATCTCGTGCAACATCTGGACTCTCATCCCACATATCTCTCTCATCAAACTTACAAGTACCCGAGTGGACTGGTCAAAGTTTGAAGCTTAGTTTTGGTCCTTTGAAATCCCACTGGGTAACTTTTCACCTCACTCAGTCTCTACTTTGGGTTATGTTCCGCTCCCATTACCCTTCATATTGGGAACCTAACCTATTCCACTTTCCCTGAAAATCTACTGCCATCGGGTGGATGTTCACTTTCTTCTTTCCTCACATGCAGTTCTTCCACTTTACCTTCACACGTACAGCTGGTCTCACAGAGAACTCCACTGGTCTTCCTGCAATTTTATGAGGAGGTCTCTTGTTAAACAGACCTCTGACTCTTTCCTGTCAACTTTTGTCATTTTCACTGGCCCTTCGTTGTCTTATTTTATGACTATTGGCCTAACTCCAGGTTCCATCTTGATCCATTCTGATCCTGCTGGCTAGATTTCAGCCCTGTTTAATTCCGTGGCCCTTACTGGTTTTACTGACTAGTGTAGGACTTCTGAACCTCACTGTTCCTGGCCTTTCAGTCCTGGCTCTCTCCACCCTCCCAGATGCTCTGGTATGCCCTCATCTATTTGATGGGTGATATCCTATTGCCAACTCAATCATTTCCCAATAAAACAGTTAATCCTAATCTGGCCTATGCCAGCATAAGATCCGAAAGAAGTTTAGTTGAAATAAACTGTAACCACCAGTGGCACCTCATACCTTTTTCCATGAGCACTTTTGCCAACATGCCAAAAACTTACATTCAGGTAGAAAATCTTTTATTTTACCCACTAGCAGTGGGTGTTGAGTACCCAATATTTTAAGAGAATGCAGAATGCACTCTCTGGCTGTTTACAGCAGTCAGTGGTCATCATTCCTTTCAGTGTAAACTCCTACCCGCTATCCTCATCAACAGTCATGTCCATCAGACATTGACCACCTTTACTACTACAAACACTGGCTTTTCAGCTCAAATTTCTGCTATAAATAAAGTTTTCAATTACACACAGTCATCTTTCAACAGCAGCAACTGGGGTGGTTTCTCATCCAAA
The DNA here is from genome assembly GCF_021869965.1 of Rhincodon typus. Lineage (NCBI taxonomy): Eukaryota > Metazoa > Chordata > Chondrichthyes > Orectolobiformes > Rhincodontidae > Rhincodon > Rhincodon typus. Next base: position 30,245,916 of record NC_063341.1, on the reverse strand, counting down.
TCCCTTTTAATGTTTGGGGGACAGTTTTAATTTCTCTGCCTGGCTTTCCTTTTTTCTCCAGATTGTGGCAGGAGCATTTACCTCACCCATATCTCTCTGTCTGTGACAGTTTCCACACAGCAGCTTCCCTGAGTTTAAGTTGGTGTCAGGCAGAAGAGCTGCCTGTCTGCACCTTATCCTCTGTTCCTCTCCATGTTTCTGGATTGAAAAGGGTATTCAGGTAATAAACTCAAGGAGAATCACCTCAAGAATGTTTTTGTAAGAGGCCTCAATTTCAAGAGTCCATACATATCTGCCAAAAGCAAGTTGCTTAAGCCATACAAATTCTAGGTATGTCTGGTTAGGATGCCATGGGGTTGAGGATATAGAGGAGAGGGGTCTTTCAGTCTTTGCCATTATCAAACCATGTCCTTTTTCTCACCTACCCCAAAGCTGTTTTCTTGAAATACAGTTCACTAACGTATTTCCATATCTAACATTTTTTCCTTCCAAGTGCAATAAATCGCAAATGGCTTTCATCCCAGTAATTGAAACTTCCAGGAAGGTGCAAATCAGAAACAGGGATGAGGGTTTCATAATATTTCTTCGCCGGTTGATAAGAAGGTTCACTGAACCCGAAACATCAACTCCAATTTCTCTCTATTAATGCTGCCAGACGTGCTGAGATTTTCCAACTGTTTGTTTTCGTTTCAGATTTCTAGCATCTGCAGCTCTTTCGGTGCTTCATTCAGTTCTTAAGTCACTGCCACATCTCTTCAAGGTAGGCCGACCTAGATGTTCTGCTCCTCTAACAGGATTTCCATTCCAATCTTTTTTCTTGTTCATCATCAGTAAATACCTTGTCAGGAGTTACCAAAACTCACTTCTACTGCTACAACACATTCCTCAGTAAACGCCTCTGGCTCAGATTCACCCCCAGTTCTGAAGAAGGGTCACTGGACCCGAAACGTTAACACTGATTTCTCTCCATACCCACAGATGCTGCCAGACCTGCTGAGTTTTTCCAGCAATTTCCGTTTTTGTTTCTTAATACCTGACTGAGTCTCAGTGCCTTTTTAATTTTGTTTCAGACTCCTGTCATATTATTTTCATGAGCTTGGCTCAACCTGGTCAGATGACCACTATGGCCATCTAAGTCTGCGTTTTCTTCTCTTTTTGAAAAGCATTTTAGTCCAATCAAGTCTCAGGTAATAAAATCAGATGACGGAAGTTGAAAATTGATGGCGGTTAAGTAAAAACTAAGTCAAAAATACCTTAAGGGAACTAGTACAAATTATTAGAGAAGGGTCCAGACCCGAAACGTCAGCTTTCCTGCTCCTCTAATGCTGCTTAGCCTGCTGTGTTCATCCAGCTCTACACCTTGTTATCTTAGTACAAGTTATTAGTTGTCTGTAAACAATGCCACACAAGATCAACCATTCTACAATCTAATACTTCACCATGAAATATATCCTAAGAAAACAACCCGATAACTTCTTCCACACACTTCCATAACAAGCAATATTAATATTTGCATTGAAGGTGCACGAAATACTAGGTGTGGGGTGTAAACAGAAATGGCGGAAAGAATATAACAAAGGAAGAAGTACCTCAATATTACTTACCCAAACAGCACTACTCATAGACACTTTAGGCTGGGTTTGCAGTTTTTGCTGACTGGTCAAGCTACTCAGGACTGAATTAGGAATTCCTTGAAGATGTGCCTGAGTCATTGAAGCAGAAACTGGAGATGGCCCAACGACTACATTTGGCTTTTCCAACATTGCTTTATGCTCATTTGTATTTTGTCCCAGGAGTTTCTGATTCGACTGAAATGATAAGGCCCCCACTAGCGGCTGAGTAACCACTTTAGTGAATTCAACAGGCAATGCTGGAACTGGAATACCTGTGTCAAGAAACAGATACAAGTAGCTAGCAACAAAATAATTTAGTTTTGTGTAGGTGCATCTTAAAGCAATTATATCCAACTATCCTAAATATGCTTTTCTCTTATGTATTTTAGGGAAGACTCTCTTTCCACATTAAAGGCACTCCCATTCAGGTACAAGTTAGATTTGGCACACAATACCTCACCATGAATTATTATGATGTCTTAAGCACACTCTGATTTATATATTTTCTTCAACATCATATACCGCAAGTTGGGTTTTTTTTTTGTTTGAGTTAGTAACTTGTGGGTTTTCAGTGTCTCTGAAGTTAGTTAATTTATAAATATTTCTGTAGGCATGGTGATTTCTTTAAAGCAATTTTTGAAGCGGAGTTTTCAAACTAATGGATTTTTACTTACCTTCGAGGTAAATAACAGGATGTCAAGTTTATTACAGATGTCTGGAATTTACTTTTCTTAAAGCTGAAAGAAAACACCCATAGCTCAAAAGGGCAATTTTTTAAAGTTTTACTTTGGGGTATTGGGCAAACCTTGGACTAGGGAGGTTGTATAGGCTAGAGCTTCCGAGAAGGAATGGATAGAGTGCATTTGGTAGAACTAGAATCAAGAATCAGTCCCAGGCCAGAAGTGTTGGGATAAAACCTCAAAGAGGTTACTAAAAAACAGAGTGCACTTAAGCTCAGTGTATAATAGCTCCAGAAAAAAAAACCTGTGGTTCCAGTCTGCATATTAAAGTCAGAAGTGATTTGATCTCAGTGGAGGTATTGTGGATAGGGACTCTAATGTGAGCACTGTATAAGAGATTTGTTTTGGTATGATACATAATGTAGTTTTGGGTATCGCAGCAGTGTTGTGTTTTGGGTAAACCTAATAGCTATCAAGCCAAGTTTCAGTCTGGAGTCCGACTGGTACAGTATCAGTTGGGATCACACCAAAAATCTAATGAAAAGCATATTCAATCACATCCAATAATAATAAGCTGACAACAAATAGTTTGCATTGGATACCTGCAGTCAAAGATCAAACTTGCATCCCAACTGTCTGATCATGCAGTTCCATACAGTACCAACTGGAAGGATTTACTCAAAACTTTGAAATATTGGAATTAAATATATAGTTAATTTGATTAGACATGCATATGCTGGTAACTTATTTTCTATAGTACCTAAACAAAATGGAGAACAAAAACTGACAGGTCCACTCTAATTGCACTACATTCCCAATTTTAGTTGCACCACCACTGACAGCCCAGGCTCTGAAATTCCTTCCTTACAACATTCCACCTTACTTTTCTCTAAGACACTTAAAACGTAGCTCTTTGACCAAGCTTTTGGTCACCTGAACCAACAATTCCTTATGTGGCTCAATGTCACATCTTACTTTTATAATCCTCCTGTAAAGGACCTCAGGATGCCTCATTTAAGTTAATTATTAATCGTATGTTATTTGTATTTCAGCTTTGCCACATATTTAGTCTTCTGACCAACTGTTCAATTTAATTACAACCAACTGCTCTTCATATTTGGCCATTCTGCACCAGAGCTAATAAGCTCTTGCTATTGACATGGAATACCCTAAAAGAAGTTAGCATTTTATTCCACAAAGTTGGCAATAATGTAAATTTAATTTTACAACAGCAAATAGGCAGGTGCACGTTTGGCTGCCTCACTTCACTAAATATGCTCACAGTCAGAAACCAAGAGGACTGTTAATGATCATACTATATACTCCCCCAGAAAGGACATTTAGAATATGAGGCTAGCTTCATCATATTTGCATAGTCATTTTCCATACTATGACTATTACATCAGCACATCTTTCATTTGCTGGCATACAGATCGTTCTCAGATACCAGCACACAGACTCTTGCTATTTATTGGTTGCCATGACAACTGTCATGGGCACTGCAACTCAATAATGATTTGTTGTAGGTCTGATTTGAGCCCTTGCATAACTCATTTCATTCATTGCTCAAACAGCTTCATCTTTGGTTCGAGGTAGTTTTACAGCTGCACTGCTTGGAAGTTTCTGAATTTACCAGTTGGTGATTCAGCCAAAATTCCTTTCCCAGGGTTCATCACTGCAGTTGGCCCTCGGCCCAAAGCCGCTTGAAGTAAAACAGATGGATCTCCGAGTAAACCGGGCTTCTGGAAATAAAAATGTTAAAAATAAATCAGAATTTCCCCTCATTTCTCTTGCTCCATTATGTTTTCTCCTTTTCCCATTAAGGAAAAGGAATCTGTGCAGCTTGGATACCTTCCAAGAGCCAATCTTAAGTGGTTTAGAAACACTGTCCCATAAGATAGCCCCAAAACACGGACTCAACAGTCCTTGGTCCAAATATCAGCTGGTCCTGTTGTGAGAGGTCAAAATACTGATTGAAGCTCACAGTTCAACTATGCAATGGGTTCTGTCTAGTAACAGTATTATTGACAGCAAAATTGTACAATCACTAGTTATTGGTGCCACATCTGGTCATTACAACTATTACTACCAGGTACAAATAGTTCAACAGCAAGTGACTGCATAACTCTTGGGCATAAAGTTCTACCAGCAGCACTGTTAGTAGTCAGTACAATTTTGATAATTACTATCAGTGCTGTTGGAATCAAGTACCTTCCACCTGGTTCAGCTTAATCGCTCCTACACATTCAGGATCCTTTCTTCTCATTCTTTTTCACCTGCTCACGGTGGTTGGTCATCATGCAAAAACTACTGCTAAAGCAAAACTTGCGTGCTGCACCCGGAGTTCAATTTTGTTTAAATTCACATTGCAAAACAATTTTTGTTTTCTGCAATGGGCAATGCGTTGGGGCTACAGGTCAGCTTTCAATAAATTGCTGACTCCAGCAAACTGCTTTTAATGCAAAACTAGACCTTAAAATACAGCTTTGTCACACAGGTTTAATGACTTCTAAATGAATTAATTCTCTCAACAGCCTCATTTACAAAATCACTGAGAAGGTAACCTCTGATAATTACCATCAATCTCAGGTTGTTCACATCTCACTTGCAAAAGGACACCCTTTGGTTGCTGCTCCAGGAGGAACAAAATCTCTTCACCCCATGGTTTAACCTTTGAAACAAAATTTGCCACAATAGTTCTGCAGTGATTATTCTCCTCAAATACATTTTCACCTTCATCTGTGCTGCCAATGTACCTGTATGTAAAATACTGGATTTGAAAGTTCTCAGCTCTGCAAGCGTGACTTGTTCTTTTATAAGGGGAAGGAGGATCATTCCTTAAGGGTCAGAAACCCTTAAACCAGTGGGTCAAAACAACATTTCCAAGCTATCTTGGTCTTGTCATTCAGCTTAAGTCACAATTATTTGGTAAAATAATTGCTCCAGTGTTTACCAAGTTGAGCATTTACAACCTACCAAGAGGCCAGGGCAATTGAAATTTAAGAGATCCATTCCAGCACATGTTTACAGTAACTAGAAGAGGCAGCTTTTTACATAGAGTCCACGGAGAAAGTTAACATGTGCCTTTGTGTCAGGGAATGAACGAGAAAATAATGTTCAGTGAAAAAGCAGAAAATCGCCAGGAGGTCGACGTGCTGGGATCACAAACACACAAGCCATGCTTCCTATTCCAGGATCATTATGGAATACAAAGATAACATCCAGCTTCTTTTCTCAACATGCTGGTCTACCAACTTCATTTTAAATTTCTTACGTTCATGATCAAAACCTTCAATATCCCTGCTGTATCTGTAACTGTTTTCCAGCATTTTAAACTTCTACAAACTATGACCCTCAAACGATAGGGTTCGTTATATTTCCCACGAATTTAGTCCATCATCGAAGTGGTGGTTACAGACATCCAGGGCCCAAGATCTGGAATTCCTTTCCTAAACCTAACATCTTTCTTTAAAGAGCCTCCTTAGTAACAGCAAGATGGCAGCAGAGTAAGACACTCCACCCGGAGCTCCTTTGTTCCGCCTGATTTGCTTTAATCTTCCCTCTCCTTTTAGCAGTCTCGGAGCAGCACAACTTTCCTTGTCCAGCTGAGTGCTGGCGCGGAGCGGACTGGAGGTTGGAGTGGAGCAGGACAGTTGTTAGACTGGGGTCTGGTGCGGGTGGTCAGACCATGTGCTGAGTTGCTGCTATTTGAAATTCCTTACTAAACTGTAACATCAATCCCTTAACTACGTTATAATTATCTTAGTTCTAACTTATTTTTTTAGACAATAAGTAATGCTACTACTTTCTTTTCATTCGTCTTTTGTATCCCAGATTTGTACCGGGGGGGGGTTACTTGCACCTATGATGGCACCATTAGAAGACAGCCACTGTAAAAACTTTTCACAGTATTCCTGTACTTCTGTAATTCGTTCTTGAACCAGTACATTCTATTATCTCCTTTGGCTTCCAAACAGATAACCTTCCAGTCCTGACAATATATTTCTAAGTTTTGTATCAACCACAAGTCTGGAATTATAATATTTTGTCCCCACGTTAAAATCATTGATGTTTATTCTGAACATCCTTTACAAGTGTTTAACATTTTCTCTACTACTGATGCAAGGCGAACATGGCTGTGGTTCCTCATTTTCTCTCACTCCCCCTAAGAGAGTGAGGTGATATTTGCTAGCTTCCAATCACTGAGAATGACCCCAGAAACTATGGAATTTTGGAAGATGATTACCAGCATATTAACTATCTTTAAAATTACTTCTTTAACACCCTGGATATAAAGTATCATGTCCAGAGTACTGGTCAGCTTTCAGCCCCATTAGGTTCTCCAGTACGATCCAAATAATAACTTATTTAATTCAATTCCTCACTCTCCCTGGTATCTTGGATTTCTAATTCTGGGAGATTTCTTGTAACATCCTCAGTAAAATCAGGCAATGTAATTATTTAGCCATGTTCTGGTTATAAATTCTCCTAACACTTTTTGTAATGGATCGACATTAAAAAGGTAACGATGGGCCAAAACTAATGTGCCCATAGAAGCTTTTAGTCATGCTTTTCCTATATTGTATTCATATCCTATTCTCTTTACTCATCTGTTGCTTAATCCTCCTTTGCTATATGCTTTAAAACCTCCCAATCTTCAGATGAACTGCTATTTCTAGCATATGTATATGCCTTTTCTTTTAATTTTATATAGTCCTTAACCCTCCATTGTCAGCCACTGTTGAATGACTGAGTTTTTGTACCATTGATGATTTTATAATTTCTGTAAGCCATGAAATAGTTCTTTTAAAGAACTGTCTATTGGCTTATGTAAAATCATGCCTTTTAATATACTTCCCAAACCACCTCAGCCAATTTGTACTTCACGCCTTCGTAATTTCTGCATTCAGATTTAATAATAATGTTTTTTTTTCCCCTACAGGTGCTGTCAGACCTGCTGAGATTTTCCAGCACTTGGTGTTTGTTTCAGATTTCCAGCATCCATAGCTCTTCATTTTTATTCTACGGATTTCACTTCAGTTGTGAAGATAACTTATTACTTTAAAAAAAAGTCAGAAGGACATTTGGAACAGTTACCTTAATACACCAGCTCCAAGAAAGTATGTAAATTAGTTAAGAACCTAGCAGGATGCCAATGGAGTTAATTGATGAGATGCTTATATTATTAAATTTATGACTCGAAGACAAGACAGACAGCGTCTCTGCCTCAGCCTCGTCTGCTCCTAGGATGGGGCGTTCTGCTCCCGAACATCCTAGATGTCATCTTATTTCAAGGACCACAAGTTCACCCCTTCAGTGGCTGAAAATGCTTTTGACCGCATCTCTTGCGTTTCCCGCACCTCTGCCTTCATATCTCCTCCCCTCCAAAAACAAAGACAGAATCCCCCCGTTCTCACATATCATCCCACTAACCTCCGTATTCAACATATCATTCTCCGCCACTTCCGCCGCCTACAATCCAACCCCACAACCAAAGATATATTTCCCTCCCCATCCCTATCTGCCTTTCATAGGGACCGCTCTCTCTGTGACTACTCGTCCACGTCACACTCCCACTAGCCCCGGCACCTTTCCCTGCAACTGCAGGAAGTGCTACACCTGCCCCTACACCTCCATTCAAGGCACCAAACAAACCTTCCACATCAGGCAGATGCAGTTCACCTGCACATCTGTCAACGTGGTCCATTGGATCTGCTGCTCCCAACGTAGCCTCCTCGACATCGGCGAGATCAAGCAGAGACCACTTTGTAGAGTGCCTGTGCTCTGTTCACGACAAACAACAACACCTTCCAGTCCTGAACCACTTCAACTCCCCCATCCAATCCCTAGGGAACGTGCATCCTGGGCCTCCTTCAGTGTCATAATGACATCACCCAGAAACTTGAGGAGCAGCACCTCATACTCTACCTTAGGAATAGGATAATTGACACACTCTGGGCTTAAGAGGCAGGCTATGATCCAGTACACGCTGCCTGCATCCAAGGCTGAATTGAAGGAACTAGACCTGGTGCAAAAACGCCAGACAGGCTACAAGAAAGAACATGCCTACTTCCCCGGACTTAGAGGCGGAGAGATGTAGTTATTGTAATGAGATCAGCCAGGTAGACCTTATAAGAGTTCCCTGACTGGGACTGTTAACCTGGTCCAATCAGACAGCCCTGGCTGACATATAAACAGTGTCAGAGATTCTGCTCTCTTGGAGCTGGCTTGGAGGAGGCCAGACCAATGTCAAATACCAAGAACATGTAAACAAGGGCAACTTGGTGACAGAATTGGCCTCTGTGGAGTTTTTTCAAGCACAATCTCAGAGTAAGGGGTTGCCCATTTAAGACAGATGAGGAGGAATTTCTTCTTTCAGAGGTTGATGGATCTGTGAAATTCTTTATCGCAGAGTGCTGTCAAGACAGGCTAAGAATATTTAAGTCTGGGAAACAGATTTTTAATCAGTAAAGAAATCAAGGGTTTACGGGGGAAAAAGGCAGGAAAAGTAGAGGTGAGGATTATCAGATCACCCATGACCTCATGGAATGGCAGGACAGACTTAAGATGCCAAATGGCGTACATTTTATAGTTTAGTTAATTGGAATTGCGCAGGAATGTTACATACCAGATCCAATACATAGAGGTGGACTGAAGAGTGACTTCGCAATTGAGAAATTGCAGTGAACAGTGCAACAAATCCTTATAAAGGGATTGAAACTACCTTGGCAAATGACATGGTTTGTTCAAAAATATTGGTCTCACCAAATGTGGTGGAACAACAAATTGAAGTGAAATATACGCTACGTTGTGACTATTTCTCAGGCGTACAGATTTAGAAGGGAAGACAAGAGTAGCCTGTGAAAAAGGGGGAACAATTTCAAGAGAGGACTTCAAAATTCAGATCTGATTTTTCAAAAATGTTTAACTGAAAAGAATGAGGGGAAAAAGACAACGAGACCAACAGGTTTAGTCTATCTTCTTTAATAGAAATGCAACAAATGGATCCTGCATTGAGAAAGTTATTTCAATCTAATCAAAAATTGAAGTCACATGGGATCTGCAGTGAGCTGGTAAGCTGGATATTGAACTGACTCAGTCATAAAAGATAGACAGTAGCGGTGAAAGTGTACTTTCTCGACTGGAGATCTATGACCAGTGCTGTTCCGCAGAGATCAGTGCTAGGACCCCTGTTGTTTATAATATGTATAAACAACTTGGAGGTGAAATTAAGCCTCTTCAGAATTGTGCCAATTACACTACCTCTTCATTCACTAAATGTTCGAGAATGTAGGTCCATTGCACTGAATCCTTCATGGAAAAACCCTTCAAATTTAGCAAACAAATCTAACAACCTTAGCAGCACCCCTCCTCTCCAGACATAGGTTCCATCAGTCAAGAAGATCAAAACAGTACTGTAAGTATAGTCTTGCCAAGGACGTCCCAAAAACACCTTTTCATACTTACCTTACCAAAGGAAAATCTCATGTCCAAACGTTAAACATCATCTGCTACATTCTTCCCCACACATTTAACTCAGCACAACATTGTTTCAGCCTCTAAACTCTTCTCAATGCCCATTTTCCATGTTTATTTTATTAGCAGCTAACAATGTTAGACTGTACTTGATCTCATTGACTTTTTTGAGGGGGAGGGGAAAGGGTTTGGTAGCAGTACTGAGGGGTATGAGCAGCAGCAATGTGGGAAGGGATATCATGCATTCCCTCTCATTTAAGTCACTGATGTAAGCTGTACAAAGCTGAAAGATTAGCAAAGATCCCCATGGAACTCTACCTATCACATCCTGCTAATCAAACGAAGACCCATTTCTGCACACTTTCTACTTTCCTCCAGCCAATCTAACGTTACCCTCGACATCACGAGCTCTTATTTTCCGCAATAACCTTTAATAGGGCACCTTACTAAGTGCCTTGAGGAAGTCCCAGTATAGAAGATCTACAGGCATTCTTTTACTCTCAAGTACGTTATTCTGACAAAGAACACTAAGTTGATTAAATGGGTTTCCTATTATGTTTGAGGAAGGGTCACTCAACCCAAAACACTAACTCTGATTTCTCTCCACAGATGCTGCCAAACCTGCTGAGCTTTTCTAACAATTTCTATTTTTGTCTCTGATTTACAGCATCCATGGTTCTTTTGGTTTTCCTTTTATGAAACTATGCTGATGTTTCCAACGGAGTCTTATCAAGTGTAAAGTTATAATCTCTTGATGATCAATTCCAATGCTTTCGTAATGGCAGACATGAAGCTAACCAGCCTATTGTTTTCTTTTTTCTGCCTCCCTTCCTTTTTGATTTGTGAAAAAGGGTTTAAAGATCGGGGGGAAAACACTGAATACTTCATAAGAAAAAAAATTTGAAATTTCAAGAAAAACAATTAATCATCATCAGTTTCCTTTAATGGAAGGAGCATTTTGTTGTGTCTGGAAAAAGTTACTTTCAAAAGATTAGGAGCTTCAGAATAGATACGTTAAAAAAAAATTGCTGGTTCAAGAATGTAGCCTCTGAAGAGATGTGTCAAATTTGAAGTGTTTGATTTTTCAATTTAAAATAAGATCAAAAGGTTGGTGCTTTATCACTTGCATATAATAGGATGCTTATACTTTGCTGGAGGCATTTACCAGGCAGGACTTGTTAATTTTCCAGTGTTTTATCAAAATTTAGCTGGATCTCAAGGCAAGAATAAGCACTTCAAAAAAAGGTGTTGGGAATAAGAACTCATTATAATGATCTACATGAGCTGAAATGATCTCGGAGGAGGTGTGATCATTTCACAAAACACTTGTCTGAAGTTTGCAAGTAACAAAAATTAATTTTTAAAATGTGCTAATTTAACATACAATACTAGCCAGTGAATTAAGACAATACGAATTACTATTTTTCTTACTTGCAATGGGTTTATAAGAGTCATAGGATAGTAGTGTCATATGGAACAGAATTCTCCAAAACGGGAATAAAACAAGTCCGTAAAATTGTCATAAGACTTACAAACATCTGAGTGCATCTAAGAAGTATGGCAAACTCAGTGACGTGTGAAAACCGTAAATAAGATATCGGTTGTTAATTCAAAAGTTTCCCTCTTACCGCCTCCAACTGACATCCCTGCCAACTCTCACAATCAAACTTTACACAAAGGCCATTGCATATAGCCATAAGATCTGCGCAATCATGCTAATGCACAAATTGATGCATTCAGGAGAAATGGGTGAATGCCAAGAACAAAACAGCACTGAGAAGAAACATAACATAAATACAGTTAAGGATTTGAGATTATGTCAGCTAGAATCTAAACATTAACTCACATTGCTGATTGCTGGATTCTTCTTGTTCAGGAGCTGCTGTTGTGCTGCTTGCATTTGTACTAGATTCTGAAACACTCCATTTCCCAACACAGCATTCTAAGAAATTAAAATGAAGTTGGTCACACAACACAATGATACATAAACCAAATTAATTCAAGTCGTACAATAACATAGCATGGGAACAATACTTTGTTTTCAGTAAACGTTGAGGAATAAGGCTATAAAATATAGGAACAGAAGTAGGCCAGTCAGCCCCTTAAACCTGCTCCATCATTCAATAAGATCACGGGGCTGATCCAACATTCCTCATCTCCACTTTCCTGCCCTAATAATCAAGGATCTATGTCAGCCTTAAATATAAACAAGGACTCTGCCCCCCCACAGCTGACAATCCATAAGACAATCTCTCCATACTGGGGATCACCTTGGTGAACCTTCTCTGACCTGCCTCCAATAAAATGATATCTTTCCTTAAATAAGGGGACCAAAACTGCTCAGTGCTGCATTTGTGATCTCACCAGCACCTTGTACAGCTGCAGGAAGACTTCTCTACTCTTATACTCCAGTGCCCTCAAATTAAGGACTAGCATTCCATTTGCCTTCCAGATTACCTGCAGCATCCGTGTGCTAGCTTTCTGCATCTCATGCACAACAACCCCAAAGTCTCCGTGTGTTGCAGCTTTCTGCAGATTTCCTCCATTTAAATAACATCCCATTCTTTTGTTCTGCCTTCCAAAATGAATAACATTTCTTCACATCATACTGCATTTGCCAACTTTTCACCCACTTATTTAACGTATCAATATCTCTCTAAACTGTTTGCATCCCTCTCAATTTGCCTTTCCACCTATGTGTGTTTTCTGCAAAATTTGGCTACAGTACAATCACTTCATTTCTCCAAGTCTAACATATATTGCAAACAGCTGTGATTCCAGCACTGATCCCTGTAGAACCCAACTGGTTACAGGTCACCAATCTAAATAAGCAGCCCTTATTCCCACTCACTGTTTCATGCCCATGAGCCAATTCTCTATTCATGCTATATACTACATCCAATACCATGGGATCCTAGCACATGACAAACTTTTGATTAGATGTGACTTTATGTCATGTGGACCTAAGTACAGTGAAAAGCTTTGTTTGTGAGCAGTATAGGTAGATCATAGTAAGCAAGGACATACAGATCGTAGGGCGAAATAAAACTTGCATAAAGTAAGGCATACAGGACACGTGCTAGACAAGATTAACATTATTTTAGCATTATTTTAAGTTAGAGTCCATACATCAGTCTAACAGCAGCAGGGGAGAAGCTGTTCTTGAACCTGCTGGTGCAGGTGTTCAAGCTTCTGTATCTTCTGCCTGATGGAAGAGGTTGTAGGAGAGCATTACTGGGGTGGCATGGGTATTTGATGATGTTGGCAGCCTTTCCGCAGAAACAAGATGTATAAATGGAATTCATGGATGGGAGGGTGGCGTCTGTGATGGCCTGGGCTATGCACAGAACCTACTGTAGTTGTTTTTTTTAAAAATACGGTCCTGGGCACAGCAATTGCTATACCAGGCCATGATGCACCCAGACAGTATGCTTTCTATGGTGCATCTGTAAAAGTTGGTGAGGGTCTTTACGGACATGCCAAATTTCCTGAGCCGCCTAAGAAAGTAGAGGCATTGCTGTGCCTTCTTCACTGTCACATCTGCACGGTTAAGTCCAGGACAGACGGTCGGTTATTGTCACTCCTAAGAACTTGACACACTCAACCCACATCAACTTCCGCTCTGTTGATGTAGATGGGGACATGTTCTCCTCCTTTCTTTCTTAAGTCAATAACCAGTCAGTTATTCAGCGTTACCAACATTGAGAGGGTGGGGCGGGGTTGTTATCATTGCACCATCATTTTGTTAAGTATCTTGTTGAGCACCTTCTTGAAATCCAAGTACAATACATCTACTAGTTCTTCTCTGCTCACTCTGGTTCAGACTTCTAGAAAAACTCTAAATTAGTCAGACACTATTACCCTTTCATGAAGGCATGCTGATTCTACTTGATTAGATCACAATTTTCCAAATGTTCAGTGTGTTCCTTAAATAATTGATTCCAATATAATTGATGTTAGGCTAATCAGCCTACTGCTACCCACTTTTCGTATCCCTCCCTTTTTGAACAGGGTTGTCATATTAACAGTTCTTAATTTTGCGCCTTCATCTTGGTTATGCTGCAGATAATTGCTGCTTCCATTCTCCTCCATAAGTCAACCATGGCTAGCCAAGAAAGTCAGACACAGTATTAATACTCTCGCACTTCTCCAGAATCCAACAATTTTTGGGAAGTTGCAACCAAAGCATCCGCTATCTCTGTACAATCTGTATCTCTTTTACAATCCTAGGAAGTAGGTCCAGACAATCTATCTACCTTTAGCCCTACTAGATTGCCTAATACTACTTCTCTAATGATGGTGGTGGTTCTCAATTCGTTCCCCATATTCCTCAGCATTAACGGGATGGTCGATGCATCTTCCCCATAGAGATGGATGCAAAATATCTGTTTAACTCCTCCATCATTTCACTGTTCCCAAAAATGGTCTCCCTAGTTTCACTTTTAGGGGAGGCGATGGCCTAGTGGTATTATCGCTGGGCTGTTAAGCCAGAGACCCGGATAATCTCGTGGGTTTGAATTCCACCATGGCAGACGGTGGAATTTGAATTCAATAAATATCTGGAATTAAGAGTCTAATGATGACCATGGATCCATTGTTGATTGTCGGAAAAACCCATCTGGTTCACTAATGTCCTTTAGGGAAGGAAACTGCCATCCTTACCTGGTCTGGCCTGCATGTGATTCCAGATCCATAGCAATGTGGTTGACTCTGAAACCTCCTCTGGGCAATTAAGGACGGGCAATAAATGCTGCCGGCCAGCAACACCCTCATCCCACGAATGAATAAAAAAAAAATTCCAAAATGGCCTATGCTCACTTTGACCTATCTATCCTTTCTTAGATATTTAAAGAAGCTCTTTTTAGTTTTTATATTTCCTCACTAGTTTGTCCTCAGTTTATTTTCTGTCTTGATAATCATTTTAATTCTTCTTTGCTAGATTCTGAATTTATCCCAATCTTCAGGGATATCACTGACTTTGGCCTCCTTATACGTATTTTTTCCAACTTAATACTGTCCCTAATTTCTTTGGTTATCCATGGTTGACTTATGGAGGAGAATGGAAGAAGCAATTATCTTCAACATTACCAAGATGAAGAATCAAAATTAAGAACTCTCAGTCACAATCACTCATGAAATGATTCATTGGTTTATGATTAGATGGAGGAGATGGACCAGAAGAGACAGGATTTTATACTTATCCCACATCATATGGCGTACTGATATTCACTCAGCGTGTAAATTAAATGAATACTTCTTGTACAGAAAGGAGGAGGGTGGGCGAAAAGGCTGGAGAGAAGGGGTGGGTGGGAGCCAATGGGAGGAAGAATGGCATATTTTTTCACTGCAGGTGAAAACGTATTTTTGACTTCAAGAAATTGTTTCTTATAAAAAAACCTCCAAGATCCCTGCACATCTAGCTATGCACACATTTTCCTTCAGATAGACACTCACGGCCGTCAAAATTCATAGCCAACACTTCCGGTAACAACTCCACTCTATCTCCTCCCCGTCAGCAGTATTGCTAGAGTGGCCAACAAGGAAATACAAGTGAGTCTCTAGTCAAGCAAGAAATTAGCCATTTGAAAGAAAAGCCCATCATACCAAACATTCTTTGGGAACAGACGACAGAAGAAGTCTTCAAAGAAAAATCAGATTCTTGGGGTTTCATGAGCAATTTTAAAAAAAGGATATTTCCTCCCTAGCCAAGCATGGGAATTGACAGAAGAGCATTGCCTAAGAAGGGACAGAAGGCAATTACCAAACACTTGACCCATCATGTTGCACTTGGAGGTGCACTGGAAGCTACATTTATTAATAAACAGGGTCCAGTTCTTTGTAATAGAAAGATCATAAACACATACTGCACCAGTTTCAAAGGAATATGCGTCAGCCATTCTCCATATCCTTTCTTATTCTGTCTGGTTTAAATTTTAAACAAAGCGAAACAGCCTCATTAACTGGTGCATTCGCATGGCAATGTTTTTACCAGAGTAGATTTGCAAACCAATCAACAATTTCTTCTCATATAAAGAATGTGGATTTCCCTTTACTTTGGGGTATCTTGTAAATTGTCTTGTTGAATAAAAGACTAATGACTCTAACAACACTTTTTTTTTTTCCCCCCAGTAGACAAGTATAAGAAATTTTAAGTTAGTACCTGTCACAGCATTTCAAAGTAACCGATGGCATGCAAGGTGCTTGGATTCCTAAAATCTCCATAAGATTACATGGAAGCGAGGTGCTGAGGGAACCCCCTCATCCTACCAAAGTTACTGCCATGTCACATGCACTAGACCAAAAATTGGGAGTTTCCACTGCCTGCCAGTTTTATTGAAGGAATCTACCCAAGACACGGTCTAGCAGAATTTCACTAGCTTATATCTGACAATTCAGCCAGACTAAGCTTGAATGCACTGTCTGCATTTATCAAAGTGTGCTTTATATGTTTGAATACATTTCTGAAAGCATGGTTTCTATTTGAAGTTACCTGTGTTTGATTTATCTGAAGTAGGGCTGCAGTCAGTACAGGATTTGGCAGAACTGGCACGTTGCTAGTATTTCCCAAAATACCTAGAAAGATCATATCAGATTACAGGTTAATCTGAAGAAACAAATTGCTTGTATGTAGTTCACAATCTAATCATTCATTCCAAATTGCACCACTATAGAGTACAGAAAAACTTTCTTTAAATGGCATGAAAACTTACAATTGATATTTACACAAAGGTTAGCACCCCTCTAAATGTCTAGTCCAACAAAATATTGTGACCCTATACAGTGAATGTTGCCAAACCATGCTTGTGGTAATAATCACACCTGAGGCTTTTTTCCTATCATGTAAAACATCAGAAGAATTCATCTGTTTCTTCCTACTCCTCAGTCAATGGAGGCCACATTCAAATTTATCAAGTTGACCCAGAGTTTCATCCAATTCTTAGCTTAGGTGCTTTATAAAGTCAGAGTCATACAGCATGGAAACAGACCCTTCAGTCCAACCAGTCCATGCCAACATTGTTTCCAAACTAAACTAGTCCCACTTGCCTACAATTGACCCATATCATTCCAAATCTTTTCTACTCATGAACTTATCCAAATGTCTTTTAAACACTAACTGTACCTGCATCCACCACTTCGCCTGGCAGTTCATCCCATACACAAATCACAGTGTAAAAAAAGTTGCCTCACGTCCTTTTTAATTCTTTCTCCTATCACCTTAAAAATATGCCCCCTAGTTTTGAACTTCCCCCACCCCAGGAGAAGGATCCTTGTCATTCACCTTATCTGTGCCCATCATAGTTTTATAAATCTCTAAGGTCACCCCTCAACCTCCTGTGCTGCAGTGAAAAATGCCCCAATCTTTCCAACATATTTTTATGTCTCAAACCCTCTATTCCCAGCAATGTCCTGGTAAATCTTTTCTGAATCCTCTAGTTTAATAATATCCTTCCTATAACAGAGCAACCAGAACTGCACACAGTACTCAAGAAGAGGCCACACCAACATCCTGTACAATTTCAACATGATATCTCAACTCCTATACTCAAAGGTCTCAGCAATGAAGGCAAGCATGCTAGACATCTTCTTAACCATCCTGTCTGTGAAACAAATTTCAAAGAATTATGTACCTGAACCCCTAGGTCTCTATTCTACAACATACCCCACGGGCCTATCATTAATTGTACAAGTTCTGTCCTTGTTTGTGTTGTAATGCAATACCCGACATTATCCAAATTAAACTCCATCTGCCACTCCTCAGCCCATTGGCCCAACTGATTTTAAGTAAAGGGAGATTGAGAAATATTAAACCACTAGCTTATTACTAGCAGCTCCAGTTTGAGCATGGTTTCATAGAGAATCCGTTCTGCAGATCATCGCTTAGGCCTATTAATGCTGTTGTCTTTGGGTCACATTGTTGACAGAGTCCAACAAGGTAAGAGATCTGATCCCCATCTGAGTGAAAAAGATTTTGTTTTATGTAAATAAAAACTCAACAATGCCCGTTATTGTATGATCAATGCACTGGGACATTGACCCTTTTTGCATGGCCATGCGTACTCACTAACTTAAAAACGATTGAACAAAAACAAGAAATTGCTGGAAAAACACTCAGCAGTTTTGGCAGCATCTGTTGAGAGAAAGCAGAGTTAATGTTTCAAGTCCTGTGACCCTGCTTTCTCTCAACAGACGTGCCAGATCTGCAGAGTTATTCTCCAGCAATTTCTGTTTCTGATTTCCAGCATCTGCAGTTTTTGTTTAAAAAAAGGGGTCGACTTGTGCTCAATATCCAAAGAGACCGTTAAATTACACAGTGTAGGTGCAAAGCTAAATGTCCTGTTAATGTGACTACACTGACAGAATCCAGACAAACGTGAGTACTTCAAACTTCAAATGTTCATGCTATTCATGTGACAGGTTCCTCAAGTACCAAAGTCAACGTTACAATATAAAGGTGATGGGAAATCACAATAGAACTTCCTGCCACCACGTGACTTTTAACAATTCGAGTTAGCTATTTGAGCAGAGTTCAAACACATACAAGGATAAAAATGTTCAAGTATTTTCTTGATCACCTGCTTGTTAAAGACAAAGCATATTCACAAATGCGAAAGTCTTCTCCAAAAAAAAAGGAGACCAATTAGGAAAGTAAACTCAATGAAATAGATGCACTGTACGTGAATTGTCAGAATGCAGTGAAATGTTTCAAGATAATTATTGAAAACATCAACCATATAGAACATGAGGAAATGTAGCAAATCACAGTAGATTAAAAACAATTTCATGAAAATTAGTTAGATACAGTATCCCATGGAGATTAGACGCTGTTGTGATTTGCACCTGAATATGGTGGATGGGAGGCAAGTTACTCACTACAGGATTACTAGCCTCTGATCTGCTCTTGTAGCCACAGAATTTAATATGACGACAGAGCAAAAATCAGCACAGAGCAGAGGGATCATAAAAGACCTCAGAAAAACAAACAGGTTTACGGAATGAAGATGATAACTGACAAATATATGCCTATAAAATTTTCCTGTCAAAATGTAAGGGAATGGGTAAATACATTTAATCAAAAGACTATTTAATCTCCAGTGGGCACAGTCTCAGAATTAAGGGGCACCAATTTAAGACTGGATGAGAAGGAGTTTCTTCTGAGGTTTGAGGCTGTTTGGAATTTCTTGCCACAGAGAGCTGTGAGGGGAAAGTCCCCACGTACACTGAAGTCTGAAATAGACAGATTCTTGATCAGTAAAGGAATCAAGGGTTATGAAGGAAAAATGCAGGAAAGTGGGCTTGAGGAATGTCAGATCAGCTATGATCCTATTCAATGGCACACCAGGTGAGGGGTCAAGCAGTCAACTCCTGATCTTATTTCTGATGGTCTGACTGCAAAGAGGATATGGATTATCACAGATTGAAATGGTCAAGCATATAATTATCTGGAAGTTTGATTGCAGACAGGGAGAGACAGAAACAGGAACCAAGAGTATAAGGACAAAGAACACTTGATAAATTTGGACAAAATACAGATCAGTCCACAGTTACAGTACTAAGTGCAATTCTGGATTTTCCACTAGACAGAAGACATCAGTGTAACAGAAAATATAAAGAAGTTTGGCAAGAAAATGCCAGAAATGGCAAGTTACTATTTATGAGAAGAAATTAAAAAAAGGTACTTGAATCAGAGGACAATGTGAAAACTGGATAGAAGCTTATGGAATTACTAAGTGTTTCTGCTAAACTGAACGTGAAAGGATATTTTCACTGGTTTGGAGTCAGTGACTTAAGCGTCAAGTTAAAACACTTCCAAAGTGTAAGAAGGAACTTTGTGAAAATGTCTATGCATAGACTGATGTACCACCTGGGTGATTAAGGCAGCAACATTGACACTTTTTAAAATTCCATAAATATTTGGATTATTAGAGCACAAAACAATGCTGTGGGGGGGGGAAAAAAAAAACATGAGTTTTGGATTGCTCCAACAAGGGTCAGCACAAAAAAATAAGTGGGCTGAACTCCAATACTCTATGCTATGAGTCTTTACTGCTCAAGTTACAAGTGATCATATTAGATATCAAATTTCATCTGAAGAATTCAAAAGTAAGTGAATACACATGGAAATAAAGTGCTTATTTGTGCCTTCTAAATGCTGAACTCTTTCAAACACTTTCACCCATCAAAACTCTCAGATTTAAAAAGCTACTTAGAAATGAAAACATTCAAATAAGTCAGATGAAGTTGTGAATCACAATATACTTTGAGAGGTGCATCCTGTTAAGAGTCGAAAAACATCACAAGCTCAGAACTACTTCATAAAGAAACAGTACTCACTTTTTTTGCCAGCATACCCATGGAAGTAAGGCCTCAGTAGTAATTGCAATGCAACAGGATTACCCAGGCTGTTTAAAATCTGCAGCGGATTAGGTTCAGGAAGAAGGCCCTTCCTGCTGTTCAGCAACTTAGAAGAGAAATTTTAAGTGAGCTACGTAGCCAATCATTTCAATAACAAATGCATCATACAAAGTTTCACATAAATAAATGAGTTCCTTTATTTTATTCATTCATGGGACATCGACACTGGCTGATCCAACCCTGACTGCCCTCGATAAAGGAGTAGTGCACTCCTTGAATTGCTCTAGTCCATTATAGGTATGCCCACAATGCTGTTAAGGAGGAAGTTCCAGGATTTTGACCCAGCAACATTGAAGGAATGACCACATATTTCCAAGTCAGGATAATGACTAGCTTAGAGAAACTTGCAGGTGGTGGTGTTACCATATATTTATTGCCCTTGTCCTTCTAGATGCTTATGGTTATGGTTTGGAAGGTGTTGAGGAGCCTCAGTGAATTTCTGCAGCGCATCTTGTCGATGATGCACGCTGCTGTTACTGATTGTCTATGTGGGAGGGAATAAATGTTTGTGGATGTGGTGCCAATAGGGATGCTTTGTCCGAGGTGGTGTCAAGCTTCTTGAGTATTATTAGAGCGGCAATCATCCGGGAGGCGGGAGGGATTCTATCGCACCCCTTACTTTGCCTTGTGGATGGTGGACAACTTTAGGGAGTTAGGAGGCATATTATTTGTTTCAGCATTTCCAGCCTCTGATCTGCTCCTGTAGCCACAGTAGGCATACTGACCTGTATACTGGTCAGCATACTGACCTGTATACTGGTCAGCGGCAACCTCTGGTGTGTGCGCGCGAGGTCTTATGCATTGGACATTGACTGCTTCAATATCTGAGGAGTCAAGAATGAAACCATAGAAATTAGGAGTAGAAGACCAATTAGCTCATTGTGCCTGCTTCACATTCAAAATGATCTTGGCTGATTCTCTATCTCAAAACCGTAAACCTGCTCTCACTCCATATACCTTAACACCTTTAATTGCTAGGATTGTACTTAAATGTATTCAGTAACTTGTTCTCCACAGAAACATGGCATTGAATTCCACAGGCTCATCATTAGCAAAGTAATCTCAACTGCATTTCCTTAGGCTGTGACCCCATGGCCAGGTGAAACATCATCCCTAGATCCAGTCCAGTGATAATACTACTCGGCCATTACCTCCCCTGAAAATACATTTGCTGTATATTTGTCCACTCAACTTTTCTAAATCACTTTAAAGCCTCTTTACATTCTCAACCACTCACACAACCACCTAGTTCTGTCTTATCAGCAAACTGAAATATTATACTTGAAACAAAAAACAGAAATTGCTGGAAAAGATCAGGTCTAGCAGCATCTGTGAAGAGACATGAGAGTTAACATTAACTCTGATGTCTCCTCACAGATGCCATCAGACTTCCCAAGCTTTTCCAGCAATTTTTGTTTTTGTTTGATTTACAGCACCCACAGTTCTTTCAGTTTTTATTTAATATTACACTTAAGTCTCTTATCCAAATTGTTCATATATAGCGAATAGGTTGGACCCAAGTACTGAACCCTGGTCGTACCCTATAACAAAAGTGACCCATTTACTCCTACTCTTTGTTTTCTGTCTGTTAACTAATTCACAGTCCATACTAATATATCAGTGCAATCCATCATCTTTGATTTTTCACAGCAATTTCTTACACTGAACTTTATCAAAAACCTTCAAAAATCCAAAACACACTACATCCACTAGTTCTCTCAACTATTCTTCTAGTTGCGCCCTGAAAAAACTCCAGTTGGTTTACCAAACACTATTTTCCTTGTATAACATGCAATACATGCGTTTGCTCTTTAAAATTAACTATTTCCTATTTACTGGTATGCCTTTTAAGAAATTGCACAGTTGATTGCAGACAACACACTGCTTTGTAGTTTGAGATAACAAGGTGTAGAGCTGGAGGAACATAGCAGGCCAAGCAGGAAAGCTGACATTTCGGGTCTGGACCCGTCTTCAGAAATGGGGGAGGGGAAGGGGATTCTGAAAGAGAGAGAGAGAGAGAGAGAGAGAGAGGGGTAGATGGAAGGTGGATAAAAGAGCAGATAGGTGGAGAGGAGACGGACAGGTCAAGGTGGCGGGGATGGAGCCAGTAAAGGTGAGCGTAGGTGGGGAGTTAGGATGAGGGTTGGTCAGTCAAGGGAAGACAGACAGGTCAAGGAGGCAGGGATACGGCTGGTAGGTAGGAGGTGGGGGTGGGGGTTGGTCAGTGAGGTGGGAGGAGTGGATAGGTGGGAAAAGACAGACAGGTCAAGGAGGCGGGGACGAGCTGGGTTGGTTTTGGGAGGTGGTCAGATTTTGAAGCTTGTAAAGTCCACACCTGAGACCATTGGGCTGCAGGGTTCCCAAGCGAAACATGAGGTGCTGTTCCTGCAACCTTCAGGTGGCATTGTTGTAGCACTGGAGGCGGCCCAGAATGGACATGTCGTCCAAGGAGTGGGAGGGGGAATTGAAGTGGTTCGCGACTGGGAGGTGCAGTCGTTTGTCTCGAACCGAACGTAAGTGTTCCACAAAGTGGTCTCCAAGCCTCCGCTTGGTTTCCCCGACAGAGGAGGCCACATCGGGAACAGCGGATACAACATACCACATTAGCAGATGTGCAGGTGAACATCTGTTTAACGTGGAAGGTTTTCTTGGGGCCTGGGATGGGGGTGAGGAGTGTAGCACTTCCTGTGGTTGCAGCGAAAAGTGCCAGGGGTGATGGGACTAGTGGGGAGTGTGGAGCGGACAAGGAAGTCACAGAGAGAGCGGTCCCTTTGGAAGGCAGATAAGGGTGGGGAGGGAAAAATGTCCTTGGTAGTGGGGTCAGATTGCAGGTGGCGGAAGATGACGCGTTGAATCCGGAGGTTGGAGGGGTGGTACGCGAGGACGAGGGGGTTTCTGTTTTTGTTGTTATTGAGGGGAGGGGGTATGAGGGATGAGTTGCGGAAAACGCGAGAGATGTGGTCGAGGGTGTTTTCAACCACTGTGGAGGGGAAGTTGCGGTCCTTGAAAAACGAGGACATCTAGGATGTCCGTGAGTGGAATGCCTCATCTCGGGAGCAGATGTGGCAGAGGTGAAGGAATTGGGAAGAGGAGATGGCATTCTTGCCGCAAGATGGGTAAGAGGAGGTGTATTCAGGTAGCTGTGGGAGTTGGTAGGCTTGAAATAAATATCGGTTTCCAGGTGGTTGCCAGAATGGAAACGGAGGGGTCCAGGAAGGGGAGAGAGGTATTGGAGCTCCTCGTGGGAGCACAATGCGGCGCCGATAGTCATCGATATAACAGAGGAAGAGGTGGGGGATGGGGCCAGTGTAACTGCGGAAGAGGGACTGTTCCACGTATCCTACAAAGAGGCAGGCACAGCTTGGGCCCATGCGGGTACCCTTGGCCACCCCCTCTGTCTGTAGGAAGTGGGATGATTTGAAGGAGAAGTTGTTAAGTTTCCTTTGTTTAGATTTGGATTCCTAGCTTCGGTTTGAACTGCTCCACCTTTTATCCCAATGAAGAATTCTATCATGTTACAGGCAATTATTTTCAAAAGGATGTTGTACAAAAGACTTGTTAACCCCTTTCCAATGCAAATAAATAAATCTAAATAGTCTGTCCCCCAAGCTGGCTCTTCAATGTACCGATTTAAAATTTCATTGTGTACATTCCAAGAATAATTTCTGCCACCCCCATTCCTTCTTAGTTCCACCTTGACTAATTCCACATCTGGGGTTCATGGGCCAATATTACCATTGCAATGATTTAATCTTGCACTAAGAACATCACTTGACCACATTGTCCATTTTGCCTCTTCTTCTTAAAGATCAAATACACTTGGATGTTCAGTTCCCAGCTTTGATCACTATGTCTCTGTATCTGCAATCGTAAAATACTGTGGGCAACTACTGGTATTGTTAATTCATCAACTTTATTGCAAATGCTCCATGCATTCAGATATAGTACCTTTAGACTGGCCTTTTTGACTCTTTTACACTTTTTGTATTCTGGTCCTAGTTTATTCTGCGTTCTGCTAATATTTTGTGCATTCAAACATCTCTACTTCGGATCATGTGATGGAGAGAACTTTGATGAAACAGCTGAGATGGATGCGTCTAGGACACTACCCAGAAGAACTCCTGCAGAAATGTCCTCAAGGGGAGGTGAGACTGACCCACATCTACAACCATCTTCCTTTGTGCTAGTTGCAACTGCAACCAGCAGACATCTCTTCCTGCTCCTCCCACAATTCCCAAAACCTCTAATTTTGTTAGGGCTCCATGATGCCACTTGGATCACATAAAGCCTCGATGCCACGGGCAGTCACTTTCACTTCATCACCAGAAGTGAGCTCTTTTGCTTGCTTTTGGACCATGGGTGCAATGAGGTCACGAGCTGAATGGCCCTGGCGGAATCCAAACTGAGCATCAGTGAGCAGATTATTTTAAGCGTCTTCGTAATATTCTGCAGCACTTCCAAAAGATTACATTTGTAATTTGTTAGAATGATATTTGTAGAATTTATGGATTTTAACGAGATATCTCATTTAAAAATCCTCAACTCAAATGTGATTGCAGAATCTGGTAAAGATCCAACAATATTGGTATAATATCTCAAATAAAGAACACAGCCCTGGGTTGGCACTGGCATTGCTATTTTAGAGGCCTGACAACACTCACCATCAAGGCTCAAGATTAGCTATTTGAAAGAGGGGTCACAGGGGTGTCTGAATCTCAGAAGCAGTCTTTGGGAGTGAGAGTGGATAGGTTGACAAAGTAGGGGGTGGGGGGAAAGCAACAAATTTCTCAGACTATTCAAGTCTTGGTAGACTATTGATTTAGCTTTACAAATACAAGTTTTTGTTTTGAAATACAAACAGATGGCAATATAGTTGCATCCAAGCATAAAACTGTGATAATTATAAACCGTAGGCTTGCAACTTCCAACTCTCCTGACTAAAACACTTGAAAATAAACAGAGACTAACTACTCAGCTCCCTCAAGGGAGATTCCTGAATGTTACTGAACTAAGAACAAAACGAAAATCAAAATTCCTCCAGTTCTTACAGCTTGACAATACAATTCCTCAGTCCAATAAGGGATTTAAAAACTTGACTTACCAACCTCTGAGCAGCAATAAGTGCTGCGAGTGTACTGCGCCCCCGAGGCCCTGGTGCACAAAATGAAACGCGGGCTTGGCTACCGCCAAAAAATATTCCATCAGTAGATCGCTGCACTAATTCAGCTTGGTCTGCAGTTTCATACTCCACCACTGCAAAAGATGGATGGCTACCTGAGGCCTGGGCAAGCTGACAGATGAAAAGACAAATAAGTGCATTAAAACAAAGCATTATTTCCCTCTTTAAAGTAAAATGGATTACTTTCCAAATTTTTCTGAAGGGTCTAGACCCAAAACGTCAGCCTTCTGTGTTCATCCAGCTCTACACCTTGTTATCTCTACTTTCCAAATTAGCTCAATTCATTCCTTCTTTCCAAACTAGGCGTTACTGCTCTGCCCAAAAGCAAGTGCAGCATATGTTGGGCAAGTGAAGGAAGTGACAACTAGAAGTTTTTGAACTTAAGTCTTAGAGGGGTTGATTTAATAAAATGGTTGAAAAACAAAATATATGACCTTTTTGGATAATCTTGTTCAGTGATACACAAGCTTCCAAAAAGACAAGTCCAAATACCTAGAGCAACTTTTCAAAAAGAAACAAGAAATTCTAGCATAATAGATTTTAAAAAACACAAATCTTTATAAAGTTCACCTGTCCTGTAATTACAGCCATACATAACACAAACAGACAGGACTTGGAAAATGAGGAGGGTTCAAATAAATAGTATTGGCTCAGTTGGTAAATCTGTTTGAGAATCATACAAGAAACAAATTGATTCATTTCCCACTCTCTGGCAGAGGGACCTTTTAACTGAAAAGTAGAGGGGGGGGGGGGGGGGGGGAGATAGACCCCGTTTCCCTGGTTGTTACAGTGTATCCAGGCTGAACAAAAAAATGCATGTGAATACATACATATCACACAAAAATCAGATGAGGCAGCAATGGGCTTCCCTTAAATTCAACAGTTGGTGGATGTTTACTGTTTCAGCACATATGGAGAACAGCCACTATAACAAGATAGTGGAAAGTTACTGTCATCCAAGGAAACTTATTCAAAACAAATTCGGAGAGGTGAGGGGTTGTGGGGGGGTGTGGTGGTAGAGAGAGGTGGGGAGAGGAGTGGTTGGTGAAATCATTTTAACCTACATTATACCATTTTGAATCATCCAGTATTCATTAAAACTGTCCTAGTGCCATATTTCCAAGTCAGCTGCACGTAAGCCAAGAGTGGAAGACAGCAAGGAAAACAACAAAAAAATATAAAATTTATTGGTTTGACCTGATGTTCCCACCCCGCACCCTCCCCCCCTCAAAACCTAGAAGTTCAATTAAAAGAATTCCTTCCAATTTTACAAATAACCTTTATTTACTCTGGGTTCTGACTTTCAAGACAAAACAATAATCCAATATAACCATATCACCCAGCAAATTTAGTGAGAAAAAAAAGATCAGAAACAGAAGAGAGACACAAAGGACAACAGGTCAGGATTAAAACTACGCAAGTCCAAAATGGGTGAACATCATTTTTGGATTTTAGAGGAATATTTATGCAACCAATGTTGGAGTAGAGTGTGAGATCCATGGAAAAAGCTCATTTCATCTAATTAATCTTGTTCCTTGCTTCTCCTGTCAATGGAAACCGCGCCCACCCACCCATCCACCAACCCACCAACTGTCAAGTCAGCTCCTCCATAAAAGATGCACAGGCACTATTGACATTGTGACATTTAGTTAGTTTATGCAAGGCTACTTCATATTTCAGATAAAAATTCTCTTGGCACTTATCGTTGGAAAATTAAACTTAGAAACACAAGGTCATGGTCCATTTTGCAAAACAGTTTAAAACAGTAAAACAGTAAAAATGAAAATCAGAAATTAAAAAGTGAATAGATGACAAGCCTTTAGACCCCAGGCAAAAGGTTTTATGGTTTCTCAATGCCACAAAGTAAGGTTATCTAATTTGTATTATGATTCATAAAGCTGTATAACCAACTTAAAAAGATTACAACTTCTGCAATTACAAACAGCACATGCCAATGAACAAGAACAGCCAAGACACATTGCCTCCCTGCTCTACATACCTGACAGAAAACTGGCTTAAACATCTGAGAGAAGAGCTCTGTCAGCTCCGTTGTATCCTTATAATCGTGGGGAATTTTATCTATACAAAGGCACTTCGAGTGAAGGAAATCAGCTGAGAGATGATCAGCATCTGTCCACTGCACATACAGTATGCAAGGTCCCAGCTGTTTACCCATAAGTTCAGATTTAGCTCGAGCAGCAGAGTCCTTCTTCATATATTCGACAAAACCATAACCCTTTGAATGACCAGTTGTCTCACTATACACCAGGAAACATCTCTCCACATTCCCGTAAAGGCGGACCAGCTCTTCAAATTGTTGTTGAGTGTAGGACAAAGGTAACTGAGTAATGCAGAGCAAGCTATCAGTAGGTTGTAGTTGAACAGATATCTCTCTTTCCTGGAAACTGGACTTGTGAAATTTGTGAATGGCATCCAACGCTTGTTCTCCATTCAGCAAAGTAACAAAAGCTGAAAGAAAAAGTCTAATTTAATCAAGAAAAGTTAAATCACAACCTCTAATCATTCTTACATATATATTCATCTGCCTTCCCTGTATTAATATTTCCTTAATCCCTTCAACTCAGGAATCAGGTTTGTGCAGTAACAGTTTGACTATCAACAACCTATATTCTGAACTAGGAACTTATTCAAGGGTAACAATAGGGAATATTCCCTTGAAAATTTAGTTTTGCTACACAGTTCCTTTTTTTGTGACTGTGTTATTACTCTCAGAACAGGTTCTGCACACTACTTTTCAGGCCACTGCACAATCATACAACTGAGCAGGAATTATATTTACAGGTGTTACTCATTCAAGTCAAAGTCATAAATAAGTTACGCGAGGTGGAAAAACAGTTAGGTTTTGATAAACCAGGAGCTCTACTTCGATTTTACTGACTTAAATGGAAAAATCTGAAGCCTTAAAATTATGATAGGTGACACAAGTGGGCTGAGACACATTATCAACAAGCATAAACATCTCGACTTGAAACGTTAGCTGGCTCTCTCTCTGTATGGATGCCGCCTGACCCACCACTGTTGTTCATTTTAGTAAGAGGAGAGACAAGTTACGTTGGTCTCAAGATTACCTAGGTTATTGATATTTCCTACCCTGCATGTTACAACATACTTCTGGAGCACGTGGGAATTGAACTTGTACCTCCTGGTGCAGAGATAGGAACACTACCATTATGCCATACCCACCCCTACAATTCTTATTTCCTGACCAGGAACTGAGCTTGGGCCATGGCAATGAAAGTGCCAAATACAAATTATTACATCACCAGGGAAGCAGGCTTCATCATCTTCCACTATAAGCTAATTTATTTAATGATTTCAGTTCAGATACATTTATCCATGTTTGCTTGTTAATAAAAGTTTTTTTTTTAAAACGGTTGGCTACACAGGATTAGTACAGGCCTCTGGGTGCTGTTTTTTTAAGACAGACACCACAATGCATTACAGACTAGCAAGGTATACAAGACCGTAAGACTATAAGACATAGGAGCAGAAATTAGGCCATTTGGCCCATCAAGTCTGCTCCGCCATTCAATCATGGCTGATAAGTTCCTCAACCTCATTCTCCTGCTTTCTTCCCGTAACCCTTGATAATCAAGAACCTATCTATCTCTGTCTTAAATATACGGAATGACCTGGCCTCCACAGCCTTCTGTGGCAGTGAATTCCATAGATTCACCACTCTCTGGCTGAAGAAGTTTCTCCTTATCTCCGCTCTAAAAGGTCTTCCCTTTACTCAAAGGATGCGCCCTCGGGTCCTAGTCTCTCCTATCAATGGAAGCATCTTCCCAACATCCACTTGTCCAGGCCATTCAGTGTTCTGTAAGTTTCAATGTTCTGTAAGTTTCAATTAGATCCCCCCTCATCCTTCTAAACTCCAATGAGTATAGAACCAGTT
The DNA here is from genome assembly GCF_021869965.1 of Rhincodon typus. Taxonomy (NCBI): domain Eukaryota; kingdom Metazoa; phylum Chordata; class Chondrichthyes; order Orectolobiformes; family Rhincodontidae; genus Rhincodon; species Rhincodon typus. The sequence continues at coordinate 30,216,639 of NC_063341.1, read as the reverse complement.
CAGTTTTGGTTTCTGTCAAACAAAGGGAAGCTCAATAGGCTAACCAGAACTGAATGCTGATATAATGGTCTGATTCTTTCAAATAATGCATTTGTTCAGTGTTTTTAATAGCTGACCAACCAAACATTTGCACTTATACGGCAATTGTCAATACCACCAATTTTTAACCAATAAAGTATTTCAAGTGCACCACTGTAATGTCAGAAAGTAGGTGTTTTGTCCACAGCATGTTACAACAAACAGCAATGAAATAATGACCAGGATTTTTAAAAAATATTTGAGAATTTTTAAAAACATTTTAATGTTGATTGAGGGACAAAAACTGGTCAGGTACCACAGCTAATTCCCGTGCTCTTCTTCAAAATTGTGCCATGGGATCACTTAAGTTCACAGGAAGCATATATGGCCCCGGTTTCATCCAAAAGATGGCATACCTCTGGCAATACAGATGACTCGCAGTACCTCACTGGAGCGAGGGTATGACTTGTGTTCAAATCTTTGAATGGGACTCGGATTATCATGACTCAGAAACAAGAGTGGTATCAACTAAGCAATAGCTGCCACAATTGCCAGCCACTGCAAATAATTCGGAATGTGTTCCAGGTTAAATGAATTAACATTCAATTCAAAAACAAATCACGGAAAATTGTTAGCATATAACAGCTTTAATCTGCGTTTACAGATGTGACAATAACGTGGCTTTAACAGGAGTATTATGTCCTGCTTTCTCTTGCGAGAGAGAAACTGATTGAGAGGTACTGAGCAGTCTATGGTAATGTAAACAGCTTGTGGCGCACTGGATATTTCTTTCAAAAAAAGGTTGGAACAAGAGAAGCAGCCTGGATTGAGGTGACCAGCTCTCAGACCAGGATTTCTAGATTTTCTTTTAGTTTTTATAGGTCTAGTTTTAAGCAGTTGCTTTTGGAGTCTCAATGTTGGAAGCTGCAGTAAATGTCTCGTGGCTGCTACTCGAGTTTTTGCTTGACAGTTTTTCCTCTGTTGCTGGGTTGCATGGGGAAAAAAAATCTGTTTTCTGAATTTCCCTTTTTTGACTAGGGATGTGTTTTTGTGATGTTGTTATATTGGAACAGTTAATTAGTAATAGTTACGATATCTTTATTCTGCTAAGTTTTCCAATAGAGTCAAGTTATTCTTAGTTCTTCTTTCTTTTGTTGTATTTTAATTAGTGCTTGAATAAATTGTGTTTTGTTTAACTTTGAGTAGTTTGATCAGTCAAATTGTATCTGGAACATAGCACTTTACATTTGCCTTTAAAAATAAGAAAATGTTGGATGCAGGCTACCTCAAAATATTTTGAAGGGGTCTGACCTGGTCCATAACACAGATTCAATGAAAAGAAAGCATTGCTCAAATTGCATTAGATGGAGATGATGTAGGCCATTTAGCCCATCAAGTCTGCTCAGCCATTCAATTAGATCATAGCTTACTGATGAATCCTCAACTCCACTATCCTGCCTTTTCCTCATAACCCTCGACTCCTTTCTATTTAAAAAGCTCTCGCTCAGCCTTAAATATATTTAACGACGTAGCCTTGATAGCCCACTGCAGTAAAGAATTCCACACATACACTACTTTTAGAAAAAATTCCTCATCTGTTTTAACATGTAATCCCTTATTCTGAGATTCTGCCATCTGGTCATAGACTCTCCCACAAGGGGAAACAACCACACAATCTACCTCGGTCAAATCTCTAGGAATCTTTTATGTTTCAGTAACGTCACCTCTCATTCTTCTAAGTTACAATGACCACAGGCCCAACTCAGCCACCCCCCCCACCCCCAATAAGGCAATGTCGCACATCTGATATCCAGCCTAATGAACATTTTCTGAATGGCCTCCAACGCCAGTATATCCTTCCTTAAATAAAGAGACCCAAAATCTCTTCACAGCATTCCAGCTGATGGCTCTTTAGTGCTTCGTACAGCCTTAGCAAAAACTTTCATACTACATTCCCATTGAAATGAAGGCCAACATTCCAAGTGCATTAAAAAAACCTGAAAGAACTGCAGATGCTGTAAATCAGGAACAAAAACAGAAGTTACTGAAAAGCTCAGCAGATATGGCGGTTGCTGTGAAGAAAAAGAAATCAGTTAACGTTTCAGGTCCGGTGACCCTTACTGAGAACTGATGGTAGCTGTTACCCAGTCACCATCAGTTCTGAGGAAGGGTTACTGGACCCAAAACTTTAACTGGTTTCTTTTTCTTCAAAAGGTGCTACCAGACCTGCTGAGCTTTTCCAGTAACTTGTTTCTGTTCCATGCAATTTGCACTGCCTACTACATACTGAATCTGGATGCTAGCTTTATGATTCATATAGCTTCAAGATCACTATTTGATAATTGATTAGTGTATTTGTTTTAAAAAAAATTAAGAAAAAGAATATTCATTACAATTTGAAAATGTAAGCGATAGAACACCGCAATCAAGGTTACAGGAGCCCCAACATTCTAGATTGGCTTTGTTTGGTTTCACCTTTTATGTTTTGTAATGCCACTCCATTAGGATTTTTAGCTTACACAGCATTGTCTGGTGTAAACAAAAGATCAGCACCACATGCTCTGATAAAATCAGAATTCAGAAATTTAAGGCAGTATTATACAATAGAAATTGTTGACCAGCCACAGTCATGTCCACAAAATTAACATTTTAGTCGTAAACCATAGCTTTTTTAGAAAACATCTTACAGGTACTTCACTTCTATTTGGTAACCTTTTCAAAACTGGAAAAAACATTCAGTGATCAAACACCACTTTTTATTTTGCCATGTTAATCAAATGCACCAAGTTTTCAAACACATGCATATACTGTGCAAATGCAGGTACTCAGAGTACACATTCAGTAAGCGATGTGTACTCATGCTTCCATATCATAGATAATAGAAGATCATAGAATCCCTACAGTGTGGAAACAAGCCCTCCGGCCCAACAAGCCCACACCAATCCTCACAGCATCCCACCGAGACCCATTCCCCATAACCCACCTAATTTGCACACCCCTGAACACTACGGGCAATTCAGCATGGCCAATCCAAATAGCCTGCACATCTTTGGGCTGTGGGAGGAAACCGGAGCACCTGGAGGAAACCCACGCAGACACGGGGAGAACGTGCAAACTCCACGCAGACAGTTGCACAAGGGTGGAATTAAACCCAGGTCCCTGGTGCTGTGATGCAGCAGTGCTAACCACTGAACCACCATGCTGTCCCGATAATTTGACCAATCTCACAGAGAAGGCAGACAGTACTTCAGCTTTCCTCTCACTGCAAACCAAGCCCATATCTAGAAAAAGAATCAGCCACCTGTAGTAACTAATGAAATGGAGAATAAGTGTTTAAGAAACTCTTCCAATACTGGAGAGGTTTTCAATAATCTTCCATCAGACTGGAGTTAAAAACCTATTATTTCAAATGCTGAAAACACCCAGGTCAGGCAACATCTGTAGATTCAGAAACATAGGGTTAAACTTTTCAGTTCAATGACCTCTAGACTTAATTGCAAGATATGCAGTTGAACAACTTCTAACTGGTTCAAAGCTAGGAAAAAAGCAGTTAATAAAGAAAAAAAATGTTTGAGGTGGGGTGAAGGGCCAGCAATGATTAAATCATGAAGTAACAAATTTTTTTTTATTTCTCTCATGGTCACAGCAGGATGGGAGAGAGGGAGGGAAACTTTGCAGGCTTTGCAATCCAAGAATATGGCAAAAGGAAGGCAGAGACAAAGTGTGGACCATCCAGTTTGCTTGGTACCGTTAAAAATTCCCCAGAGCTCAAGACTGTACCTCCCACATCCCAGTAGCGAGGCACAGCCACTCTCCATTACTAGCAATGGAGGAAAAACAAGTGCAGTTCTCAAAGTCCATGCTGGTACCAGAACACTGTAAAGTGTACTGAAACATTGCAAAAAAAGTCAATTACAGTAATCAAGCACAAATTACCCTTAGGAATCTTCACTATATTTTTGCTTTTAGATGTTTTCTATTTTGCTGTAGATAACTTCTCTGACCACTTAGCTTAAACTAACTGGTCTGTAGTTTCTTTTGGGATATAGTCCATCTCCATTTTTAAAGGCACATGTTGGCCAGTCCTCTTCCCACCTTTTTCTAAAAAAAATTACAAAGTGTGCTATGTTTCCTCTTCTCTAGATTCTTCTAAAATGCAAATCAGACCAAGAATTTCAGTGACTAATATTTATATTTTTATGCAGTTCTTTAACTCATTTGTCTTCTCTATTTCAATGGTAAAAATTGATGCACATTAATTGTTTACTATTTTGTTACTTTACTATTGCCGCCAATGATTTTATGCTGTTCCTACTTTTGAAACACTATTTCCATCATAATTTTATTTCCCAGTAAAATAGATTATACTTTTTTTTATAACTGTTTCATAGTTTCACTTTATCCTCAATTGTTTTTGGATTTTCCCAAGCATCTGTCTTCTCCCTCGTCATCCTCACCCCTGCCGTACTTAGCACTCATCTCTAGTCTTAAATTTATGAATTTATTCATCTCATATGTGGCATAGTAAGCAAAGACTCCACTTCTTTCTCCATCGTATATGCTCACATATGAATTAGGAGTAGGCTATTTAGCACCTCCAGCCTGCTCCACCGTCAATAAGCACAGACGGATCTGTTTGCAACATCCAATCTGCATTCAAACCTACCCAGATAATCACCCACTCGATCAACAAGAATCCATCTATCTCTGCATTAAAAATATTCAAAGATCTACTTCCGCCACATTCTGTAATCTCACCAATATATAATATGCTTTTTAAGAAAATGCTTCCTTTCATATTTCCCCACATTATACTCCATTTGCTATGTTGCTTCCAACTCATTTAGCCTTTCACTATCTTTCTGGAGCCAGCTTATGTCCTCTTAACTTGCTTTCATAGCTATTTTTTATAATTAGCACATTTGGCAACTGTACCTTCCATCCCGACATCCAAATTTATATAAACATTTGAGATTGCAGCACTGAGTCCTGTGGCACACCACTCATTACATCTTACTAAGATGAAAATCACCATACAAACCTTCTCCTTAGCTGGCTAACTGGGAACAATACACTACCATCCTACACCACGAGCTTTTACTTTTCACAATATCTTTTGTGGCAGCTTATTAAATGCCACCTGGAAATCCAAGTACAGTACATTCAACAATTCCCCTTTTATCCACAGCAAGCATTACCTCCTCAAAAAAACTCCAATAGCTTGGTCAAATATGACTGCCTTTTCATAAAACCATGCTGGCTGTCTGATTACCTTGTAGTTAAATGCCCTTCTGTATCTTCTTTAATGCTATTTTTCTTAATTGCCCTGTTGTTTCCTCCCTTTTGGACCAAAGGAGTATTATTCGCTATTTTCCAATCAAATTGGACCATGTCTAAATAAAGCAAATTTTGGAAAAATAAAAAATCAATACATCAACTCTGTCAGTAGGCTAGATAGCCTACTCCTCATTTTAAAGCCCTAGAATGATGTACTTGGACACTTGTCAGTCAGTAATTTATTCAGAGCCACTTTTCCGGTGATTATAATTTTCCTCCAGTTCTTGTTCCCTCCCATTTCCTGATTTATCACAGGTTCTGGAATGTTATTTGTAGCTTCTACGTTGAAGGTGAATGAAAAATGCCTGTTTAATTCATTTGTCATTTCCTTAATTCCCATCATTCATTCTGCAGTCTCACTTCCTGTAGGACCAATGCACACTAACTTTTCCTGCAGTGATCTCTGCACAATGGCTACAGAATGTAATAAAAGTTTCCATTTACACTTTCTGTTCATTTTTTGTTTTGAATGTTACTTGCATTCAGATATGGAGCATTCTGTTCTTTCCATTTACTGTTTTTAAAGTAGATTCTGACTTGTTGGCTGACTCAGATTCATACTGTCTACACCTTCCCTTCATACTCGGTTTAACATTTCCCATATTGATACCTTTCTCTTTGGTCTTAACTCTACCATATCTTCCCAAATTAGATTCCTGCCCCACTCTACTTCCCTAGTTATGCAGTTGGAAAGAACATCGGTCCTCAGTGATTCAGGTGGAGACTGTGCCATCCATATAGCTCCCATTTTCCCCCGGACTGGTGTCAGTGTTCTACAAGCCAGAAACCAGGCCAGTCTTGGAGCCTTGCATTCAACTTTCTAACCAGTTCTGCCTTGCCAATTTGCAGGTGGCTGAGGCAACAGGAACATGGGAGCAGTAGGCCATTTAGACCCTGAAGCCAGTTTCGTCATTCAGGCAGATCATGGCTGATCTATGCCCTAACTCCATATAACTGCCTTTGGCCCATATCCCTTCGCTGAAAATAAAAATATTTTGGATTTAAAATTAACTAATCTAGCATTCACTGCCACTTGTGAAAGAGTTAAAAACGTCTACCACCTTGTGTGCGTGTAGAAATGCTTTCTAACCTTCTTCCTGAAGAGCATATTTTTAAAATTCTTAGACAATGCCCCCTAGTTCTAGAATCCCCAACCAGTGGTAGTAATTTATTTACCGTCTTTTCCTGTTTATCAGTTCACACCGTAACCGCCTAAATTCTAAAGAAAACATGCCTAATTTGTATCTCTCTTCTTAACCCCAGAAGTCCAGATATTGTCTTGTAAACCGACATTTTGCTTCTTCCAAGACCAAAATAGCTTTCCTAAGATGTGATGCCCAGTTCTGTTCTCAGCACTCCAAGTGGAGTCCAACCAGGGATTTGTATAACTGCAGCATAAACCTCTGCATCCTTATACTTTAGTCATCTAGCTACCAAGGCCAGCATTCCATTAGCTTTCTTGACTATTTTCTGCACTTGTTCATGGCAGTTTAAGGATTATGAACCCCGCTTTGCCTTGCCTATGTCCTTGGTACCTATATGGCCCACAATGACTGGATCCTTCCCCTCCCACTACAGGTTCCTTTTCAGGACTCAGCAGATGTCCCAAACTCTGGCACTGGGCAGGTAACACAGAATCTTGACTCTATATGTTCTGCCGGGAATGGTCACAATCTCCCTCATTGTATGATCTATTCCTCCTAATATCCCCACTTCCTGCACCAGGGTGCCACAGTCAATTAACTTGAATGTACCACTTTTCACATCAGAACTTTTGAAAAGGTTTATTTTCTTCTCTGCAACTCCCCCCTTAAATTGACAGACAAGCAACTGAATGTGCCCATCCCATTTTCAGGACCATCACTTTCACCTTTTCTCTATCCTTCCAGCTCTTAATGACTTACAGTGCAGGAGGCCACCATTTGGCCTATCACACCTACACTGGCTTGTTAAGAGCATCATTGCCTTATGTCTGTTTCCTGCTCCCCCACCCCCCCAACACCTTTCAACTTTTTATCCAAATAATCATCCAATGCCCTCTCGAATGCCTCAACTGAATTTGCCACTACCATACTTCCAGGCAGTGCATTTCAGATCCTAATTTCTTGCTGAGTGAAAATGTTTTTCCCTCACTTCATCCTTGCTTCTTTTGCAGATCGCTTTAAATCTATAGCCACTTCTCCCTTTCACAAGCAGAAACAGTTTCTCCCTATCTACTATATCCAGCCCACTTGTGATTTTGAAAACTTCCATCAGAACTCCTCTTAGCCTTCTCTCCAGAGACAGCAGCCTAATCTATCCACGTAACAAAGTCCTCATTCCTGGAACCATTCTCTAAAACAGTTCTGCCCTCACTCCATTGCATTCACATTCTTATTATAATGTAGCCCCCAGAATTGTACAAATATTCCAGCTGAGGTCTAACAAGTGTCTCTCAAATTCAACATTGCCTCCTTGCTGTTGTGCTCTATGCTCCTATTATTACAGCCGAGGACACAGAATGCTTTACTGCTCTACTTGTTCTGCATATACAACCTGGTTCTTCTCTTCCTGCAAATCTCCTTAGAATTGTACACCTCATTTTTGTTGTCTTTCAAATGTTCTTCCTACCAAAATGTATTGTGTTACATTTCTGTTTGAAACGTATCTACCACTTGTCTGTCCCGTCCATCAACCAGTCTGTACACACTAAAGATCTGGATAATTTACATATATTAGGAAAACAAGGGTCCCAATACAGACTCCTGGAGAACTCCCCACAAACCTTCCTCCAGCCTGACAAATATAGATTGATCATTACTCTGTTTCCTATCATTTGCCAATTTGGCATCCATGTTGGGGCTGAACCTTTTATTCCATGACCAATAATTTTCCTCAAGTCTGTTGTGTGGCCCTGCATTGAACATCTTCTGGAAATTCACTGCATCAGTGATGCCCTCATCGAGCTGGTTACCTCTTCAAAAAAAAACTCTAATTTACTTAAACGTGAAATCACAGATTCTTGTTTATGAATACAACTTCTCCCCACTTAACTACTAATTATGTTCCGAATAACTAACTATCTCTAGGAGCTTCCCCACCAGTGAAGTTAAACTGACTGATCTGTAATTGCTGAGATTACCCTTACAAATGCTTGCAATTTTCCAGTCTTCGGCACCTCATTCTTCTCTAGACTATGGCCACTGCCCCTGCAATTTCCACTCCAAATTCCTTGGACACATCCAATCCCAATGCCTTGTCAAACACTTCTAGCCCAATTTTGAACCTTTCTAGTGCTCAGGTTTCTTCCTGTCAACATAGCTTGGGTATCATCTCTCTCTTAGATAAAAACAGATGCAAAGTATTTATTTAACACCCCCACCATGCCCCTTGTTTCTAGGTGTAAACCCCATTTTTGGTCCCCAATCAACCTTACTCCTTTTACCACCTCCTGGGGAGGGGAAAAGCAAGATATGATTGAGATTTATAAAATTGAGGGGCACTGACAGGAAGAAGCTTTTCCCTTTGGTGGAGGAATCAATGACTGGGACATAGAATTAAGAAAAGGGCAGGAGTTTTAGAGGGGATGGGAGCAAACATTTCTTTTCATCAGGGTACTGGAAATCTGGAGCTCATTGTCCGTAAGGGTGGCAGAAATACAACTCTCAACATTTGAGCATTTAGATGTACATTTGCAATACTACAGTATTCAAGGCTATTGGCCAAGTGTTGGAAAATGGAATTAGAATAATTAGGTGGTTGTTTTTGACCGGTACAGACTCTATGAGCCTTAGGACGTTCTACTGTCAACCTGTGACTTTATGAATCTTATCTTGACCAAAAGCTCAGTGTTGGAAGAACAATCCACATTTTCTTTTTAAAAAAGCAGGCCCTATTGCTTACGAGCAATAGGGGAAGTTTAATTATTCACCGCTGGCTTACAAAATGAAAAGACAAAGCAATCTGCATTTTGTGGAAACGTTAAGGCAGTTTTCAAGTATCGAGTATGTAGTTACTGTTACGATGTTAGTACTGGAGAAACCAGACACCAAACTGAAACTGGCTTGATAGATCGAAATTTGTGTTTTTTTTTTACAATCGATCATTACCTGAAAGACAAATATGCTGTGCTGCAGATTTGATTTTACAATAAAGCAGGAGTTTCCTCCTCAAAAGAAATAATAATAGATTAAACTAATAAACTAACATACCAATTTTAGAGATTAACACACACGATAAAAGTACAATTCGATCTATCTCAAAAGTTTTATTTTGCAGTACTCAAGTACCAGATACAGACATTTTCTAACACATCTGTAGGTTTGACTCAGTTGTTTCTTTCAATTCCTTGTCTTGAGTTTGTTTACTCATATTTTGATTATTCTCACAACCAAATTTAGATTTTCTCAGCTTCAACTAACCCCTTCAGGGTTCTAAACAAACACTCCAGTTTGGAGTTTTCAATAAAAGCCATTATATGGAGGTAACCTATTTCCTAACTGTTGTGAACTAACTCCTTTCTCCAGGAGAAATTCCTGTATCAAATTTCATTCCAGGACATCAGTAAACTGAATCAAAAGCCTTTTTTTGCTTTGGTAAAAATCCTTACTCCCAATTCTTCGAAATCAAAAGCTAACGGTTTTCAAATGTTTGTTTTCTTGCCAAAACTCTCATGATACAAAAAAATTCCCAACATCACTCAAGGAAAATGTGCTCATTCTGGTTTTAAAAAAATTGAGAGTCTAGAGAGACTGACAAGCTAAATCATTAAACCCTCATGCACACAGAACAAAACCCACATCATTAGTTCAAAATCTAAACTCTAAAATAAACGTCAAAACATTTAAAACATACTTGCATCACATTACAGGTAAATAACTTGTTCTTAAAAAAATGTGTTTCTAGTCCTGAGCTTTAATCTTGTAAAGAATTTCCATTTTTCATTAAGGGCCTCTGGATACGCGACTGTTCCTGAAAGTCTTTTAAAAATTCTAAATGCATTTAACTCATTAGTGTTTCAATGGGGGTAGCATGAGGGCACAGGGAGGAGGAATGTGAGAACTTAAAAACAGATAAGCACAGAAGAAACAAAAAGACAAAAAAAGGTGTTTTACTTTGAGAACTTTTCTGGAGAATATTTCTTCTTAGTATCCCAGACTAAACTGCAAATTCGTAACTGGGAGATTTATTGTCACACATGTCTACCTGATCGTTCTGCTTTCAGGTTTCTGTGGCAGAGCTTAATAAAAATTGTCAACTTTTAAAACCCTGTATGTGATACTGACATAGGAACTCAGTCAAATGCTTTGTGCCAGCTATCAAGCCAAGTCATGATTTTCCTAGAGAAAGAGTCAGAATATTTAAAAACATTAATTCAAACAACGCAGCAGCGAAAGTTCAACACACTCCTTATCAACACCCCTGTTCAATTGAAACAGTACATACATAGCAAGTCTAAATAAACAGTAGTCCAGAAAATAAAAGTAGAAATTATCACTCTCCAAAATCAGTCTGATGGTTCAGCAAGAATCATACCAAAATCCATTTCTCCCACATTTAAATTAATCCCATCTTACCAGTTCCTTTGTTTTTATCCACATAGCAGTACTTCAATTCATAGTCTTTGAGTAGTTCATGTATCTCCTGAATCATGAAACAGAATCAAGAATTAGCCATCTAATCAAGCATAAACAAACGCATAAACAAAAGAATGATTAAATTCCACTAAACACCAAAATGCTGAGAGCTCAGATAAATAAGAGCAATTTGTTGTAGTTAGAAGTTCAGATTTGGAATATAAACGTGGTTATAAAAATATGGCAGAGTAAAAAAGTGTAATCAAATTCTTAATAGAATCTGCATACTTATGAAACACTGCGCTAACCAGAAACACCAATTTCAACTGATTTTATAAAACTAGCATTTTAATTTAATGTAGATAATCCTTCAATAAATAAGCCCTCGCTGGCTACCTAGCTTCTCCTTAAGGAGGCATACGTCAGGTATAGACAGCTGGGATCGAGTGAATCCCCCGAAGAGCATACAAGGGTAGTAGGCGTATACTCCATAGAGAAATCAGGGGAGCTAAAAGGGGGCAAGAGATAGATTGGGCAAATAGGGTTAAGGAGAATCCAAAGGGATTCTACAATTACATTAAGGACAAAAGGGTAATTAGGGAGGAAATAGGGCCCCTTAAAGATGGGCTATGGAAAAAGCACAATCTGCCATTACCTCTGCGACAGATCACAAGATGACATAACATGGTCAGACACACTAGTCACCTTACCATACATCAGAGACATGTCAGAGATGACCACAAGACTACTCAGACCGCTAGGTATCAGGATAGCCCACAAACCACCCTGCGACATCTACTGACAAACATAAAGGATCCCACGCCCACAACCAATAAAACTAACGTAATATACAAAATACCATGCAAGGACTGTGAAAAACATTACATAGACCAAATTGGAAGAAAATTGACAATAAGGATACACGTACACCAACTAGCCAACAAGTGACATGACCAACTCTCACTGGTCTCAATACACACTGACAAAGAAGGACACAAATTCGACTGGGACAACACGTTCATAATAGTACGAGCCAAACAGACAATTCATGGATAGTAGGAACTGCAGATGCTGGAGAATCTGAGATAACAAGGTGTACAGCTGGATGAACACAGCAGGCCAAGCAGCATCAGAGGAGCAGGAAAGCTGACGTTTCGGGCCTAATTTCTGAAGAAGGGTCTAGGCCCGAAACATCAGCTTTCCTGCTCCTCTGATGCTGCTTGGCCTGCTGTGTTCATCCAGCTCTACACCTTGTTATCTCAGACAATTCATGGAGTTCTGGTTGGAATGCGAGGCCACCATCAACAAACACATTGAACTGGACCTGATATACAAACCACTGAAAACCAGAACTTGAAGCAATGTCAACCAGCCCAGCAAACCGAGGCAAATAAATAACAAGCGGGACAGAACACCAACGCTTCACAGGAGCCACACTGACGGTGTTACCTAGGAGGGTGACAAAACGTCTGCAACCAAACACACCTGTTCGGTGAGCAAATCTACAACTTCATGTTTTTCAGTATCTTGCTAGCTAACTTGCTATTCCTCTATCAATTTCTTGCCCATTCTTACCTTAATTCTAAAATCTTCCCAATCCACTTGCTGACAACATTCAAAGGCTCTTCTTTTAATATCATATCACCTTTAACTTCCGCCAGCTATGGTTGGACAATTTTACCTTTTCCCACCCTCACTTCCTTAAAGAAATGCACATTTATTGCAAATTGCAGTCCTACAACTCTCTACTTGCTAATCCTCTTGAAGACGCTACTTAAAATTCACTTCTGTTACCAATTGTTAATGATCCCTCAATGTTGCACACACTGCTTAAGTGTCAACTTTTGATGAACTTCTAGGTCATAGACAGGATGGAACATGTACTTTTCACAGGCCCTCCTTCTTACAGCTACCTACACCCAGCACCAGTACCCCAGAAACAGAGGAAGAGGTTTTATCATTGAAGATGAATCTGGGTTTCATATGTGGTTAATGTTTTAACTTTCCTCCTTCTGCCCTGTTAAAACCCCAACATACTGACCTGTACAAACTACTACTACCTATATCCTATGCAGTGGCATAGAGGTAAAGTCACTGGACCGGTAATCCAGAGATCTGGGCCAATGACCTGTGGGTTAAAATCTCACCATGGCAGATGACAGAATTTGACTTCAATAAAAGTCTGGAATAAAAACCTAGCCTAATGGCAAACATGTAACCACTGTTGATTATCATAAAAGCCCATCTGCCTCACTCATGCCCCTTATGGGAGGATTGTTGGAGTCTCATGTAGGCCAGTTATGTGGTTGGCTCTTAACTGGATTCAACAGGATTCAGGATTTAATAAATCCTGGCTTAGGCAAAGACATACAAGTTCCATTAATGAATTTTAAAATATCCCAACTTCAAACATATAGTAGTAAACTTGATTTATAGTTTTTAACCTGTTTCATGATAAATTTAGGAGATCAAGAGATATCAAGAAAGTACCTTTCAGTACCATTTGGAGTGTAAAGGTCATTATTGTTCACCCTGAAGTCTGCTATTCCAGGGTACTTTGTACACAAGGTCACATCTCAGTTAACCAATTGAGAAGTGCTACAACAGCAAACTTCGCACAGAGCACAAGAAAGCACGTGTACATGAGAAAGAAACTGCCTTCATAATGCACCTTTAAGACTTCTGCACATCTGGAATCACTTTAAGGCCAATGAAGCACTTCTGAAATGTTATTAGTATTAAAATGTTGGAAACCGGGCAAGAAAAACAAGCACAACAAACTTCCACAAATGCAACACAAAGATTATTTGTTTTTTGAGATACTGATTGAAGGATAACTATTGGCCAGGACAGCATGGATAACCTCCTTGCTCTTCGCCAAAGACATGCCATGGATTCGTTTACATCAATCCAAGCAGGCAGATGAAGCCTCAGTTTAATATCTCATCCAAAAGACACACCCAGTGGCACAGAACTCCATCAGTACCACACTGTCAGCCTTGACTTTTGTGCTGATGTCCATTACAGATTGGGTATTGCTGGATTCCACAGTATCAGCAGCCAAGTCTGCTTGTAGCTCTGCAATAGTTGCAGTGTTACAGAAGATAACTTGATATGAAGAAACAATAAAATTGAAAGGCCTCAAAAAACTGAATATTTTATAGATTGCAATAATAGATGTTAAAACTGCTAATAAGGCTACTTTTGCAGTTTTTTATAGTTTACTGATACATTCCAAACAAAGAAATGGATAAAAGGAGAAGGATATTTCATTCGCCAATCTTGTTCTACCATTCATCAAACATTGGTTAAATTTCACATTCACAGAGTCACACTTGCCCTATACCCCTTAATACCTTTAGGTAACAAAAATCTGTCAATATCAGATTTAACTTTGCAATTGCTGTAGCATCAATTGCCATTAAAAGAAAGCTCCTAGGTTTGTGTGTACATTGGTGCGTGTAGGTGGAGGGGGCTGGCAAAAGTGTGTTTCATAATTTCACTACTGAAATGACTGGTTGCACTGTTTGACTAAACCCTCTTGTTCTCACTCAAAGCTTTTAGCAACCACTCAGCCCACTAGAACCAAATATAGCTCAGCCAACATGGTCTCTGACTTCATCGCAATTCTGAGCTATTTTACAGAGGCTGGTGGGAATTCTGAGGAGTTGGACAGCAGCTGGCAGGACTGCAAAACTGCAAGCAGCAGGTAATCAAGAAGCATAATGACGGTCAATTAAAACTCATCAAAAGAGACTGGAATTTTTCAGTCAGCCTTTAGATTCCTACACAAAGGAAAGTTTAGGTGCTGGGAGCAGCCTCCTGGCAGCAGACTACAGTCCATCATTCTAACTAGGCCAAAAGGCCATCCTTGCCTGGATCCCACAAGTCAGCCTGTAGAAAGGTTCATCCAATAGTTTGCTCACAGTGGTGGCCTTGTTGTGAAAGCCAATTTTTAATTCAAAGATATTGGAATAATTTCAATATTTCAACTTGAAGCACACTCTCCGTTATTTACCTCCTACTGCAGGCGGCTGCAGCTGCTGCTTTCAAGCTCTCTCAGGTTTTGAGCCCACTTTCCTCTATTTAACAGCAAGGCTGCTCTCAAATCATTAACTGGGTATCATGGAGAAAATCAAAGAGTAACCAGTTGCCACACAGTACATGCTTCTAATCCACATTTCACTCTGACAGCAGGGAAGGGGACATGCCAGCTGGAGACTCACTAACTAGTAGAAATGGATTCCATCCACCTTCATTCCGTTCCCCTTAATATCTTAAACTTTGATCAAATAATCCTTCATTCTAAATTCCAGGGAAATTTAATCCTAATTTGGATAATGTTTTGTAATTTAAGCCTTAGAGTTTAGAAATAATTTTGGTAAATCTATGCTGCACTTCCTCCAAGGCCAGTAACTACTACTTCAAGAGTAGCTTCCAGAGCCAGATGCAGTGCTCCAGGTGTGATCTAACAAGATTTCATGTGGCTGAATCAAGATTTCCAAACACCATGTCTGTATTTTATCCCTCTAGATAGGATAGACAGCATTCCATTATCCTTTCACAGAAATTGCTACTTGAGGTTCCAACAAAGGGTCACTAGACCAGAAACGTTAACTGATTTCTCTCCACAAATGCTGCCAACCCTACTGAGCTTTTCCAGTAATGTGTTTTTGTTTCTGATTTACAGCATCTGCAGTTCTTTCTGTTTCCATTATCCTTTGTTTACTCTGTGTATCCATAATATTTTTAATAATTTAAAGGATCCAAATTTCTCAGGCCTCCTCTTCTCTTCCTAATTCAAAAATGGTAATTATGTAGCATGGAAACCTTTAGTTCTAATTTACACAGGTATAAAACCATAATGAATGCTTATTATGAAATTTCTTGTCTGATTACGTTTGTTCAGCCAGTAATTTTTCCCAACTATTTCAACTTGATTGGTTTGTCTCCAATAATGTACAAGGCAATATCCTGCACCGAACATAAGCAGTAGAGATCCTTCCGGTTTAAAAAGTGTAAATCAGTGGAAGGAAAACCAGTTTATCAGTTGCACAAATGGCTTAAAAATCCCAATCGTTGGCATAAATTCTATTAAAATGTTAAAAGGTGGGAAGGGAGAAAATGTGAAAGTGAAAAAATGAAAGAATTATTTTGCGGAAACGCAACTGTGCGGCTGAAAAAAAAAATTTCCTTAAGTACTGCTTTGTAAACGTAGAAAAGTTCAGCCCTCTCAGTGTCGAGGTAGGTGGAGTTTGTTCCACAAAAACCATGCAAAGCTTGGCAGCCCGACAAAAGCCCGACACGTTGCCCGCCAGCACTTAGACTTTTAAATCACACCTTACTGAGGATTTATACATTAACATTTTTTTTTGGTGGGGGGTGGTCAGAAAAAAACGCCAAACCTCTAAAGCCAAGTCATTACCGTTTAAAGAAACTAATTTCCGGAGATCAGACGCATTCAAAAAAAATAATCAGTGGAGACTCAATTTCAAATATATAAAGGACAAAGGCGATTCCTTGTTGGGGAAAGTGGTTTCACTGGTAGGGGAAGTGGAAAGGCAGCAGAAAGCTGAGTAAATGGAGAGGCAGTGGCAGGCGGTGATGATGGTGAAGCTGCTCCTACTCCAGGTCCTGGAAAGTTGTCTATGAGGGAAGTTGCTGCCCGCAGGTGCGCGGCTAGGGCCCAACATTCACCAAAACACCGCTTTCGCAGCCAGGAGTCGGCATTTTAAAGTGACTCGCGACGTAAAGCGACCCCTCGGCCGCAAGGCTGAGTCAGAGACTCCCTCCCCCTCCCCCTCCCCCTCCCCCTCTCCCTCTCCCCTCCCTTCCCTCCCCCTCCCCCTCCCCCTCCCCGCGGACAGCCCGGTACCTGGCTACCGCTGTCCGTCCGCAGGTTCTTCACCAGGATTTTCCGCCTGTTGCTCAGCTCCTGGCGGGTCCTCTGCAGGCGCCGCTCGATCTCCTCAGGCTCCAGAGACGGCAGCAACTGTTCTTCCCCTATACCCCGCCGCGGGAAGACAGAGCCCGCTGCCGCTACCGTTGTTGCCGTCGTCGTTACCGCTACTGCTGGCGCTGGCGCCGTCACCGTCGTCGTCGTCGTCGCCGCCGCCTGCGGATACGAGAGCGCCGCCATTTTGCAGCAGCAACCGTTACGAACCAAAGCGGCCGCGAGCCCGAGGCCAGTGAAAGAAAAAGGGGCAGTGACACTGCCCCCTCAGCCCCGGGGCCGGTACTGCAATCTATTAGACACTGCCCCCTCAGCCCGGGGCCGGTACTACAACCCATCAGACTCCGCCCCCTCAGCCTGGGGCCGATACTGCATCCCTCGCACATCCCCTCTTCAACCCGGGGCCGGTACTACAATCCATCGGACACGGGCATCTCAACCCAGGGCCGGAACTGCAATCCATCGGACACCGCCCCCTCAGTCCGGGGCCGGTACTGCAATCCATCGGACACCGCCCCCTCAGTCCAGGGCCGGTACTGCAATCCATCAGACTCCACTCTCCACAGGCCAGGCCAATACTCCCACCCTGATGGAAAGTACATAAATGAGAAAACCAAGAATTACAAATGCTGGAAATCTGAAACAAAAACAGAAATTGCTGGATAAACTCAGCAGGTTGGCAGCATCTGTGGAGAGAGAAACAGTGTTAACATTGTGCATCCAGTGACACATCTTCAGAACTAGGTAAAAGGGAACTGATTATAAGGCTCTCACGAGATCCTACCAGAGTGTACAAAAGCAGAAATTGTAAATCTGAAATAAAACATAGCATAAAAACTGAATGAACTACAGATGCTGTAAATCAGAAGCAAAAACAGAAATTGCTGGAAAAGCTCAGTAGGTCTGGCAACATCTAATCAGAGTTAACATTTCTGAACCAGGCCTGAGAAAGGGTCACTACACCCGAAATGTTGACTCTGATTTCTCCCCTCGGATGCTGCCAGACCTGCTGAGCTTTTCCAGCGATTTCTGTTTTAGTTTCTGATCAAAGATAGCATGACGGAATTGCAAAGCAGTATAGACAGTATTTGAGGAGAAAGACAATTGCATTTTAACTCCAGTGGAATTACAGTAGTTTCAAAGCTGTAAATTCAGCTTGGAAGAGCTGCTAAACAACTTTCAACAACCTGTAATCCACATAATCTTTTACAACAGAAAATAGCCATGAAGAGATGTGCAAGGGCGTAGAGAAACAAAAGATGGATGCCAAACCAAAGGTGGCATTAGCAGAATAATTAAAAAGATTGATTAATCAGGCGGCTTCCTTGAGTGGTTTGATGCTGCACTGAGTTTGGGTTGTTTACCCAACGGTCAAGGAGATCGCAAAAGTCAAAAATTGTCTTCATCTTAGAATTCAAAGTAACACTATTATACATTAAGTAAATACTGCTGTACATGGCAATCATAGATACACTGATCTCATAGTTACATTAAGTAAAAACTAACCTATCTCCTTCATATCTTGATATCTATGATGCAGTCTGGTCCACTGCAGAGTTCCAGACTCCAGAGTCCTTGAGTATTACTCCACCCGCACAGTCCAGTCAGTGACACTATTGCAAAATTGTTGCAGTGTCCTTATACCCTTACACAATCATTTGAGCATTAGATGAAACAGAGAGGCAATGTGTTTTAAAATGGAATTCAAATAGGTGGTAGGAGGCATGGCCGCTGATAATCAGATAAAAATGGGGAAGGATGGAGTCAGAGAAATAGAGAATTTGGGAAATGAAGTTGTTGTAGCACAGGAGAATAACACACAAACATGAATAATAATATGACTTACTGAAAATAGAGATATTTGTAGTCATGTGAAATCTATGCTCCCATTAGTGATGAGCAATAATTTTTATTTTACAGAACTATATGTTCATGGCAAGAGAGGATATCTTATCTGGAGCCCAACATACCCATGCTACCATTCCACATGATCTGATGTTAGTATGATCCAGATCCCTTCATACATGCTCAGTAGTTATCCCCCCAACTTCTTTCAACGTACCCTTTTTTACCATTTAGCCTTAATCAGCTAACACCTTACTCCACTCTTCCCTCCACCCTGCAAGTTTCTTACAATGAGACATTAACCTCCAACAATGTTCTTGGCTCTCTTGAAGGATATATCAGAAGTACCTGTTTATGGTTTCCTTTTCAGGGAATGCAATGGTGGAGTAGAATGGCAGCCTCTGACAACAGGGGCTGTAACATTCTCAAAGACCTGAAGGTCAAAACAGAGAAGACCAATCAAGGAAAAACTGATTCAAGAGAGAACACTCCAGAATCCAAATAAAGACAGCCTCTTTAACGACAAGTGAAAGAACTGAAATTCTCACTCTCCTCCTGTATTGCCCTCTGGTCTAGGGCTGAATCTAATCGACAAAAACAACAGCAAGAGGTATTCTGAAACAATTTAGGATGCGAGAAAACAAAAGCTTCCCCACTACTTCCTTGTAGTGGCTTCACTTTGACACTTGTAACAGCTTAATACTGCTGAGGTCCAGTCAATGATAACTCGGAGACTCAAAGTAGAATTGTCCCATCATTGACAATGGGATAAACTGCTGGGCCCAAATCTAGAGGAAATCTTTGTGTTGTACTCCAATTTCCAGGCTAAATTCAATAGGTCAAGTTTATTATATGTACAACCTCTGACATTAACAAGGGAACAAAGATTCTTATTCTCTCTTTCCAGGTTATCTTTTTGAAACACAAGGTCATCACTTATTAACAAGAGATGAAAGATTTGATCAACTAATTGTTCACCACCATTTTGAAGTTCTGAGCATTTCTATAACCGAGGGACATTTTCCTACATGGATAGATCACTTTGTTATATCAGTTGCATGAGAACACTGACTGTCTGTGCACAGGATATTTGTAAATCTTCTGCAAGCATTTCTTTTTTGGTCTGGAAAGCTTGATTGTCATGTGTGACTGTTAAGATGTGGATGCTTCATCTGAGATAGTTAGAGTGAGAACTCTTGTTGTACTTTAATCCACTTTGGCTTGTTTTAATGCTCAACTTTAAGATTCACTGAGGCATTCTGTATCTCCAGGAACTTAATATTTGCTCCTGTAGGTCTTGGACTAAAACTCTCTAGTGTTCCCATAGCTTGCTGATGTGTTTCCATTGCAACCTCCAGCTGCCATATATATGGATTGACAATTTCTACACTGAATATTGACTTGATCCAATTTGGACACAATTTTTCTCTACAACATTATTTTATTCTACAATATTCAAGGTCTGAGCCAGTATAGACCAAGGGTGATAGGCAAGTGGAACTTGGTGAAAGTTAGGGTCAAGGCAAAAGTGTTTTGGATGAAGGATATTTATAAGGGTTGAGGATGGATTGTCAGTTATTATGAAATATTAATCTAATGCCAATGCTATCAGCTATTCTATTGCTATTTATCCATTTGCTGAAGCAGGAATCAATCTGGGCAGAATCTTATAAGGGCTTGAGTGATATGGGTACGATGAGATTTGGAACAGTATCGCATAAGAATTCCAGCAAGGTCTGTCTCGATGTCAGGAGCAAATCGTTCCATCTTTTATGCATTCGTCAGACAGTGAGGTGAGTTTTGTTGCTAGGTAGCAGCAAGTTGTGAATTAAGAGGGATTATAGCTAGTTAAACACCTTATTAATGGCAAAACTCATTAATATTCAGCTTCCTATCTTACCAAATGCTGCAAACAAACTAGACATATCAAGATAGAAGTCAGGGCTGTTACTTGGTGACTTCAGCTTATTGCTTGCTTCAAAGGGCCACCACATTAAACAACAGGCACCAACATCTCAAGACACGTTGCTTGGGCACAGTCACATTCAGTACATGGACCCTGGCATCCAATATGTCCGACTCTAAGAAAGCTCATGACACATCTTCAATCCACATACAGGACATTGTTGCGCCTCAGGCTGAGGCAGCAACTATCATTGGATAGGTAAGGGTAAAGTGTGGAAAATAGGCTTTCTTCAGTACTATGAACTAAACGTGGTGTAAAGTTGACTGAGATTTTGAAAACCATTATGAACATTCACCCATTGATCTAGGCTATTCATTCGCTGTGTTGAAGGGATCGTGACTATGATGTCTAAGCCAGCTGAGGAGCCCACCAAATGTAAGCAAGAAGAATGGCAAGTTGGGTAAGCTACCTGAGTGCTAATGATGCTTGCAGAATCAAACTCCTATATTAATCCATATCTTCAAAAGAATTAAGGGGTAGCATGGTGGCTCAGTGGTTAGTAATGCGAACTCAGAGCGCCAGGGACCCAGGTTCAATCCCAGAATTGGATGAATGTCTGTTTGAAGTTTGCACATTCTCCCCATGTCTGCGTGGGTTTCCACCAGGTGCTCTGGTTTCCTCCCACAGTTGCCACAAATTAGGTGGATTGGCAATGAGGTGTGCAGGGTTGTGGGGGTGAGTCTGGATAGGATGATCTTTGGAGAGTTGGTGTGGACTTGTTGGGCTTAATGACCTGTTTCCACACTGTAGGGATTCTATGGATTGTAAACACTGTCATAGTGTGCAGCGAGGGCACTATGCTCAGGGACACATACCTGGCTAATGGACTGGACCGCATTGCATCTCCAGGCTTGTCACTTACCTTGCCTTGCCTTGCCTATTCCCATCTTGCCTCTCAGTCAGAGATACCAGGATCATATTACGCTGACTTGCCATGCCGTTTAGCACTGATACAAAGCCAGGAAGTTCGTCATGGTTGCCAGCAGTCCTCAGTCATGTCAAGGGAGATAGCCTTTGGATAGGAAGCCCCAACGCAACAAGTCAAGGGCAGCTTCCAATACCAGTCCAGCTGCTTGGATAGAGTCAGTCAACCACTTGGGGCAGACAGAGTCAGGCTGTCCAACATTTAAGGAGGGAAGAACCAAGTGTCAGGTAACCCACCATGCATCTTGACTCCAACTGCTACATTGCAGGCTGTTTTCCGCCTGGAATGAGAAAGAGGCAGGTATTATGGGTGATAAAGGAGAGGGTGAGGCACAGCTGTTTCTTTTGGAGAAGGAGTGGATGTTGACTGAGGGAATGCAGGACTAGCAGTTTTGGATTTGTGGTAGGTTACAGCAAGTGAGGGAAGATGTATTAGGCAACAATGAGATTGGTAGAGTCTGAACTTTGGAGATAAAATGACTGTGTGGTACTGGAGACAAGGTGGTGCCACTTACACAATGAAGTAAAGGAGATAATTGACTTCCTTCCTACATTGCTGGGCATTCTTCCAGACTGCACTGACCTAGCGCCTATTGCAGACCAGGCTGGCATGGTCTGGTGTCATGACCTCCATTGCTGGTCCTGGAGGAACAGGACATCCCACCTCTGCACACTTTGTCCAAAAGGATCTCCAGATCCTTTCTCACAAAGCAGGGCGCCAAATTTCCTTGTGTTCCATATCTGGAGCAAATGTCACAAATGATGAAGTGCAGCTCCAGATTGACAGTACTTGTTTGCGTGCACAACGGCCTTTTAAAGATTGTATCAGCACCAGAGATGCCAGTCAATTCCATGATATCCCAGCAGTGGTGAGTTAGTATCGTGCATGATGGACACCACAGGAGCGGAGTAGCTGGTTAATGAGGCAATTTGGTAAATACAGCAAGAAACCCTCAAACAAAATCACCAGCTCGTACTTCACCAAAAACGAATTAGCCATCTGTTTTCCACAACAATTACATACATTTCATCATTAAATATTATCTCTACTTGGCTCCCACCTCTTCCTAATCAACCCTGCTCACTGGGGAAATGTTGAACCCATGTCAAAACCAAATGTCTATCCATGAATGAGATTTTGTGAAAATTTTAATAATTTGATTGCAAGTTGGGAATTTGTAGATAAAATTTTGAGTCTATAATCAAAATCCATGATACGATCTTCTTTGGACACACAGTCTTCTTAAAATTATTAAGTTCTTCATTAACGTAGTCACTGAAAGTTTGAAAATACTTTAATTCTACTCTTGCTTGTTTCTGACAAAGAGAAAGCCGAGGCCATGCCTTGTTTTCTCTTGGTTAGGGAAGTAGCCCAATTTCACATTTCCACCTCATTCTTTTCCTGTTTGTATGGTTCAAATTTAAAAAAAAGAGGTAGGCAATCATAGTTAGAAAGCCTGTAACATGATTCAACTATTTCACATTAGGACCCTCCTACGTAGTACTTTTGTCAGAAAGAAAATTCTTAATTATCTTCCCACTTGAAGAGATCAAAGTTAATCATCTGCTACCATGATATATTGCTAGCCATTCATTTCCAACACAGGAAGCATGGGTCAGTGTGCCTCCATTAACTGCCCATTTGAATCTCATAGTTCAATAGCTGATGAGGCAAGTTTGGGATGATAGCACAAGAAAACTTGCAAGACCTTCAGGAGAGAAACCATCCATGAGACTCACCAGAATTGACACATTTGATTTTTGGCAAAATTCAGCCAAATCAATGGGTTTGCTAAAGTATATGTGGAAAAGATCTTCCAACCTGGAGATCACAGATATAAGAAACTCAGTAACCAATCTAATTGGATATTTCAAGAAAACCCTACTTTTGCAGAGTAGTTAAAATGTGGAATTCACTGTCACAATGAGTAGTTGAGGGAAATGACATTGATGCATCTCAGAGGAAACTAATTACATGCATTGAATAAAGGAATAGAGGGCATATTGGCACTATTGAAATATGACAAGAGGAGACTCCTGTCATATAGACCACTTGGATCAAATGGCTTGTTTCTGTGCTACACATTAACACGAGGTCAGATGTTCAAGAGATACCAAGTTTGCAAATATTCTGATTGATGCTAACTTGGTGGCTGAAGAGGGATATGCTGTCATTGATGAGGATATGAAAGTTCTGGCAAAGCCAAAGATCATACCCTAAATGTATTCATTATTTCCTTGACTGATTTGAAATTAGAACTTAGGTACATGTGGAATATTCCTTCCTGCTCCCCATCTCAAATCTTTTTCGTCAAAGCCATCATTCTTTGAATGGCCTAAGGCAGTCAGTTTTCCTGTTGCTGTAGCTGTGTGACATTATGCAGACTTCATTTGTACTGCATTCTGCCTGACAAAACATGAATTTCACCATTTGTGCATGACTCTGTCTCTTCCCAAATGCAGAAATGCTCCTTGAGAAGAGCTAGAGCTGCATGTTTCTGAAATGACCAGACTATCAGGCGTGAATATCCATCTGGCCCCCAACTGGGAAGTATAAGACTTACATTTCTGGAGTCGACTGGAGATTTCTTCCAACTCCCACTCAGTTTCTCCAGTCTTGCAAAAAAATATCAGACCATGTGGGCCTCAACAGGAGGTGATCCGACAAAATAAGGGAAACAATATTGATGCATCACTTCCATTTAGTTGTGAATACTTTTATCTGCTGTTTTTTTTAATCAATCTAGCATTATTCTATTTTTAGTTTTTCTTCTTTTGTTTCAAATCTAGACAAAAGATATATCTGAGCAGAAACAAGAGGTACAGCATGACATGTGAATGTTGTAAGTCATTTGATCATAGATGACCTCACAATCAGACCCTAACCCTATTATCATTGAACATCCACACAGTTCCAGCAAAAGGCACTCGATAGCAGACGATGTTCAAACCTGAGCTGTGTTGTCTATTTCCAGACTAAGGATAATAAATACTACCACCATAGCCCCTGCATTTGTTCTCAGCTATTTGACTTAGTACATGGTTCATTTATCCTTATTCATCAGTGAGACCACAGCCAGTATTATCTTGTGACTACACTTGAAGTGTGCATCTGAGGGACAGGATTGAATTTTGTGTATCCATGAGACCTTAGCCCCACAACCTCAGATTCTACTGAGAATGTGGGACATCATCAGCCATCACACGACTCCTGCATCATTCGCAAAGTACTAGGTATCCTGCACTCACTAAACTAGCTCAGCATTGAGAAGCAATAAATCAGCTATAGGGATCTTCTACAGATCTCCAAACAATGAGAATGAAATACAGGAGCAAATGTCCATATAAGTCACAGAGATATACAAGAACTATAGAATGGTAATACTGGGGGATTTAAATATCAGAGGGGATAATATTAGAGTAAAGGGAAAGGAGGGTACAAATTTCTTTATGTTGTTAATCCAACTGAGAAGGAGGCATTGCCAGACCTGGTGCTGGGAATGAGGTAGTCTAAATAGAACAAATGCTGAACATATCATCTACCTGTCAGAAGTATGCCACTGATGGGAGGTTAGCGGTCATTCCATTGAAGATGTGTTTTTCATGATAATCAATGAAGATGTTAGCAAGAGCTGGGCCTAGTGGGGATCCCATGGCAAAACCATCTATTTGGTTGGATGTGGTGTAATTGAAACTGAGCTCAACCGCGCTAGTTCTCAAGTTCAGGAATTCAATGACAGCAGTTTCAGCACTTTTGATAAAGGTAACCAATGATATACATGGAAAAAGGAAGAGGTTCTGCTGAGTGAATATGAGCAGCTAGGGTCTAAATTAAAAGGCAGAATCAAAAAGATAATAATCTCTGAATTACTACCTGAGTCATCAGCAAATTGGCACAGGGTCAACAAGATTAAAGAGGTAGACACTTGGCTCAAAGATTGGTGTGGGAGAAACAGATTTGAATTCATGGGACATTGGCACCAGTACTGGCGAAGGAGGGAGCTGTTCTGATGGGAATCTAACTTAACACACAGCAGATGAGGGTACAATTATGAGAAGGGGAGCATCTAACACAGGACTGAGAGTGTTGTACTTAAACGCACACAGTATACAAAACTAGGTAAATGAGCTTGCAAATTGAAATTGGCATGTGTGAATTGTGTTATCATAGAGACATGGTGGCAAGAGGATCAGAGCTGAGAACTAAACATCCAAGGATACACATCATATCAACAGTACAGGCAGATGGGCAGAGGGGGCGGAGTTGCCTTGTTCGTGAGAAATGAAATTAAATCAATAGCAAGAAGTGAAATAGACACAGAAGGCATAGAATGTGTGCAGGTAGAGTTGAGGAACCGCAAAGGAAAGAAGAGCCTGATGGGAGTTGTATACACACCTCCTGATAGTTGTCAGGATGTGGGGAAGAAACTATATCAGGATATTTAAAATGCATGTAAGAAGGCATTATTACAATAAACACGGGGGACTTCAATACGCAGGTGGACTGGGAGAATCAAGTTGGTAGCAGACCTCAAGGAAAGGAATTTGTGGAATGTCTATGAAATTTTTTTTGGAGCAGCTTGCAGTAGAGCCCACTAGGGAGCAGGCAATTCTGGATTTGTTGATGTGTAATGAGGCAGAGTTGATTAGGAAGTTTAAGGTGAAAGAACCCCTAGGGAGCGGTGACCGTAATATGATAGAATTCACCCTGCAGTTTGAGAAGGAAAAGCTTGAATCAGATGTAACAGCATTACAATTGAGTAAAGATAACCACAAAGAGTTGATTGGAAGGGGAGCCTCACAGGGAAGAAGGTGGAGCAGAAATGGCAGCAGTTTCGGGTGGTAATTTGAGAGGCACAGCAGAAATTCATCCCAAGGAAGAAGTAAGGGGAGGACAAGTCAAGCGTGGCTGACAAGGGAAGACATGGACAGCTAAAAAGCAAAGTAAAAAGCATACTATTTGGCGAAGATTAGTGGGAAGCCTGAGGATTTGGAAGCTTTTAAAAGCCAGCGGAGGATAACAATAAAATCAATAAGGGGCAGGGAAGAAGATGCAATGTGATACTAAGCTCCCTAGTAATATAAAAGAAGATAAAAGATAAAGGTAAAAGAGAAGTAGGAGTAGGCATTAGACCATCAGAAAATGAGGCTGGAGAAATAGTAATGGGAAACAAAGAAATGGCAGAGGAACTGAATAGGTACTTTGCATCAGTTTGCACAGTGGAATACACCAGCAGCACACCAGAACTTCAAGAGGTTTAGGAGGCAGAGGTGAATGTGGTGGCCATCATTAAGGAAAAGGTGCTGGACAAGTTGAAAGCTCTGAAGGTGGATAAATCACCTGGTCCAGATGAACAACACTCTAGGGTCCTGAAGGAGATAGTGGAGAAGATTATGGAGGCCTTGGTGGTGATCATTCAGGAATCACTGGAGTCAAGGAGGAATCCAGAGGATTGGAAAAATGGCTGCTGTAATGCTTCTGTTTAAGAAGGGAGCGAGGCAGAGACAAGAAACTATAGGCTGGTTAGCCTGACCTTGGTCATTGGTAAGATTTTAGAGTCCATTTTTAAGGATGAGATTGTGGAGTACTTGAAAGTGTATGGTAAAACAGGATGGAGTCAGCATGGTTTCATCAAGGGAAGGTCATGCCTGACAAATCTGTTGGAATTCTTTGAGGAGGAAATGAGCATGTTAGACAAAGGAGAACCAGTGGATATGGTCTATATGGATTTGACATGGTGCCACACAGGAGGCTGCTAAATAAGAGCCCATGGTGTAGGGGTAAGGTACTGGCATGCTTAGAAGATTGGCTGACTGGCAGAAGGCAGAAAATGGAGATAAAAATGTCTTTTTCAGAATGACAGCTGGTGAGGAGTGGAATTCCATAGGGGTCAGTTGGGACCACAACTATTCATGTTATACATTAATGATCTGGACAAAGGACTAACTTCCCAGATGACACAGAGATAGGTGAGGTAGTGTTCAGGAGATAGGAAGGCTGCAGAAGGACTTGAGCAGACTAGGAGAGCAGGCAAAGGAGTGGCAGATGGAATACTAAATGGAAAATGTGAGGTTACACACTTTGGTGGGAAGAATTGAGGAGTGGACTATTTTCAAAATGTGGACAGGCTTTGAAAATCTGAAGCACAAAAGGACTGAGGAGTCCTTGTTCAGGATTCTCTTGAGTTTAACTTGCAGGTTTATTTAGCCGTTAGGAAGGCATATGCAATGTTAGCATTCATTTTCAGAGGGCTAGAATACAAGAGCAGAAATGTATTGCTAGGGCTCTATAAGGCTCTGGTCAGGCCATGTTTTGAATAATGTGAGTAGTTTTGAGCCCTGTATCTGAGAAACGATATGCTGGGTGCAGAATCTGTCTGAAACTTATAGAATACTGACGGGCTTCAATACAGTGGATTGGAGAAGATGTTTCCACACTAGTAGGATGGACTAGGACCCAAAGGCACTGCCTCAGAGTGAAGGGACAACTCTTTGGAACTGAGATGAGGAGGAATTTCTTCACCCAGAAGGTGGTTGACCTGCGGAACTCATTTCTGCAGAAAGCTGTGGATGCCAAGTCATTGAGTGTATGTAAGACAGAGATAGATAGGTTCTTGATTAGAAACAGGGTCAAAGATTATGGGGAAAAGGCTGGAGAATAGGGTTGGAAAACATAGAAGGCGATATTGAATTGTGGAGCAGATTCAATGGGCTGAATGGCCTTCTTCTACTCCTATGATGGTCTGCATTGGCCTTAATGGGCTTTAGATGTAAATTGTGTCAATTGAAAAAGATTTACTGGTGGTGGGGAGTTAATCTGTCAAAAGTGCCTCAGGTGATTTGGCGTTTGGATATGCCACCTGATTGTGAATAATAGTACTTCCAGATTTAGAAGAAGAAACAAAACTAAAAGCAGATTCAGACATCAGTGGCACAACTAGATTGCCATGATATAGTGATATAGCGCAAATATCAATTGGCTTCCTTCAGGGCTGCCTTGTAAGTAAACTAACAATGTCAAAACAACACATCGTCTCCATAAAAATGAAGGAAACCTTCACAGTGAATGTGGAATAGTCATCTAACACTGGTTGCAACACTCACACAACCATTCAGCCAATCCTTTTTCATAGACCCTGCAAGAACACCGAGGCCCTGAAAGCATGCCTGATATTTCTGGCACATTGTACATACACAACATGCGTGTGTCAGATCTGCTCAGCATGCTTTCAGGGCCTCCACATCGTTTTAGGAAATTGGTTTGTGATGAAATTATTCGTAACGAAGGAATTCGATCTCAGTGCATATACTTCCCATTTAATGTAGGAGAGGGCATGCCTGAGGTGAAAGAACAAATTTCTCAGTTTCAAAGAGAGCATGTCAAAGATATTTAGTACTATTTTTTGTGGCACCCTGAATTATGCTACAAAATCAATTCTGTTTAGGTAAGTTTATAACGTTTCATATGTGTATTGTTAATGTTGCAATTATCTATAAAAGGCAAAATCGTGGCAAAAATAGAATAAAACAAAGAAAAAAAGAAAATTTGCACACTTCAGACCAAACACAATGTAGAACAGGATGTAGGTTAGTGACACTGCTACCATTCTGTTTTATCTTGTTTTGCATAAAATCATGGTCAGTCACTGGACTATGTCATATGATCAAGCTCTACCACTACAATTAGAAATGAACATTGACATGACATTAGGTCTAATGCACTTTTAAAGAAATTCAGTAGATAGTTTGTTAGATCTGTCCGCTGTGTCTGACTATGTTGCTGATATCCCCAATTTGTTTTTTGTTGCGCCTTTGTCTCAGATATATAAATAATGCTGATAGTAAACAACTTGAACATTGCTGAAAGGAGAGAATAGATCAAAGCTGTTCTTCTTGCACTGATTAGTACTAGGACACAAAAACCACATTTGGATTTAAAAAAAGGGACACCAATTTATACAGAATGAAAACAGTGCTGGTTAGTGCTTTATGGCATGGAAATGCAGCAATAGTTAACTGTCAATCTCAGTTCTCAGGTCAGCCAGTGGATTTTGATTAGTCAGGGTGTTGCTATGGGTATGTAGCTGAGATTGGCAGTAATCATGAATTTTTTTTTCCAATGAAACGGGTGCAATGTATGTATGAATTCTTTTAACCTGTGTAAAACAGGATCCCTCGCATTAATGCAAGTTATTTTTAGCATGTGCAAATGAATCACACTATAACCCCAATTGATAATCTCAAATTGGTTTCCAGTGCACTTCTGGGTTCAGTCCAGATTATTTAATAAATTATACCCAAAAGCAGAAACATATCAAAGGTGGACATACTGTTCTGAGGCTTGCAAGCACAGGCTGATATGGTAAGCCCATTGCAAATGTTTATTGTTGTTTGATGATCTTTTAGTCATTGCGACATGTGGCTTACATATCTGAATCACATTGGCACTGAAACTCATGTACCACATTACTCAGTGTGAGACAGTAGCTCTATCCAGCGGAAAGTTAGCAAGGGTTTGCTCAGTGCTCATGCATTTCTGGAGAAGGATATGTCTGTTAATGCCTTGCAATAGTTACAAAAGTAATTTTGAATGCTACGATAAAGTCTGTTTGAAAGTAGGGGCTAAAAAGGCAGAGATTGTTGAAGTACTGGCTCATCACTTGAATATTATGAGTGTGATTGCAATCAAATTCACATAACTAGAACTCAATCACATAGCTAGAATTCAACAACATAAATTGGAAGCTATAAAAAGGCAAAAAAACTTGAACATAAGAAAGGGAAGTGCAAAAATGTGAAATGGAATTCCGAAGAGAAGAAATAAAGACAGAAGATTAGAATGGGAAAAGTTAGAAAAACTGATGGGGGAAGAAAGGAAAACCTTGAACTTGAGAAAGAAAGGCATGAGAGAAAATTTGCACTTGAAAATGCAAAGCTTTGATTACGCAGAGAGTGGTCGGAAAACTTGATGATGACTTATATTTACGGTTTTGGTTTGACGAGGAATATTCACTTAATACCTAAAGATCAGAAGAAGCTGAAATGTATTTTCTTTCTTTCGAAAAAAATGTTACGGAATAGCCGAAGGAAAGTTGAACAATTTTATTGCCGGGTGTGATTTTGACAAAAACTTTAAAAGTGTACTCGTCTCTTTCAGACATAATGTCAAGATCATGATACAGTGAAAGCTACTGTTCTCAATGTCTGAATTACTGCCAGATGCTTACAGGCAGATGTTTAAAAATTTAAGGGAGAAACAGAGTCAGACTTTTGCGGAATTTGCTTGAGGAAAGGAAATGGTATTTAATCATTGGTTCAGATCTCTGAAGGTTGAACAGATTTTTAAAACCTTAAAGAGGCTATGTAATAGAAGAGTTTAAAACTCTTAACCCCTTTGGGAATGAGGTCTTACCTGGAGAACCCACAGTCTCTCGGTACAAGATGACAATTACAAATTCTCTCACAAGCATGTTAGTAGCAAGCCATTGTTTGTGAATTCACACAGAAACATGTGAGATCGGAGATTGGATCAAATTGAAAATAAAAGTGATGGAGGCACGGTGCATCAGTGGTTAGCACTGCTACCTCATAGCTCCAGACAGCCGGGTTTGATTCCAGCCTCGGGCGACTGTCTGTGTGGAGTTTGCACATTCTCCTCATGTTTGTGCAGGTTTCCTCTGGGTGCTGTAATTTCCTCCCATGGTCCAAAGATGTGCAGGTTGGGTGGATTGGCCATGCTATATTGCCCCATAGTGTCCAGGGATGTGCAGGCTAGGTGGTTTAGCTGTGGGAAATGTGGAGTTATGGTGATAGGGTCTGAGTGGGATGCTCCTTTTAGAGTTGATGCAGCTTCAATGGGCTGAATAGCCTCTTTCCATACTGTAGGGATTTTCATGGACTGGTGGGAGGAAACAAACCCTGCTCAGATTAATCACAGAGATGGTAGGAACTGCTGATGCTGGAGAATCTGAGATAACAAGGTGTAGAACTGGATGAACACAGCAGGCCAAGCAGCATCACAGGAGCAGGAAAGCTGACGTTTCAGGTCTAGATCCTTCTTCAGAAAA
>NC_063341.1:30075888-30184574 GCF_021869965.1 Rhincodon typus | reverse complement strand
GCTCCACACCTTGTAATCACAGAGATGGTCCAGATGTGAAATTTAACTCCTGGGTACTGCCATCTTAACACCTTTTAAGAAAGAGCATGGAAAGGCTGAATGCTAGAAATTAAAACAAACCAAAACTGTGATGATACATTCAGAGCGTTCAGAGCCACTCTCCTGGTGTATAAAAACAAATGACAAACTTACAGTTTTACCTGCATTCACCACTAGAGGGGGAGAGAATGCTGGAAATTATTCAAATCGCCTTGTTTAAAAAAGCAAGCCTTAGACTGGAATTTCCCAAAATTTAGCTAGGTTCATGGAGGGTTTCTTTCTGTGAGCTCACGTGATGTTATCTCATGCAATACCCCACTGTTCACTTCATGATCGATCTACCACACGTCCATTTTCTTGTGCTCAGCAACAACAGAGGTGCTTGCTGCTGCTGGGATCCAGCAGCATTCCTGCCACTGCTGCCATATTTAAACCTCTGTTGTATACCAGGTCAAATGCTGAAAGCTAGGAATAGTCCCACACAGTTGCAGCATGTGAAGAATTGCCAGACCCTGCCAGCCTGGTCTGAACAGATGCAGTAGGCATCTGAGAAAGCACATTGTGTGAATACTAAGAGAACAAGCTAAGAGCCCTGAGATGCACCCTGTTCCAAAGCTTGAGACGGGTGCAGCATGGCAATGAACAGTGTAGGTGATCTCTTCAAGTGCAGAATTGAAGTAATGACTATATTCTAAGTGAGTTAGAGATGTGCTATAATGATGTGGTGTGGGTGGTTCTGGGCTAATGCCATCCTCACTGAATGGAGAGTGCCTACGGAGCATATGCTGATACGTTGGGAAGGCCAGGTCACCACTCAGATTTTCATGTTGGGAACTGGAGCTGTCCAATTTCTCTGTGCTGCCTGGTAAAGTAGCAACCTGCATCAAATTGAGGCGAGATGTAATGATGAGGTGTTGATGCATGTAATAGATCCCTCACTGCTCACTCATGAATTTCTCATGTAGCTGTGAAGTTTATGGGCAGTTTTGGATTTTTTTTCTTGACATCAAGAATCTCATTTTCCATTCTTGCTGTATTTTCCCAGCTGTCTCATTATTGCTCATGTTGCTCAGAGCCGGAGAAAATTCCACCGAAGGTATCACCATGTCCATCTTGCAAGCAAGTCTTAGAGTTAGGGCTTTTTTCAATTGCTGAGGGTGGCAGGGGACAGAAATTGCCCCAAAAATGTGCTAAATAAATACGTATTGATATAGTGCATTGATAGGAGCTGTTTACCCATTCTATTGAATAGACTTAATTTAAAATATGGTTTAATTTTCAGTCTTGTAATTGTGGAGTTTATGCCTAATCTGCCTATTGATAGTATAGAATTTTTAATGAGGAAATAACCTGATTGGAGATAAAATTTTGCTGTCTTCAGTGGACCTGGTTGAGGTTACGGAAGTTGAAATACTAGCAAAATTTAGGAAAGTACAAAACTCCATCAATTGCTGCAATTGTTTTAACAAAAGATGTGTCAATAAAGTCAGAAATTCAAACTTATAATGTTAAAAGGACATTAAGCATCAGACTGACAACAAAGAGCTCATGGCAGTTGGAGATGAGGTAAAGCCTTCTGAAAGACAAAGAATGAGTAAGAAGTGAGAAAGAAATAGCACAGTCCTCAATGCTAACGATGAAACAATGGAAAGAACTGCTTTAAAACAGACTGGCCTGGCTGCATCCAAAACTGGACTATGGAATTGCTGGGAATGATATGTGTTTTAGAATGGAAAATAAACTTCAAAATGAAGCAGTGATCAATCACATTTGCTAGAAAGGAACTAAACAAAGGTTGTCCTGAGTGGCAAGACAAGAAGAAAAAAAATAAGTTTAAAGAGTTTGGGAGCTGACTAGAAAGGAGTATCACATTTTTAAACTGATCACTGGTAATAAATTTCTTAAACTAAAATTCGTAAAGCAGCTAAAATGGATTTTACTTTACAGAAGAACAAACTGCTTGTACCAAAGTGGGCAGAGAGAAACCACATCCCTGGGAAAGTAAAACTACTGGATTAAATCATGGAAACAGACTGAAAGATAAAAATGATCCCAAGTCTTTGCAGACATGTGCAATTGTGGTGTTTGGTTGTTGAGACTTTCCTTACAAAGCTTAGAAATTCAAATAAAAATATGCAGTAGAAAATGGAGATCAGGAATAATAACCTGAACGGAGTGGATCAAAGTGAAAACCCTAATAATGATTTCGTGTCTGATTTTAAAGAAGAAAAAAAATGCTAAATCCAGAGAGAAAGAGGAGCTATGATAGAGGACTTTTCCTTGGATTACAGTTCATGGCTGTCAGCACACACAAACTGATTGGATTACCAGCAATGCTGTTCTTGTCAAAGTAGATCAAACAAATTACAAAGCCTTTTAGCCCACCACAAATACTATCGCAGGGTCCAGATCTGAACAACCAAATGTGAATTTTTCGAAGCAACAGGAAGCATGCAAAACAAGGTACAATCTTTTAATCAAAGAAAGGGAGATGCTGAACATCTAATGTAAAATGATAAAGGGGGTATTTTGTGTAGGTTGAAAGAAAGTGAAATACATATTTTACGGATGGGAAGAGGTGTTGGATAACTTTCCCCTTTCTCTCACCTCTCAACTGACCGCAAGATGTATTTTTGAGAAGGAGTTTTTAAAAGTATTTTTGAGTGCTGTAATTTTAAAGAACAGGCATAAACAGGTTTTCTTATTAGTTTAAATCAAAGGAAAAGATGAATGATTATTTTCACAACACCCATAATAGAAATGCACTGAAATCCACTCCTGAAACATACAGGCACACACACACGCACACATGCACACACTCACACAGATTATTTCTAGAGATGTAGCACACACTAAGATTACTAACAGAGTTACTAAGTAACAGATCATTTAGTTTCCGTCCTTAAATGATGGTGGGAAATGTAGCAGGCCTGAAGGATCCTCTTTTGGTTTCTTGAAGACAAAAGGAGGTTTCAGCTTGTATCAGATGACATTGTGGCTGAGCTCCTGAGACAAAAATATTCTTTCAGGAGAAATGAATTAGCCCCTTTTCACTACTCAAGAACGTGGTCTTTATGTGGCAGACTTCTTTTCTTTTTGCTGGGGGACCTTTTCCTCGGAGGTGCAGTTGCAGACTGTTTTGCTGGTCCCAACTGTGGACTTACGGCACAGTTCTAAAACTTGTGCAGGGACAGAGGAACTTTGCAAGTCTTTGGTGTAAAGTTATCATACAGGGGCATCCAAAACTAGAAGAAGTAGGTTTAAGGTGAAAGGGCAAAAATATGAAAGGGATGCAAGGGGTAACTTCTTCACACAGAGGGTGGTATGTGTATGGAATGAGCTGCCAGTGTAGGTGGTGGAGACTGGTACAATTATAACATTTAAAAGGCATCTGGATGGGTACATGAATAGGAAAGGTTTAGAGGGATATGAGCCAAATGCTGGCAAGTGGGCCAAATTAAGTTAGGATATCTGGTCAGCACAAACAATTTGGACAGAAGGGTCTATTTCTGTGCTGTGCAACTCTACGGTGCATGAGCTGCTAAGTGTAATACTGACTTTTAAGTGTGAACCAATGTAGATGTTTGAGAGGCCATACCACTGTAGTGCCAGTATTGCTATACTGATAGCTGCAATGAAATGACAGATGCTTGCATGAGGAATGATGGAGATACTTGGTACCTCATCTTGTGTGTGACAGTCCTCTGCAATATTAACTGATTCATAGAAACATGAAGCATTCAGTTGGCAGTGTATACCTTGGAAGAGCATAGATCACTCATCTTCTTGCAGAACTGGAGCCAAATTCTCTTCAGGCAACCCTGGGTGCTGCTCTCTGTAGCCATCTCTGGTCAGACTGCCTTCCCTCAGTTGAGATGGTCTCTTCTTCCCATCTAGAAGGAAAAGAACTTCCCTTCTCCCTGGGCAGCTTTCAGTAGAACCTCGAAGGAGGCACCATCAAATTATGGTGCCACATTTTGCCTGGTCTCTGACATCTCCTGGGGATGGTGGGGGTTGCTTGCAAAATTTGAATACGCTCTCCAGTTGCAAAGAGTGAAGTGCTGTCCTGATGATTTTTAAATTTGATGCCCAGATGTTGGAACCTGGTTGGTCCTGATGTAGGAGGCAGAACTTCCTGCTTGTCTGTTCAATTTGGTGTTTCACTCCAGCAATGAATAAATAATGTGAGAACATAATTGTGCAGGAAAACCCATTGTGTCCCCAAGTGAAAGTCCCTGCACCTTTACGTCCTCCTCCTGATATCAGTTTCAATAAAAAAGAAATGCCACTTATTATTTCTACAGCTATCTTATTGCACCGAGGTGAAAATTTCTAAGCTGCATTGGTACAAAAAAGCAAATGATAAACTAAAAAATTGGAAGTGGTTCAGGCAGGAAGTCTTTGCAGGAACATGTGGAGGACTCTATTTCCATCAATTTCCTTCTCAATTTCTGCATCATTATTCACAAGAAAGTAGCCGTGTCTGCTTCCATTTCACTTTATCATCATATCCACCTCTTGTGAGCCTTCTACCACCTGTGACATAAAAGCATTGAAAGGAGGTACAAGCTAAGAACAAGTGAGTGTAATCCATTTTTGGGGTTTGAGGAGTCAGTCAGTGCAGATTTAAACACAGTGGCATTGTCACTAACCTGACACCAGTGACATGTCCCCACCTAACCATTCCTTGCAGCAAGACCAGAATACTTGCACATGTAAGATTAGAGGTTGTTTCAGGTCAGGGAATACACTTTCTATTGACCTGATTCTGACAGGCATTGTGTGATATTTTCTCCTGCACAAGATTGAATAAACTAGGTGAAGGCTAACAAATGAGGTATGTGTGCTAAGTTGCTTTGGACAGCTGTAGAAAGAGATACCAATAAGTTTTAGGGATTCATGTATGATAATATTTGGGCAGATTTGTACCCAAATTATAAAATGATGACTTAGTGCCTGTTTAACCACAGGGTACTACAGAGGGCTAGTTGGAAAGCTGTTACTGTCAGAGCGTGAGAAGTTGGCTAATACCTTGGGGGGTTGGGGGTGCAGGTGAAGGAGGAAAAGGGAAATAGGCATATTTAATGCTTTGTCTGCACTGCTGTGGATGTAAAAGTTCTTGTAACACTGTTTTGGCAAGCGATTTGGCAACTGCAACCCCACCCCCCACTGCCAAACCGTCCAATGACATGGAGGATTTCTTGCAGTATTCCTCTCTTACGTGCGACTGCAAATTTCAAACAATATCCAGAAAGCTCCAGCCACACCATTCAAGCAAGGAGAGCATGAACTATACCCTATCACACATGCACAAAAGTGGTCTTGCCCAATTTATAAGTCACGGGGGTTTCTATTTTTCTGTAGTCTGTTCTGTATGGTTTGTGAAACTAACATCAGATAAAGTGACAATTTTGATGGAAAATTATGATAAAATATATCAATTTTATATACAGTAAATATCATGTATAAACTGCATCTGTGGCATATCACAAGTCAAAGTGATAACGTAGAGGAAAATGATGCATTTATATGACCGTGCATTCAGTGAATATATTGCTAGACTCACGTATTTCAATCACATAACACAAAACGATCAAACATTCTTCCATTCACTTGACAGGTAGGAAACACAACAATAAATCAACAAGTTCTACATAACACTCAATCAAGTTATTCAATTTTTGGTCAAGCCCAACAATCTGTAACAACTACTATAAAATGAACTAAGTCATCATTTTATTTCTTGAATTTGTTTACAGCCATCACTTTCTCCTTCACTCAGTTGAGCCAAAAATGCCAGTTATGAGAACATTTTTTTATAACGCTGTTAAAGCTACAGTAACATATTATAGCGCCTTTAACTTTAACTTTAGAAATAAAACCAGTCTGACTCTCCAAACCAAAACACAAACAGATTCTAAAAAACTCCTCACACCTAACAAGCATCGTCGGACCTAAAATATCACCTCTTCTTTACATTGATAAAACCTTTAGATCTCTCAGGACAGTGATGTGAAAGGAATTGAGGGATTTACATATACATATTAATCAATTAAAACCTTCTAACTGATTAAAGATTTAACAGCATCTTAGGTTTGTTTAATACATCCTCATCAGCGGTGTGACCCTTTGATATTTTACTTATAAATTCTGTGTCTGATACTAACTCTCTCACTAATACCTGAAGAAGGAGTGAGGCTCCAAAAGCTTGTGTTTTCAAATAAACCTGTCGGACTATAACCTGATGTCGTGTGATTTCTCAGCTTGTCCACACCAGTCCAACACCGGCACCTCCAAAACATAACATAGCATTGCATCTCTAGGCACTTCACAGAAACGTTTTAAGCATCAATCCACATAATGAAATATTAGGGTTGATGAAGGAGTTGGGTTTAATAATCACTTTAAAGGCAGGGAAGCAGAGAGATGTTTTGGGAGGGAATTCAGGAGTTTAGCCAGCTGAAGCCACAACCACCAATTGGAGCAGTTAAAGTTACAGATGCTCAAGGTATCAGAATTAGATTAATTCAGATATTGTGGCAGATTGTGTGACTAGAGGAGATTAAGAATTAAGGAGAGGTGAGACCATAGACAGATGTGAAAACAAGGATAAAAATTTAAAAATCAAGGTGTTACTTAACCAGAAGCCAATTTACTTCAACAACGCAGGAGTGATTCATGATTGGTACTAAATAAGGAGACAGGCTTTTGAATGACCTCAGCATATAGACGGTACAATATAGGAGACCAGCCCCTGATACATTGGAATAGTCAGGTCTGGAGATAATAAAGGATGAAGGCTTCAGCAGTAGTTGAACTGAGCCAAAGGCGAAGGTCTCAATATGGAAACAAGGCAAGGAATCTTAGCCCCTTGGAGGGGGCATTCTGTTTGATGTGGGAACTTTAGAATCTCTCTTGTATCCAGTGTTGATAACTATGTGGACAAATGTGTCTGCAGTTGGAAAACCTACTGAATGCAGTTTAGTGTACAGACGGTAGAGGTTCAGATGAGTACAAAATTACTGAGGGTTAAAAACAGGAGGGTGGCCATTAAAGCATTGGAATCCAGCCTAAAAGTAACATGAGGATAATACTAGAACTGCTTGCTGTAAGTTTCTTCTTCCTAGGCCTTCTCTAAGATTCCTTGCCTTGTTTCCATATTGAGACCTTTGCCTCTGGCTCAGTTCAACTACTGCTGAAGCCTTCCCTTTTGTTGGGAAGTTTTGCTTCAGAATCAGACTTGGACATTTTCCTCAGGCTCCATCGTTTACAATTCGCATTGAAAATGTGTCAATTTTCATCCTACTCCTGTGAAATTGAAATGTGCAGAGTTCACTGCAATAACCCACATCACACAGAAATCAGATAGAAACTTTCCAAAGAAGTACAGCACTAGCAAATAAAATAGAAGGGTTTGCTTTTTTTCAGCAGCTTATGCAGTATAAGCCATCAAAATTGTGATCTAATGGCATGGCTTGGATTGAGTTTTTCATTGGTTGTCAACTTTTCTTCAACTTGGCTCCTTTACAGTCTCAAATTGCTTAAGCCCCTCTCTTCCATTACCATCCTCAAAGTGTACCTTTTAACCCAAGTTTATGCTCAGTAATCATTTACATTTACCTTACATGGGCGAGATAATGGAACTGCTGTTAGTGGAGTGGTTTATAGTTCTTGTGATCAAAGTTAACGATGGCGGTTTGAACAGATTTAGAAGAAACATTTAAACGTGATGGCTTGTCAGAAAACTTTACCTTTGTTGAATGAATTCAACTGACACACAATTGACACTTACAAATGAAAACTTTCATCTTTACCCAGCATGGCTCAGTTTTGACTTCACTCCTACACCGAAACGGTGGACTCTAAATTGCATTTGCAGTGGCTTATTGAAACATTCAATTGTGTTAAAAATAGTTGCAATAGTTCAAGAAACAATCCATTATTACTTTCTCAAGGGAGGAAGGTAGGATATTTAAGAAGTGCCCACTGTGCCAATAACATGGTTAATACAAGAATTATTGGGTTTTAGAAAACCATGAACCATTGTAGGAAATTTTTCTATGCTCTAACATGAGCATTTTCCATGAGGAAATTAAAACTTGTGCTGTCTATACATGTATTAAATATTGTGTGATGGTGCAGATTGTGAACGTGACATGTAATATGCCAGTTTCCCTTAATAACTGGGTATCCACCTCCCATTGAAAAACCTCATTAATGGCAAATTGAGCTAACAAGCCAAATGAACGTCATATCACAGTATATTTGCTGGGGGCTAGAGAGGCAGAGAAGAGTGGGCAGGCTGCCTTTTCACCAATTCTTGTAAAGCAAAGGAAAAAAAGGGGTGTCCTATGTGCATCCCCTCCATTTAAAATACTGCCATAGATGCTACATAATTGCCAGTTGGCAGTGTTGTGGTATAATTAGCTTCCAGCTTTCTGTATAATCTCCACCTTTCTCTTAAAAACATTGTGGGAACTGCAACATCTCTCAATGGTCAGATCCTAGGGGCTGCTGAGGGATGCACCCATTTGACACCAGCGCCTTCAGGGTAGGTGCCAAAGAAAAACTGGGATCAGAACTAATGAAAAAAAATTCAAGTACACCATGGTACAAGTAAGTAAACCAAACTAAAAATCAGCACTGTATTTTGGGATGGAGGCAAAAGTAAGATTGGTACAATGCACAAATAACCAGAACTAAGGATGATTTGGAGCACAGGATGATTTTCATCTGCATTGCTGAAATTTCATGATCAATGCTGTGCTCCTGCTAAAGTCCCAGATGAAATCAGTTAGTTTAGCTCAGATTAGAAATGGGTGGCACTATAGCTCAGTGGTTAGCACTGCTGTCTCACAGTGCCAAGGACCCAGGTTTGAATCCAGCCTTGAGTGGAGTTTGCACATTCTTCCTGTGTCAGCATGGGTTTCCTCTGGCGCTCAAGTCTCCTCCCACAGTCCAAAGATGTGCTGATTAGGTGGACTGGCCATGCTAAATTGTCGATAGTGTGTATGGTAGCCATGGGAAATGTAGGCTGATGGGGTGGATCTGGGTGGGATGCTCTTTGGAGGGCCAGTGTGGACTCAATGGGCCAAATGGCCTGCTTCCACACTGTAGGGATTGTCTGATTCTAGAAATGGAACTGAAAATTCTTTCGAGTGGTCAGTTCATCACTGTGCAGTAGACCGTAAGATATAGAAGCAGAATTCGGCCCTTTGAGTCTGCTCCACTGCTCAACCATGGCTGATATGTTTCCCACACCCATTCTCCCATCTTTTCCCCACAACCATTGATCCCCTTACTAATCAAACATCTATTTCTATCTTAAATACACTCAATGTGACATCTCAATCTGACTCAATTGACATCTACAGCCATAAGGTGGTGAATCTGTAGAACTCATTGCTGCAGAAGACTGAAGAAATTCCTCCTTATCTCAGTTCTAAAGGATTATCCGCTTACTCGGACGCAATGGCCTCAGGCCTTAGTCTTTCCTACTAGTGGAAACGTCTTCTCCACATCCACTCTATCCAGGCCTCTCAGTATTCTGTAAGTTTCACTCAGATCCCCCCTCATCTTTCTAAATTCCATCAACTACACACCCAGAGTTCTCAACCACTCCTCATATGACAGGCCCTTCATCCCCAGGATCATTCTTGTAAAACTCCTTAAGCCAGCACATCCTTCCTTAGATATGAGGCCCAAAACTGCTCACAATATTCCAAATGCAATCTGACCAGAGCCTTCTACAACCTCAGCAGTACATCTCTCCTCTTGTATTCTAGTCCTCTTGAAATGAATGCTAACATTGCAATTGCGTTCCTGACAACTGAACCTGCATATTAACCTTAAGAGAATCCTGAACTAGGCCTCAAGTCCCTTTGTGCTTCAGATTTCCACAGCATTTCCCCATTTAGAAGATATTGTAAGCTTCGATTCTTCCTGCGAAAGTGCATAATCTCACACTTTCCCACATTGTATTCCATCTGCCACTTCTTTGTCCACTCTCCTAGCCTGTACGAGTCCTTCTGCAACCTCCCCACTTCCTTATCACTACCTGTACCACCACCTATCTTTGGGTCATCTGCAAACTCAGCAACAATGCCCTCAGTTCATTCGTCCAGATCGTTAATGTATAACATGATTAATGGTGATCTCAGCACTGACCCCTGAGGAATTCCACTACTCACCAGCTGCCATCCTGAAAAAAAATCCTTTATACTTCTGAAGAAGGGTCCAGACCCGAAACGTCAGCTTTCCTGCTCCTCTGATGCTGCCTGGCCTGCTGTGTTCATCCAACTCTACACCTTGTTATCTCAGACTCCAGCAGCGGCATTTCCTACTATCTCTTTTTCCCTACTCTCTTCCTTCTGCCAGTCAGCCAATTCTCTATCCATGCACATACCTTACCCCTAACACCATGGGCTCTTATCTTACGTAGCAGTCTTCTGTACAGCACCATGTCAAAGGCCTTCTAGAAATCCAAATAGATCACATCCACTTGCTCGCCTTTGTCTAACTTGTTCATTACCTCCTCAAAGAATTCTAACAGATTTGTCAGGCATGACCTCCCTTTGACAAAGCTGTGCTGACTTAGCCCTATTTTATCAGTTCATTTCGTATCAGAGCCATCAGGTGCGGCTTTTTTGTCAATCTTTACCAGAATACCAAAGTATGTTAAAAACAATCTGCAAATACAATTTATAATTTGTTTTTAATTAACAGATAATTGGGTATTTTCAGTTTTTAGGTATAAGTTTAAATTACATCAAGGGTATTATAACAACTAAACAGGATATGGTCTAGCTTTAAGACAAAAAAAATTAATCTGTTATTCATCAATACACATCTGTAAACAACACTAAATTGTGATTCACCGAAGTTTAATATGACAAGAATCAATTTCTGGGATCCAAAGACGTGTAAAATGTATGAAGATCAGAAAAATACACAATATCAGTGTATCCAAATGTATTTTAATAATTATTTTCACAATTTTTTCTCCTCTCATGAAAGTGCTGTTACTAGGTTAGAGTTTTACTTGCTCATCCAATTGATGTTCTTTTATGTGAGGCTAAATGGGGAATGCAGGCAGGCTACTTGAATGCAAAAGCAACGCAAGTAATCTTGATCCTCCAGCTATCCCAAGCACCATTGGACGACAGCTAGCAATCAGAAACAGAAGCATGGATGATTTTTGCTCCGAATCCTAAAGGAAGTTAAAGCCAATTGAGGCAAATTTTACCATTGTCACAGACAACACAGCAGAAGAGGTATCAAACGTTAGACTTACTTCAGTCATCACTGTACAGTATGGAGACAATATGTTTATCTCCTAAAACGTCATTATAGCAGTATATAAAACTTTTAGTGTTAATACTATCTGTGCATGAAATTAAATGATCTATTGTTGAAGTTTATGTATTCTATTTGTCATAGGCTACTAGATATTGAGAATTCAATTATCTATTCACTATGTTGAAATTTTGTTGAAAGAAAATATTCAAAACTCAACATCACCTTAAAAAAAGACTTAGTCACATGAGATTAAAAAGATATAAAGAATATTTACAAGCATTTTCAATATAGGTTTATACAAATTTTAAAAAAATAAGCCTCAATAATTAAATGTATTTCAATTTATTGTTTGTTACACACCTATAAAAATATAAATACATTCACCAAACTGCTCACACGGTTCGAAGTGTAAAAGTAAAATAATTAATGCGCAACATTTGTTCTTTTCTCAATTTTCCCCATTCTTCCTGGAGACTGTTGCTGGTCTATAGTGCATGCAGAAGCCTAGCTGTTCAACCAAGAGAGAACATTTAAGAATAAACCAATCTTGTACTCAAATAACATCCCAGCATTAGCAGTAGACAGCATTATATGCAGGAAGGGTGGTTGGTTTACTATACCCTGGCCTACATGTTGCAGCATCCAACATGGCTTTTTTTAAATGGCTGAAAGAAATCTGCAAAAGATAAATTGATTTGCACTTATGATTTTGAACGACACTGGTTTTATTGAATGCTTCCAGGAAAAGCATTAAGAGCTGACTATTTGAATTTTTAAACACAAATATAAAGATATATTGGATTTGAGCAGGGAGGACAGTTAGTAATGTAGATTTTTTAAAATATCACTTATCTACATTTCAAAGAAACATCATTAGGAAGGTTGGAATTGGTATTCTTTGGGGGGAAAAAAGGATGCGCGATTATTCTCAGAAGCTTTCGAGATTCAAAAATTGTGCCTTTGGATTGAAAAACTGTAAGTGTCACCCTGTTACTTATGAAGAATGAGAGCCAGAACCCACGTTAACTACAGCCCTCAGAAATAGTAAGAACTGCTGATGCTGGAGTCAGTGATAACACAGTGTGGAGCTGGAGGAACACAGCAGGTCAGGCAGCATCACAGGAGCAGGAAAGCTGACGTTTTGGATCGTGACCCTTGATTTTCCGACCCAAAACGTCACCTTAACTACAGTCCTATCAGTTTAACGTCAGCTGTGGAGAAAGTATGGGAATCTCTCATCAGAAACCAAATGACATTCAGTTGGAAGTGAGTAAGGATAGGTTTGTGAATGGTAGCTCATGAAG
This sequence comes from Rhincodon typus, assembly GCF_021869965.1. NCBI lineage: Eukaryota > Metazoa > Chordata > Chondrichthyes > Orectolobiformes > Rhincodontidae > Rhincodon > Rhincodon typus. Next base: position 30,171,933 of record NC_063341.1, on the reverse strand, counting down.
ACAAATTTAATTGAATTACTTGAGGTCAGCAGCATGCTGGACTGGGAAATGTCTATGGACTTTGCCCATATGGATTTTCAGGTAGCATTTGATCAGGTGCCACACAGATGATCAACATAAATAAAGGTCACAATGAATTGGAGGCAACCTTGTGCCATGAATAAAGTTTTTGTTCTCTGAAAAGCAGCATGTGATCGATGTGGGAGGGGATCGGGGTCAGCCAGGAAAGTGGATATCAAATCACAGTCGAAGAAGCCATGACCTTATCAAAGGCAGATTAGGCGTGAAGGAATAAACATTCTATTCCTGCTTCAAAGTCCTACATGATTAGTAGTGATACTCAAGATTAAAAGCCGAAAAGGACTGTGGATACAGAAACAAAAACAGAAATTGTTGGAAAAGCTCAGCAGGTCTGGTACATCTGTGGTGAGAAAGCAGAATTAATGTTTCAGTTTGAGTGACACTTCCTCAGAACTGGGTCACTCGACCCAAAACGTTAATTCTGCTTTCTCTCCACAGTTTCTGCCAGACCTGCTGAGCTTTTCCAGCAATTTCTGTTTTTATTACTCAGGATTATACTTGGGACTACTCTTATCACCAAAAATATTTCTTCCTTCAGGCTATTGATATACGCTTGTACATCAGATGACACTAGGAGGCACAGTAAATTTTGTGGATTGAAGCAGCAAATTACAATGGACATATATTAAGTGACCGGGCAAAACTATAACAGATGACTTCAATGTGGAAAAGAATGAAGTTATCCATTTTAGGTCCACGTCATACAAATTAGAATATATTCCTAAAAGAGACTTGGTTCTATGCTTCAAAGGGATTTAAATGGCCTTATAGATATCACTAACAGCTAACTCAGATTTTTAAAAAAATATGAAAAAATTGTTAATGGAATGTTCAATGATCTTCATTGGAAAGGTGAGTACTAGATGCTCCTGTTTTTCATTCCTGGCCAGACCTTAACTGGAATTAAACACGAAAGAAAAACCAAAAAACTGCAGATGCTGGAAATCTGAAACAAAAATCAGAAATTGCTGGAGAAAGTTAGCGGGACTGGTAGCATCAGTCGAAAAAAATGAGTTAATATTTTGCATTCAGTTAACTGTTTCTCTCCGCAGATGCTGCCAGACCAGCTGAGCTTCTCCAGCAACTTCTGTTTTTGTTCCACAACTGGAGTATTGTGTTAGCATTTTGTCTTTGAAAGGACAAGGATTCACCACAATGTTGCCAATGCTTAAATTATGAAGACATTTTTGCTTGTATTTACTTGAATGTGGAAGGCTGAGGGGTTATTCGATTGAGGAATTTAAAAAGATGAAGGAATTTAAGATATAAATGAACCATTTCCTCTGATGAGAAGAATCAAAACAAGGACACAATTTTAAAATTACAAGTTAGGTCATTCAGGAATGAAATCTGGAAGAATTATTTCACAAAATGAATAGTGGAAATCTTCCCAACATCAAGTCGATGATGAAGTTTCAATACTGCGATTAATAGATTTTTTTTTGTTGTATGATTGACAAGGATTTTAATTGGCAGATGTATGGGAACCAGGATAATACGAAGGTGCACAGAATACCAAAGAGATGGACAGCTCTGGAATAGAGAATCAAAATAAGGGAGAAAATAATAAAGTTTGAATCAAGGCTGTACTGCGCTTATTTGAGAATTCACAGAGTGTAGGAAATAAAATTGGTGAATTACAGCAGCACATTACCATATGGGAATGTGGTAATATACCATACCATAACAGAGACTTGGCTCAAAGAAGAGTTAGACTGTGTGTCGTATGTTTCTGGATACAAAGTGTTCAGGAAAGATAGGAAAAGTGAAGGGGAGGGGTGGCAGTATTGAGAAATGAGAGCAGAAGAAACAGGATGTCCAAAACTGATCATGGACAAATGTTATTTGACTTGAGCTAAAGGACAAATAGATACAATTTCATTGCTCAGTGTATCTGTACACCACCAACCAGTGGAGACAATATAGGAAAGTAGGGATACAAGAAAATTACAGACAGGTACAAAATTCTGGAGTAGTATTAATGACTAACAAATTATCCTGATGTTGCCTGGGATAGTAGTAGGGTAAAGGGCAAAGGCTTTAACCAGAGTTCCTACAGTATGATCAGGAACATTTTCTACAGTGTTATTTCCAGTCCAACAAGAAAGAAGACATTGCTAGACCTAGATATGGGGAATGTGGTGGGGTAAATTGATCAATAGTTAAATGGAGTAGCATTTAAGAGACATTATATCATAAGGTTTACATCAGCTATGGAAGAGCACAATGAACAATCCAGAGTAAAGATAATTAATTGGGGAAACAACTACAGTGGCGTAGGATCAGAAGTTCACCTAATTAATTCGGATCAAAGGTTAGCAGAAACAATGGTAGCTGAATACTGGGCAACCTCCAAGAAACAGTTCTGGCTTGGAAGACAAAGGTAAGGTAAATAAATTCAAAGTTTCCTGGATGACAAAAGAAATAGAAATGAATGGAAGGAAGAAAAAAGTGCACTTTAAGGTAGAAAATACAATTGAAAACTAGACTGAATTTAGAAGGCTCAGAGTGGAACTGAAAAAGAAAATGAGAGAAACAAAGTAGAAATATGAAAACAGACTTCCAGTTAACACAAAAACGAATCCCAAGGTTTTCTACAGGCATATAAAAGGATGGTAAAATGAGGAGTAGGGCTGATAAGGGTTGAAAATGGATATTAAGCATAGGAGCAGAAGGCGTAGCTCAGGTAACAGAGTTGACAAGGGTAATGTTGTTGATGTGGTGTACATGGACTTCCAAGATACATTTGATACAATGTTGTGAAACAGAGTCACAGGAAACAGTGATGTTCATTAGGCTGGAGGAAGGTTGGTAGTGGAGTTTCCCATGATGGGATCATTGTTTTTCCTGGAATATATTAAAGAAGGGCACAATTTCAAAATTTGAGACAAATGAAACTTAGAAGCATTGTGAACTGTGTGGAGACAGCATAGACCTTCTAAAAGTTACAATCAAGTTGGTGGACAGTCATACAGGTAGCAGTTAAAGTTCAATATGGAGAAATATTAAGTGATTCAAACTGGTAGGAAGAACATGGAGAAACAATACAAGGGACTCGACGCCTAAAAGTGGTGCAGGGGCAGATGAAGCTGATTGTTATCTGTGAAAATCACTGAAGGTAGCAGGACAGATTGAGAGGTAGTTAATAAAGAGTACAGAATCTTAGGCTTTTTTTTAGTAGAGGTAGAGTATAAGAGCATGGAGATAATGTTGAACTCATATAAGACACTGGTTTGGCCTCAGAGTATTGGGTCTAGTCTGGACACTGCAACTTAGGAAAGATTCGAAGGTATTGGAGAGCATGCAGAAAAGATTCACTCCAGGGAAAAAGATCTTCAGTTATGGGATTATACTGGAGAAGTCAGAGCTGTTTTCCTTGCAGAAGAGAAACTGTTCCCACTTGTGAAAGGATTCTGAAAGGAGAAAGAGTATAGATTTCAAATACAAGCAATAGAGAAAACTTCTTCAGGCAGTGAGTTGTTAAGATCTAGAGTGCACTGGTCGAGAATGTGGTGGAGGCAGGTTCAATTGAGGCATTTAGAAAAGGATGAGATTGTTATTTGAGGAGCAACAATAAAAAAAGTTAGGAGAAAAAGCAGAAGTATGGCACTAAGTAAAATGCTAATTTGGAGACGCTGTGCAGACATGACGGACCAAATAGCCTCCTTCTGCATTATAGTAATAGTATTATGCAATATGGAACAAAGCCAGGTAAGATTTAAATAAATAAAAATGAGGCCCAATGTCCTACTTCTGTTCTAATGAGTTCTTAGAGATCTGAATGAAGAGAATTTCCGTAGTTCAATCCAGGCAAATTTTTGGTTCAAACACCAGGTCACAAGTTAAAGGGGATTGTTCTTCTGGCCAAAGACAGGTTGGACAATTAAATCCAAACATGCCAGTCAGTTATCAGCTTCAGTCTTTACTGCGTGTCTGTGCAAGGAACTAGGACTAAAGTATGGTGAACAAACATAGACAAAACTCTACATGCTCAATTTTCATTGATATTCTAGGGACAGAACTGATAGCCCTTGGAACCCAAGATGTTTCACAGCAACTTTGAGAAACAGTTTTGCAACATAAGCATGGTACCTAGTGCAGGGATGGTACAGGAGGGAAGATACTTGGGTAGGAAGGAACTGCACACTCAACTCTTTGATGTAGAAAAGTAAAGAGAAAATCTTACAAATGTGATTTTCATTATTTAAAATACTTGATCATCAACCACCTACGCAAAAAGCTAAGGCCCTTGATCTGAATCGAACATCTCCCTTTAAGACAAAGAAGAGTATCAGGAGCAAGTATGTTAGAATTCAGCAGTTTAGTGAACATCACTGGGATATACTTGGAAGTTTGTTGTATATTTCCTTACAGAAATCTGACCACGTTAAAGGGTCACTGTCTTTGTGAAGAGAGTTCTGCAAAAATTTTAACAACTACCTCCATAACAAGTCATTTCTCAACATGATTCACATCATAGTATCAGAAACGTGTAAACAAAAGAGTGCCAAATACTTTTACATGTGTTCCTTTAATTTTAGAATTGAAGTATATCATTCACAATGAGTAAATTCTATTTTCTAAGATTTTAATTGTTTAATATGAATTTACAGTTAAAAACGCATGAATACAAATAATTATCACTTTAAATTTTAGCAACTGTAACCATAAAAATAAAAAAATTTAATTTTACAATTTCATAAACTTTTTTAGGGAGATCCATTTGAAAGTGTGTATTGTATTTACGAGTTATCTCCCCTTTCCTAAACTTCATGTAATCATCAGCAGCATTTTTTTTATATTAAGTGTAAAATCACATCTGACTGAAAGAGAAAAGACCACTAAAGAAGTTAATCTATACAGAACACACAGTTACTTTAATTAAAAAAAACTTATTTGCAGCATTGATTGTTCCTCAGGTCATGCTTGCCTATGATCAACTTCATCTCAGAGCTGTGAAGTTGAATGAAAACTCTGATATTTCAAAACATTCCACTTCATCACAAATATTTAACACTAACATTCCATAACAGAATCTCATTCCAGACTGATCTCGTAACATTGCCATTTTATAATGCCAGCTATAGATATCCTATACCTCTTTAGTTCGAACAGTAGTACTTAATCCGATCGCCCAGTGGCTATTTGTGCCATGACTTTGTCCTCACCTATTATCCTGAGTAGAAATTATGCATGTACCCCCAAGGCTCCATTCACAACCTTCCCAGATGTGGGTTATGGACCATGCTGGGATTTGGTTCTACTCTCCCATTTCTACTTTTTAAAAAGGTGGCTTGGGAATTCAGTTAAGAGGCAGGTCTATCCCATGTTCTATACAAGCAGACGTCTTATTAAAATTAAGACCACTGGCCCAATGATTTATTTTTCTTCCTGTGGAAAAGTCGCTGCCCTCTATCAAGTTCCCATAGTGGCATGATTGAAATCAGGGTCCCTCTGCATGGGAGAAAATTTACACATTTGCATCTCTTGATATATTTTCAAGTGACCCTGAAGCAAGACAGTGTTTAAGATTGTGACCTTAAACAAAAAGTTAGTAATACCTCTAGTCTGAAAAATTTATGGAGCTCGAGCGACCAAACTTAATGCCTTTACAAATTTCACTTTCTCCATGGGTTCAGGTATAATTCTTAGTTACTTCTTATGTAGCTTTATTCAATCTTCATCGATATGTTCTTCTGTATTATCAGCAATAGGAACAACACATCAGATCAATGTTCTAGTCAGATTTTTTTAAAATAAATTGTTTCCTATGGTGGATGTCTGTTTAAAAAGTTCAATAAATAGTAGAAAAATAATCCTTTATTTAAAAAATCTGAGATGTGCTGTTAACTTTTACAATTCCCATTGAGTTGCTTTGATGGTTTTTGACATTCCTTAGAAATCCAGGAAAAGTTTTCACCATCTGACTCGAAGACTAATGATTTAAAAAGAGTGCTTGTAATTTTGCAGCTGTAGTTTCCAGTAAAAGGGGAGCAAAAGTGGTTCAGCATTCTGCATCTACAGTGTGGACTGTAACTGCTGCTTGTAGGTGGTGGCTGTGATGGAGAGACGGATGGTGGTGTAGGCGGTAATGGTGAAATTTATGACTTAGCAAAGCAGCAGTCTGTGGTGGAGTGTCCAATTCTAAATCTTCTTCATGGTTCCCAACATCCACCCCAGCAGTTAAAGGATCATTATTGCATGGTGGATTCTCACTGTCCTCCTGAGGGCTCATGGTACTATATCCTGCCAATGAGTGCAAATTTGCAAAATTACTTCTTTTGAAACATCTTGTTCATTTGCATATATTTCAATTTACTAAAACAGCAATTACATTGTTTTATTTTAATAACTAACAAACTTTCTTTTTATTAAAAAAACAGCTTATCTGTAAATCATCTCTAATCTCTTCCTCACTCCACAAACATCACAATGAGTGGTAAATCCTTCAATGAAAGTGGTAGGGTTCAGAAATAATAGCCTGCACAACCAAATGTTGCAACAAGAGAACTGGCACAATTGCAGGAACAGCAACTCATAATCCACTTGGGAACCCTGCAGCCCAATGGTATCTCTGTGGATTTCACATGCTTCAAAATCTCCCCTCCCCCTACCGCATCCCAAAACCAGACCAGCTCGTCCCCGCCTCCTTAACCTGTTCTTCCTCCCACCTATCCCCTCCTCCCACCTCAAGCCGCACCCCCATCTCCTACCTACTAACCTCATCCCGCCCCCTTGACCTGTCCGTCCTCCCTGGACTGACCTATCTCCTCCCTACCTCCCCACTTACACTCACCTTTACTGGTTCCATCCCCGCCTCTTTGACCTGTCTGTTTCCTCTCCACCTATCTTCTCCTCGATCCATCTTCTATCTGCCTCCCCCGCTCTCCCTATTTATTTCAGAACCCCCTTCCCCTCCCCCATTTCTGATGAAGGGTCTAGGCCCGAAACGTCAGCCTTTCTGCTCCTCTGATGCTGCTTGGTCTGCTGTGTTCATCCAGCTCTGCACCTTGTTATCTCAGATTCTCCAGCATCTGCAGTTCCTACTATCTCTGGCACAATACATTGTCCACTTGCCTATATAATGAATATCAACATGCTTATTGATCGCTGAAGTCATTAAAGCTCAAGTACACTTTCCAGCAGGGATCACAGGAAAGGAAAGCCATTTGTAGTGCATTTTAACAGATTTAAGAGAACTGGGCACAGATCGGGGTATACTCCGTCTTTATGGCTCAATACCATGTTGGGCACTGCATTCACTAATCGAGTCAAATTCCTACCAATTCACCTCCACCTTGAGAAACACAATCTTTGCAGAACTGACCCAAAAGCTGGTTGTGTCCAACACTACATTTACCAAATGCGTGCCTGCCAACGCTACTTTCCAAAATGGTCATATGCATACCTGCTGTTAACTTGAGGACAGCTGTGGTGAGGACCTGCAACCTTGTAAACTCTAAGGCTGTTTCAATTTTAAAATAAACTGACTAGAGCTGACAGACCACTACCCCGATGGAACTCCCTCCATACAGGATGACCCACTAAACTCCCTGTTGCTCTGGCTGAGCACCTCCATACAAGGGCTACAAAGTCGAAGCGAATCATAGGGAACATTACATCTCAATGTATTCTTTGCTCACTTTGAAGGTCAGTAAACAATGTCATCTGTCCCAACAGCCTCAAACACACCTGTACCCTTGGTCACTGTCACAGACCATGAGAATGATCCCACAGAAATTGACTGGCCTGGACGGACCAGCTGACTGAAGTATTCGCAGACATCTTTAACCTCGCCTTACTATGATCTCATGTCCCCAATTGATTCAAGAAGACCACCATCATCATGGTGCCAAAGAAAAATCATGCAGCATGTCTCAATGACTACCACTCAGTGGCTCTGACCTCCATCATTATGAAGTGCTTTGAGAGGTGAGTCATGGCTCACATCATCTCCAGCCAACCAAACTGCACTGGTCCTTTGCAATTCGCCAACTGGTGCAACAGGTCCATGGCAGATGCCATCTCCCGGCCCTAAACTCATCCCTGGAACATCTGGATAACTAGGACATCTACCTCTGGTTCCTACTAATTGTGACTACAGCTCTGCCTTCAACCCCATAATTCCAAACAAACTCATCTCTAAACTCCGAGACCTAGGTCTTGACTTCCCCCGCCTCTGCAACTGGATCCTCGACTTCCGGCCCTTAAATTGCAATCAGTAAGAATAGGTGACAACACCTACTCCACCATAATCCTCAACACCAGTGCCCCGCAAGGCTGCATACTCAGCCCCCTACTATACTCCTTATACACTCCTGACCGTGTGGCCAAATACCACCCCAGCTCCAATTTCAAGTTGGCTGACGACACCACTGTTGCAGGTTAGGTCTCAAATAACGAGAGAGATTACAGGAAGGAGTTTGACTGTTTAGTGGCATGGTGTCAAGACAACAATCTCTCCATCAACCTCAGCTAAACGAAGATGTGTCATTGACTTCAGGAAGCAGAGAGAGGACATGCCCCTGTCTGCATCAAGGGTGTCAAAGTGGAGATGATCAACAGTGTCAAGTTCCGAGGAATGATGATCACCAACAATCTGTCCTGGTCTACCCAGGTCGACACAATGGTCAAGAAAGCACAACTTTGCCTCAACTTCCTCAGGACGCATAAGGCAATTCGGCATATCCACAAGGACTCTTACCAATTTTCATAGATGCACCATACCAGTTTGTACCAGAGTGTCGTATGGCAATTGCTCTTCCCAAGACCCCAAGAAACTACAGAGAGTTGTGAACACAGCCCAGTCCATCAAGCAAACCAGCCTGCCATCCATTGGCTCCATCTATAGTTTCTGCTGCCTTAGGAAAGCAACCAACATAATCAAAGACCTCTCCCACCCTGGTTATACTCTCTTCCACACTCTTCTACTGGGTAGAAGGCAAAAAGGTCTGACTATATGTACGACAAAGTTCAAGAGCTGTTTCTTCCCTGCTGTTATCAGACTTTTGAATGGACCTCTCCAATGTTAATCCCTCTGTCTACACCTTCTGAGACTATTACACTGTATTCTGCACTCTGTTCTGCCTCCTGATGCACTTTGTATGGTATGATCGGCCTGTATAGCATGTTCAAAAACACTTTTCACTATCTCAGTACGTGACAACAATAAATCAAACTCAAACTCCCCACAACCCACCCCTGTCAGCAATATCCCAAACTGCCCACACACTTGCTAGAATTTGGCCTCAATGAGGGGCCCATGTGATGCCAAGAAGTTCCCTGCAGCGTCCCCTACTTGCCCATAAATGGCTCCCTGTTAATGCAAAGTGGCTACTCACCACTGCCAGCTGGACAGCAATTGCTCCTAGACAATTTATACATCATCAGCCAGAAGCAGGAATTTGTCGGTCCACCAACCGATTGCTTGGTGTCATCAAAGCCATCTCAGCAGGACTGGTAACATTCCACTCAGTGCCTTCTGACTTAATTTAGTCACCTTCATTGCCATATTAAACTGCATAGTCAGCAGATAGCTTGCAAACTGTGCAATGTTGCTGGCTGAGAAGGTCTTATCTTTTAAATACATCAACCCATTTGCAGTCCTATTAAGATATGGGTTGCTTTAGCAAAGCCAGTCATAGAGCCCACAGAATACCTACAGTGTAGAAACAGGCCATCGACACTGACCTTCTAAAGAGCACCCCACCCAGACCCACCCTATCCCAATAACCCTGCATTTCCCATGGCTGATGCACATCCCCGGGCAATTTAGCATGGTCAAACCACCTAAACTGCACATTTTTGGACTATGGGAGGAAACCAGAGCACCGAGCGGAAACCCATGCAGACATGGGGGTAAACATGCAAACTCTACACAGACAGTTGCACGAGGGTGGAATCGAACCCAGGTCCCTGGTGCTGTGAGGCAGCAGTGCTAACCACTGAGCCACCATGCTGCTAGGCCAATTCTCACTTGCGTTCTGCCCACAAAAAACCCTGAGCTTCCAGTTGCCTACCACTTTAACACACCACTCTGTTCCTTGGCCAACATCTGTCTCTGGCTTCCTGCAGTGTTCCAGTGAAGCTCAATGCAAGCTGGAAGAACAACACGTCATTTTCCACTTGGGGACCCTGCAGCACTCTGGACTCAATATCAAGTTCAATAATTTCAGGGCCTGAACTCTCTCATGTCCTAGCCTCCTACCTCATACACCAAGCCTTGTTATCAACATTTTCTGAAAAAGGGTCTAGACCCAAAACGTCAGCTTTCCTGCTCCTATGATGCTGCTTGGCCTGCTGTGTTCATCCAGCTCTACACCTTGTTATCTCAGATTTTCCAGCATCTGCAGTTCCAACTATCTCTGAAGCCTTGTTATCACATAGCCTGCCATTATACACTACCTATCGTTAACCACGAACAGTCTCCATTAATAGCTATTCACCCTAGCCAGATGATTATCAAGTCTTTTGTCTGTCCATCTGTTCTTCTCACACTTTGGGCTCTATCCCCACCTATTGTTTACTCCTTAACCCCTCCCACCACCCTATCATCTGCATATAAACCAACATTTTCCTAGCTACCATCAGTTCTGAGGAAGGGTCACCGCACCAAAACATTAACTCTGATTTTTTTTTCTTCATGGATGCTGCCAGACTTGCTGAGTTTTTCCAGCAACTTCTGTTTTTGTTTCTGATTTGCAGCATCCATAGTTCTTTTGGTTTTTATCTCATATAATGAGTTGCATTTTGCAGCTTTCATTTTCTCACTCTTAGCTCTTAATTATCTCTTATCAGATTTTTTCTCTGTCTTGGCCTGCTATCCATTATCCCCTTGTTTACATTTCCCTTTCATCTGTCTATCTCTCTGGGCTCCGTCTCTACTTATCTGCTCACGTCTCTCTTTCCCACCCCTCCCCCACTTCAGCTTCAGCATAAATATGAGCTTCTCCTAGCTCCTAATAGTTCTGATGGAGAGTCACTGGAACTCAAAACGTTAACTCTGTTTACTTCCCACAGATGCTGTCAAACCTGAATTTCTCCAGCAATTTGTTTTTGTTTCGGACGGTTCACAATCTTGGCATCCTGTTTTGACGCCAAACTGAGGTTCGGAGCCAATTCTTCACAAGACCACAAATTTCTTACTTCTTGTATCACCAATCTTCACTCAATCCATTTGCCGCTCTATCTTTAATCACCCCTTTATTACACGTAGACTTATGAATTTTATATTTGTTTAGTGCTTCTCACCTACACTCTCCATAAACTTAAGGTCCTCTGAAGCTCAGTTGACCAGGTCTGAACTCAAACCAAATCCCAGTCATTTATCACCACTGTGTTTGCCGACCCACCCTGACTTCCAATTCTCATGCATCTCAATTTCAAAAGTTTTTATGTTAAATTTACACCCTTCTATGGCCATATCCCTACATTCCAGCCCTGTACTTTTCCAATAATTTTGCATTTCTCCAAATAGCCTTCAGTTTATTCTTCTTTCACTCATGGTGGTTGTGTCTGCAGCTGTCTACAACCCAAGATTTAGAATTCCTTCTTTAAATGTCTAGGTTACTTTACCTTTGCCTTCCTCCTTAAAACCTTCTGCTTTGACAAAGCTTTTGGTCACCTTTGGCTTGGTCAGCTTTTGTCCACTTTCGTGGCCACACAACTATTGTAAAAACCTTTAATAAGAAGCACAAGTTGTAGTTGACACACTTAGCTCTCCTGGTGACTCAGTATGTAGTGTGTTTACATCTGATACCGACCAGGGGGCCTACTACTGTACTGAAGTCATAAGTCTTTCAGGCAGGAAAATGTGAGTCCTGAAGTTGAATAATTATAGCTGTCAAATGCATAAAAACTAACACCAGCAGAACATGGGCTCAAATTCACCAAAATAATTGTAAACTGCTCATTAAATAAACTGCTTAAATTGTGCATTGCCTACTTAAATCATCAAAACAATGATCAAATCTCTCTTCTCTAACTCAAACAACATCTCAAAACATTTGTACATTTTAAGCATAGGTTTCTTAAACATTCATTAAAAAACGACCAAAGAAAACTAAAAACTGTCAAACTCATGCTGTTACAACAGTTCCTATTCAAGGGGACTCTGGACAGTGTTGCTGCATTATATAAACATAAGTGTCCACAAAGTATTTTTAGCAAAGTAATACCAAAAAAAAGTGGTGAGGTGTTAAAATAAAGAAACAGCAGTACAAGAGATGTTTATCTCTCATGGATTTTTCTGGAGGTTTTTTCATGTGTTTGAAGATAATTTATTTCCAGTTTTGACTGGAGTTCAACATCAATCATAGCCCACACAGATGGACCTGTTCCTTTCAGACAGAAGCAGGATCATTTTTAACTCCTGAAACATTCAACACCATCAAGAAATGAATGAGCTTTTATTTCTTCTGTCAAGCGAAATGCAAGGTCATTGATCTTACCGTGATCACTCTCTGTTCCTGATCTTCCCCAGTAGCGGCGCCTGCGTTCTGGACTATGTGCATGTCGTTCTATCACAGCCGCTATAAATCTTGTGTTACTGACTATTCAAAATAAATAAAAATTATGAAGTGCAGACAATTACTTTCTCTCTTCAACATGCATTCCTAAATAAGAAAAGTTTAAATTCCAAACTTCTATGTTGTTTGGAGTTGTGGAGGTAAGGGGTGTTGGGGTCTGATGGGGAAGGGAAGCAAGAAAAAGTTCAAATGAAGTGGCAAATTTGACTGGAGGAGGAACAAAACCAGAAATTGTTAGGAAAGCTCAGCAGGTCTGGCAGCATAGAACATAGAACATAACAGCACAGTACAGGCCCTTCGGCCCTTGATGTTGCGCTGACCTGTGAAACCAATCTGAAGCCCATCTAACCTAAACTATTCCATTATCATCCATATGTTTATCCAATGACCATTTAAATGCCCTTAAAGTTGGCGAGTCAACTATTTTTGCAGGCAGGGCATTCCATGCCCTTACTACTCTCTGAGTAAAGAACCTACCTCTGACATCTGTCCTATATCTATCACCCCTCAATTTAAAGCTATGTCCCCTCGTGCTAGCCATCACCATCCGAGGAAAAAGGCTCCCACTGTCCACCCTATCTAATCCTCTGATGATCTTGTATGTCTCTATCAAGTCACCTCTTAACCTTCTTCTCTCTAACAAAAACAGCCTCAAAACCCTCAGCCTTTCCTCATAAGACCTTCCCTCCATACCAGGCAACATCCTGGTAAATCTCCTCTGCACCCTTTCCAATGCTTCCACATCCTTCCTATAATGCGGTGACCAGAACTGTACGCAATACTCCAAGTGCGGCCGCACCAGAGTTTTGTACAGCTGCAACATGACCTCATGGCTCCGAAACTCAATCCCTCTACCAATAAAACCTAACATACTGTACGCCTTCTTAACAATGCTATCAACCTGGGTGGCAACTTTCAGTGATCTATGCACATGGACACCGAGATCTTTCTGCTCATCCACACTACCAAGAATCTTACCATTAGCCCAGTACTCTGTATTCCTGTTACTCCTTCCAAAGTGAATCACCTCACACTTTTCCGCATTAAACTCCATTTGCCACCTCTCAGCCCAGCTCTGCAGCTTATCTATGTCCCTCTGTAACCTGCAACATCCTTCTGCACTATCCACAACTCCACCAACTTTGGTGTCATCCGCAAATTTACTAACCCATCTTTCTACGCCCTCATCCAGGTCATTTATAAAAATGACAAACAGCAGTGGCCCCAAAACAGATCCTTGCGGTACACCACTAGTAACTGAACTCCAGGATGAACATTTCCCATCAACCACCACCCTCTGTCTTCTTACAGCGAGCCAATTTCTGATCCAAACCGCTAAATCACCCCCAATCCCATGCCTCCATATTTTCTGCAATAGCCTACCATGGGGAACCTTATCAAACGCTTTACTGAAATCCATATACACCACATCAACCGCTTTACCCTCATCCACCTGTTTGGTCACCTTCTCGAAGAACTCAATAAGGTTTGTGAGGCACGACCTACCCTTCACAAAACCGTGTTGACTATCCCTAATCAAATTATTCCTTTCTAGATGTTATAAATCCTATCTCTTATAATCCTTTCCAACACTTTACCCACAACCGAAGTAAGGCTCACTGGTCTATAATTACCAGGGTTGTCTCTACTCCCCTTCTTGAACAAGGGGACAACATTTGCTAGTCTCCAGTCCTCTGGCACTATTCCTGAAGACAATGACGACATAAAGATCAAAGCCAAAGGCTCTGCAATCTCCTCTCTAGCTTCCCAGAGAATCCTAGGATAAATCCCATCCGGCCCAGGGGACTTAACTATTTTCACACCTTCCAGAATTGCTAACACCTCCTCCTTATGAACGTCAATCCCGTCTAGTCTAATAGCCTGTATCTCAGTATTCTCCTCGACAACATTGTCTTTTTCCTGTGTGAATACTAACGAAAAATATTCATTTAGCACCTCTGCTATCTCTTCGGACTCCACGCACAACTTCCCACTACTGTCCTTGACCGGCCCTAATCTTACTCTGGTCATTCTTTTATTCCTGACATACCTATAGAAAGCTTTAGGGTGTTCCTTGATCCTACCTGCTAAAGACTTCTCATGTCCCCTCCTGGCTCTTCTTAGCTCTCTCTTTAGGTCCTTCCTGGCTAACTTGTAACTCTCAAGCGCCCTAACTGAGCCTTCACGCCTCATCTCTACATAAGCCTCCTTCTTCCTCTTGACAAGAGATTCAACTTCTTTAGTAAACCACGGTTCCCTCGCTCGACCACTTCCTCCCTGCCTGACAGGTACATACTTCTCAAGGACACGCAGTAGCTGTTCCTTGAACAAGCTCCACATTTCAATTGTGCCCAGCCCCTGCAGTTTCCTTCTCCATCCTATGCATCCTAAATCTTGCCTCATCACCTCATAATTGCCTTTCCCCCAGCTATAACTCTTGCCCTGCGGTATATACCGATCCCTTTCCATTGCTAAAGTAAACGTAACCGAATTATGGATCTGTGGATAGAAATCAGAAGTAATGTTTCAGAACCGTTCTGTGGAAGGGTCACTGGACCTGAAACGTTAACTCTGATTTCTCTCCACTGATGCTGCCAAACCTGATGAGCTTTTCCAGCAATTTTTGGTTTTGTTTCTGACTTCCAGCATCCGCGGTTCTTTTGGTTTGTATTTAGTATTTGACTGGAGGTGGTGGTGGTCAGACATTCATTCACCAGATTCTGAAGCAGTAGATACTTCCACTCAGTGTAGTTCCAGCCCCTCAGCAGCCAGTGCCCCTGAGGGCACAGGACAGTGACACACAATGTGTGAAGCATTCAACAACCAGAACTGTGGCAACACACAGCCTTAACTCTAATAAAAGGGGAGGAATAGTACTGTACATTCAGACTAAACTTTACTCATTTTCTTTGCAGCTTTCCTCCATTTAACCTCAGCACTTGTTTCTCAAATTTCATTTTCTATATTTCACTCTTTTTCTTATGTGCACAGTTATTCAACATTGCAGTTTGTCATAGTCATAGAGATGTACAACACTGAAACAGACCCCATGGTCCAACTCGTCCATGCTGACCAGATATCTTAAATAAATCTCGTCCCATTTGCCAGCATTTGGCCCACATCCCTCTAAGACCCTTCCTATTCATATACCCATTCAGATGCCTTTTAAACATTGCAATTGTACCAGCCTCCACCCTTTCCTCTGACATTCCACACACGTCACACGCACCACCCTCTCTGTGAAAAAGTTGCCGCTTAGGTCCCTTTTAAATCTTTCCCCTCTCCCCTGAAACCTATGCCCTCTAGTTTTGGATTCCCCTACCCCAGGGAAAAAACCTTGTCTATTTACCTTATCCATGCCCTTCATGATCTCTGTGAGGTCACCCCTCAGCCTCAGATACTCCAGGGAAAATAGCCCCACCCTATTCATCCTCTCTCCCTACAGCTCAAGCCCTCCAACCCTGGCAACATCCTTGTCAATCTTTTCTTAACCCTTTCAAGTTTCACAACATCTTTCCTATAGCAGGAAAACCAGAATTGCATGCAGTATTCTAATAGTGGCCTCACCAACGTCCTGTACAGCTGCAACATGACCTGCCATCTCCTATACTCAATGCATTTACAAATAAAGACACATGTACCAAACACTGCTCTCACTACTCTGTCTGTCACTCTATTTTCAAGGAGCTATCAACCTGTATCCCAAGGTCTCTTTGTTCTGCAAAACTCCCCAGGACCTTATCATTACGTGTATAAGTCCTGCCCTGATTTGCCTTTCCAAAATGCAGCACCTCACATTTATCTAAACTCCATGGCCCATTGGCCCATCCGATTAAGATCCTGTTGTACTCTGATGTAACCTTCTTTGCTGTCCACTACACCTCCAATTTTGGTGTCATCTGCAAACTTACTCACCATACCTCATTAGTTCACATCCAAATCATTTATATAAATGACAAAAGACAGTGGGCCCAGCACCGATCTTGTGGCACACCGCTGGTCACAGACCTCCAGTCTGAAAGCAACCCTCCACCATCATCCTCTGTCTTCCTCCTTTGAGCCAGTTCTGCATCCAAATGGCTAGTTCTCTCTGTATTTCACGTGATCTAAACTTGCTAACCAGTCTGCCATAAGGAACCTTGTCGAACGCCTTACTGAGGTCCATATAGATCACATCCACTGCTCTACCCTCGTCAATTCTCTTTGTTACTTCTTCAAAAAACTCAATTAAGTTAGTGAGACATGAGTTCCCATGCACAAAGCCATGTTGACTATCTCTAATCAGTCCTTGCCTTTCCAAATACATGTAAATCCTGTCCCTCAGGATTCCCTCCAACATGCCCACCATCGATATCAGGCTCACTGGTCTATAGTTCCCAGGGTTTTCCTTACAACCTTTCTTAAATAGTGGCACCATGTCAGTCAACCTTCAGTATTCCAGCACTTCGCCTGTGGCTACTGATGATACAATTATCTCGGCAAAGGGCCCAGGAATCACTTCTCTAGCTTCCCACAGTGTTCTAGGGTACACCTGATCAAGTCCCGGGGATTTATCCCACTTTACGTGTTTTATGATACCCAGCACCTCTTTGTCTATAATATGGACGTTTTTCAAGATGTCGCTATTTATTTCCTCACATTCAATATCTTCCACATCCTTCTCCACAATAAACACTGGATGTAACATACTCATTTAGTGTCTCCCCCATCTTCTGCAGTTCCCCACATCGGTGGCCTTGTTGATCTCTAACGGCCCTAGTCTCTCCTTAGTTAACTTTTTATCCTTGATGGATTTGTAGAATCCCTCTGGATTCTCCTTAACCCTACTTGCCAAAGCTATCTCATGTCCCCTTTGTGCTCACCTGATTTCCCTCACAAATATACTCCTACTGCCTTTATACTCTTCTCGGGATTCACTTGATTGCTGCTATCTATACTTGACACATGCTCCCTTCTTATTCTTGACCAACACCTCAATTTCTCTAGTCATCTAACATTCCCCACACCTACCAGCCTTGCCCTTCAGGAACATATTGTCTCTGGACTCTCGTTATCTCATTTTTGAAGGTTTCCCATTTTCCAGCTGTCCCTTTACCTGTAAACATCCACCCCCAATCAACTTTTGAAATTTCTTGCCTAATACTGTCAAAAGTGGCCTTCCTCCAAATTAGAACTTTAACTTTTAGATCTGGTGGATCCTTTTCCATCACTATTTTAAAACTAATAGAATTATGGTCCATGGCCCCACAGTGCTCCCCCAATGACACCTCAGTCACCTGGCCTACCTTATTTCCCAAGAGTGGGTCAGGTTTTACACCTTCTCTCGTAGGTTCATCCACATACTGAATCAGAAAATTTTCTTGTACACCCTTAAATTCCGCTCCATCCAAGCCCATATGATGGCAGTCCCAGTCTATGTTTGAAAAGTTATAAACACCTACCATAACCACCCTATTTTTCTAACAGATAAATGAAATCTGCTTACAAATTTGTCTCTCATAATTTCCACTGACTATTGGGGGTTCTATAATGCAATGCCAATAAGGTCATCATCCATTTCTTATTTCTCAGTTCCACCCAAATAACTTGCCTGGCCATATTCCCAAAGTATCCTCCCTAAGTCCAGCCGTCATAGAATCATAGAATCCCTACAGTGTGGAAACAGGCCCTTCAGCCCAACAAGTCCACACTGACCCTCAGGGCATCCCACCCAGACCCGTCACCCTATATCCCACTTAATCTACACATCCCTGAACACTACGGGCAATTTAGCATGGCCAATCCACCTAGCCTGCACATCTTTGGACTGTGGGAGGAAACCGGAGCACCCAGAGGAAACCCACACAAACACAGGGAGAATGTGCAAACTCCACACAGACAGTTGCCCGAGGGTGGGATCGAACCCAGGTCCCTGGCGCTGTGAGGCAACAGTGCTAACCACTGAGCCACCGTGCCGCTCCAAATGTTATCCCTAAACAAAAATGCCACTTTTGCACCCCCCCACTCTTTCTATCCTTCCTACAGCAACTATACCCTGCAACATTAAGCTGCCAGTCCTGGGCAATCCTGCCTTATGCTTTAATACACAGAGCACCTGCAATAAAGTGGATGAACTAATCATTCAGATAGATGTAAACAGGTACGATATAATTGGGATTACGGCGACAGGGATGGGAACGGAATGTCCTGGGGTATTCAGTATTTAGGAAGGACAGGCAAATAGGAAAAACTGGTGAGTTGGCACTGCTGGTTAAAGAGGAAATTAACACAACAGTGAGAAAGGATACGAGCTCTGATAATGTGGAGTCTGTATGGGTAGAGTTGAGAAATACCAAGGGCAAGAAACTTTAGTGGGTGTCATACACAGACCTCCAAACAGCAGTGGTGATGTCGAGAATGGCATTAAACAGGAAATTAGAGATGCATGTGATAAGTGAATATCAGTGATCATGGGTGATTTTAATCCGTACATAGATTGGGCAAATCAAATTAGCCACAAGCCCAAGAGGAGGAATTTGTGGAGTGTATATAGGATGGTTTTCACAATAATATGTGGAGGAACCACCTAGAGAGCAGGCCATCTTACACTGAGTGCTGTGTAATGAGAAGGAATCATTGTCAACCTAGCTGTGAGAGATCCTTGGGGAAGAGTGACCATAACATGATAAAAAAATTCAACCAAGATGGAGGGTGAGGTTGTTGATTTGGAGACGAGGGTGCTGAACCTTAATAAAGGAAACTACAAGGGTATGAGGCGTGAGTTGGCCTTGATAGACTGGGGAGAATTACTTACAGGGATGACAGTGGATAGGCAATGGCAAACATTCAAGGAATGCATGGGGGAACTGCAACAACTGTTTATTCCTGTCTGTTGCAAAAGCAAAATGGGTAAGGGGGCCAATCCATGGCTTATAAAAGGAATAAGAGATTGTATCCAATCCAAGGAAGAAGCATACAGATTGGCCAAGAAAAATTATAAATCTGAGGATTGGGAGCAGTTTAGAATTCAGCAAAGGAGGACCAAGTAATTGATTAAGAAGGGGAAAATAGAGTACGAAAGTAAACTTGCAGGAAACATAGAGACTGACAGTAAGAGTTTCTATTGGTACATAGACAGAAAGAGATTGTTGAAGACAAATGTAGGTCCCCTACAGACAGAAACTGGGGAAATGTATAATAGGGATCAAAGAAATGGCTGAGCAACTGAATACATACTTTAGTTTTGTCTTCACAAAAGAGAACACAAATCCGTTACCAGAAATGTTGGAGAATGCAAGATTTGGTGAGAGGGAAGAATTGGGGGAGGTCAATATTAGTAGAGAAACGATGCTGGGAAAGTTGATGGAATTGAAGGCGGATAAGTCCCCAGGGCCTGATAATCTACATCCCAGACCACTTAAGGAAGTAGCTCTAGAAATAGTGGATACATGGCTGGTCATCTTCCAGGATTCTACACACTCTGGAACTGTCCCTGGAGGATGGCTAATGTCACTGCAATATTCAAAAAGGGAGGTAGAGAGAAAACAGGGAATTATAGACTGGTCAGCCTAACATTGTAGTGGGGAAAATTCTCAAATCCATTGTCAAGGATTTTATAGCAGACCAATTAGAAAGCGGTGGCAGAATCAGACAGAGTTAGCATAGATTTACGAAGGGAAAATTATGCTTGACAAATCTGTTGGAATTCTACGAAGATGTAACGAGTAGAGGTGACAAGAAGCAGCCACTCGATGTAGTATATTTGGACTTTCACAAAGCATTTGACAAAGTCCCACATGAGAGATGAATGTGCAAGATTAAAGCATATGGGATTGGGGAAAGTGTATTGAGATGGATAGGAAACTGGTTGGCAGAGAGGAAACAAAAAGAGTAGGAATTAGAGGGTCCTTTTCAAATTGGCAGGCAGTAAGTAGTGGGGTGCCACAGGGATTGGTGCTGGGACCCCAGCTATTCGCAACATATATTAATGATTTGGATACAGGAACAAAACGTAACATCTCAAAGTTTGCAGATGATACCAAGTTGGGTAGGAGGGTGAACTATGAAAAGGATGCAGAGATCCTTTAGCATAATCTGGACAGGTTGAGGGAGTGGGCAAATCAATGGCAGATGCAGTATAATTTGGAAGCAAAAACAAGAAGGCAGATTACTACCTGAATGGTTGCAAATTGGGGGACGGGACTGTGCAGCAGGACCTGGGTGTCCTTGTGCACCAGTCACTGAAGGTAAGCATGCAGGTGCAGCAGGCAGTAAAGGAGGCAAATGGTATGTTGGCCTTCATTGCGAGAGGTTGAGAACAGGAGCAGGGATGGGTTGTTGCAGTTATACATGGCCTCGGTGAGACCACATCTGAAATATTGTGCACAGTATTGGTCTCCTTTCCCGAGGAAGGATGCTCTGGCTCTCGAGGGAGTGCAGCAAAGGTTCACCAGGCTCATTTTCGGGGATGAGGAGAGATTGACAAGGTTGGGATTGTTTTCTCTGGAGTTCAGATGAATTGGGGTCGGGGGGTGGGATCTCAGAGACTTATAAAATTCTAACAGGACTGGACAGGGTAGATGCAGGGAGGATATTCCTGATGGTGGGTGTGTCCAGAACCAGAGATCACAGTATGATGATTTGGGGTAGACCATTTAGGATGGAGATGAGGAAATATTTCTTCACCCAAAGAGTGGTGAGCCTGTGGAATTCATTATCACAGGAAGTAGTTGATACAAAAACATTGAATATATTCAAGACGCGACTAGATATAGCACTTGGGGCAAATGGGATTAAAAAATTATGGGAAGAAAACAGCATTAGGCTATTGAGTTGGACGATCAGCTATGATCGTGAAGAATGGCGGAGCAGGCTCGAAGGGCCAAATAGCCTCCTCCTGCTCTGCCATTCTTCTATATTTCTGAGCCACATCTCTCTAATTGCTACAATATCCCAGCCCCATCTTCCCAACCATGCCCTGCGTTCATCTCCTTTGGGGATTCCTTTTAAAAGTTAGGTTTTCAAAGATGTGAGGAAGTACGACATAGGTTCTGTATTTCAGTAATAACCACTTTATTAGTAAAGATCGCTGTTTTAAAGTCATTTATCCGATGCTTTCCTTTAAGAAGCACTGATTTCGAGAAATCAAAAACACAATTTAGGCCCAGATTTTATTGTCAATGACAAAGAAGTGATGCTCACTGTCCATTACAGTCACAGCTAATTGTGAGCACTGTATGGCAACTGTTAGAGATCTATTTCAAGGCAATAGCATCTACAAGACATCGAGCACCTGTGTGGACATGGAAGACAATAGCATGTCTATCCACCCCATAAGACTCAAGACTTGTCATTTGAGATGTGGAGAGTCTAAACCAGGAAGTGTATATTAGAATATTTCATACCATGCAAAATCATTCCAAAAAGTCAAATAACAAGAGAAGAAAGATGGGATTAAGTGAAAGAGATGAGGTAGAAAGAAAAGTAAATAAAATTCATTTTACATATAGTAAAAATTAAAATCAGGAATGAGAGTCCACATTTCTAAAAGCAAATTTTCGGTGTCAGAAAAATTGCTTGGTAATAAGAATTAAAGATGTATTAAAAATTCATTTATACTTGAATGCACGATCCCTAACATTTACTGATATGTTTTGTGTCTGTGAATGCCATGTCCCTCAATGAGATACCAGCACAGCAAAACTTGTGGGGCATAAGGGTAAACGAGACGGCAAATGCCTGATTTCTGGATTTAACTGTACCGGTATGGATGCTGGAAGTTGCAGGCTGATTTACTAAGTATACCTGAGCTACGATAGTTGAGACTCAGCATTATTACTCCAAATCTGGGTCCATTAGCACAGATTTTCCAGCTGGTATTTAGCGAGAAATGGAGCTCAATTGCGCTAATACTACCATTAGCATAGCTGAGATCAGATAATGTATCACTAAACATAATGGAGTATGGTTAGTTCCATGCAAGGGTTCTTAATTTCTCTTTGTGACTGTACCTATCAGGCACAGGCCCAAGCGACTTTTTAACCCCCTTTCCTAAGGTGGCCAAGGCTTCCCCAAGAATCTCAGCTGAATAAAACTAAATCAGCTCTGATCAGGCACAGAACCTTGGGTCTTTCTGCTCTTTAGGTTCAGTATCCTAATGGGTAGGACAGTCTTCAGGAGCAGTGAGTTGGGCCCTTTCATCTTGTGACTGAATATTTTTGTTTCAGTGTCTGCACAACACAGAATCACAAAAGTTACGGCGCAGAAGGAGACCATTCCGCCCACCGTATCTGCACCCGCTCTCCAAATGAGCATCATAACCTACTGCCATTTTCCTGGCTTTTTCCCACACCCTCGCTTCTATCCAAATAATCATCCAATGTGCAATGTCCTTTTGAATGCCTCAATTGATCCTCCCTCCACCACACTACCAGGTGCTGCATTCCACACCCTAACCACTCGTAAAAATACTTGTTTCTCACATCACGTTTGCTTCTTTTGTAAATCATTTTAAATCTCTGCCCCTCATTCTTGATCCTTATACAAGCAGGACCAGTTTCTCACTATCGACTACACCCCAGTACTCTCACGATTTTGGAAGTTTCAGTCAGATCTAAAAATGTGAAAAGGAAACTTGGTCTTAATGCCCTTTCACTGAAAATATAAAAGGTTTTAAGAAATCAAATTTTTTCTTTATCCTCACAACAATTACTAGCACTTACTGATGCCTCGGTCTTCGTGACTATCTTCATCTCTCTCGTCTCGATCATTTTCCAGGTTGGACATTCGCACAGACATTTCTTTTTTAAAAGAAAATTCAGATGGAAATTACTATTTTTATTAGTATATTTTCATGCAACATTTTCCTATCAATTCTTTCCTTCTATTTACAAGGAGAATAGGACTGCTTTCAGCTAGCGAATTGTTTTACCACATTAAACCCATTCTGGGAGCTGTGCCAAATCTGAAGAGTGTTAGAGATATCATAACACAAACAATGAAATGGAAGAATTCATGGAGTTAGTCCAAGCGAATAACCAGACAATCTTATTGCTACACTAAGCAACAGAACTGCTTTCCCATTGCTCTGACCTTCCTAACAGTCAGCTCATAAATCTCTTGTTCTGGGTGATTCATTGGCTTACCAGGTAGTGCCATTACCACCAGGGGAACAAGTGAATTCCAACATTCCTTAATGATGATGGATGGAAAATTCTACTACTTTTTGGTTACTTGGGTTTCACAAGCTAGGATAAGCCTGCTTCTTCTTTTCTAGCAAAGATCATTTCATCCATTATATCAAACATTCCTGACTGAAGTTTACGCATGTCAGACTATATTCTCTAGAGGTTGCCACTTTCTGCAGCTTTCTATCATAAACACGTTTTCTTCAAAATCCTGAAAAGGCCAGTTAATGTCCTTACCTTGTGCAGCGAGGGGGGACATGTGCTGGTGACTTCTTCGATGGATCTGGTGTCGGTAAGCATACACAGCTAGAACAAGCACCATGATGCACCCCATGATCCCACCAGCCACAGGTCCAACTGGGGCACTTTTAATCATGTTCAGTGCTATGACCTCATCTCCTATAATCAGAAATGTGATAAGTTATGAACAGATTGTTTGGCTCAATATCTGTACAAAAGTGTACGTTCACATAACAGCTTTGAAATAACACTCCATTGAACTTGAATCCAGCATTGGTTCAGTTAGTGATAGTCCATTTCCCAAGAGACCATCTCAGGCCTTATGGCACAAGAACACAAAACAATGCTAGGGGCATCTAAGAAGAAGTGACACCCTAGAGTTCTAGCACTTTGTCCACTACAGCAAAAAGGGATGGAGATGGGCTTAGTGATCTACAGACTGAAGAATACAGTCAGGCTCCCAAGCTTTCACTGTGGATGGAGTAGTACTGAGCGGAGCCCTGTCTGGCAGCTGGCAGCTCCCCTAGCTGTGAACAGGATTTGACAGATGCTGTTGAGGTTCACTGAAATATGCGGCTGTATTTTAAACCAGGCTTAGGAGCCAGATGTCCAGATCATGTTGAAACAGTATCAATGGTGGACTATGACTTAAAAGCGCAAAGGCCCTAATTGGGCCAAAGGCAGGTTCAGTGCCAAGGTGGCAGTGCTGGGTGCTCCGTGGAGACAGGAGCTCTTTCTGGAACAGGAGTTTCAATGGAAGATGGCAACCATGTCTTGGCTTGCTATTGCCTTGAAGAATGGAGCAGTAAGGAAAGCACAGGAACAACAGCCTCAAACTTTCCTCAAGTGGTACTTAATTCACTCTGCTAAAGCAATGGCAGCAGTGTGTCACTACAGGAGTGCCTCAACTGACTACACTTCTACTGCAAGATGTTAAATCAGCAATTGCAATAAACGACAGCTCCTCTGATAGGCTTAGGGTTAGGATTGCATGACTGTTGTGCAGTAAGGTGTCATACAACTGTTCACCCTTCCTTTTCTTACCTTTGAAAAGTTGATTACATCCCTCCCCAGCCCTTTAGCAAGCTCTTCAGTTAACTTGCTGTGAAGAGGGTGTCTGCTCTCTCCAACCCCAGGCTCCCTTTAAAACATGTCAAGAAAGTGTTGGAAAGCTGACACCTGAGGCCATCTGAGATGCTGTTTTCAAAGTACGCCCACACTCATCCTCACCCTCATGGGCAAACAAAAATCCAGCTCATGGTCACTTAACTGTAACATAGGAGGGTGGTTGGTGATTGTGGAACTTTTTGCTTTTAACGACTGACTTTTTTTTGAGAACAGAGTAATCAAAGAAATTGAAATCACCAATGTTAAACCAGCTTAAATAAAAAGAACCGTTCATTTGTTGCATTTTAGGCATTACAGTCATAATAAGGAAGGTACAGCGTACCTGGCCAATAGCACGTAAACATTATAAACTAGTCTACAGCCTGTCCTGTGGATTAATCATGGAAAATGATAGTCTGTTGCTGTGCTTATTGCTAGATCAATGTTTGGTAGATTTTGGCTTCAAGCTTTCTCTTGACATGGAGTGTTGAGAATATCCAGGCTAGCTGTTGGTGGTGGGCAGGAGCAATTATTAGATTTATAATTTTGTTTCTCCTATGATTTAGCCAGAGCAAATGAAGAGATTTTCTAGGGCAGAACTAGATGCTAGAATGTCCACATTGACTGGGTGGCAAAGTGCATTTTCACCACATAAATGGAATAAAGTAATGAGTATAACCATGAGGATCACAAGATCCCAAAGAGGCAATACAGTCAGGTGTATCATTGCACCACATCTTTAGACAGATAGGCTTGGTTTGACTTTTTTGATCCTGCTTGAAAGATATGAAAGACTGTAATTTTCCAGCACTCCAGCTGACTGTGGCGTTCCATTCAAATCAGGTTTGGGTGTAACATTGGAGGAGGCAGATTCCAATGCCACAGTGCAGACAGGTGAATTAGCTTAGCCAAGTTACATTGTTGGCTTTGAATAGTGTTGCCTGATGGATCTGGAATTTGTTCAAAGGTTTGAACGGCTCTGCTTTTAATAAACCTTGACAGCTTTTGAACAATCTCATCCTATCAAGACTGCAGATTCCCATTCTGCACTCCACTTGGACGTGAAGTGATAGCTTAATCTCCCTGTGTAGGGTGCCTAAACAGGAAACAAACTCTGCCAATTACCTGTCTTCAGAATTACAAGATAAAATTTAAATCCTGTGAGAATAGCACTTGTATCATGTAATATCAAGAGATGGGCTTTACGCGTTGGGAAGAACAAAGGCTTCAGCCAAGATTAACAAGTTGTACATATGTCAACTGGGATGCGCTACACTCCTGGCTGAAACAGCTCACCAATTAATTACTCAGCCTAGAAAACATGATTGCTAACAAACTGGGTCCAACAACAAAATGTAGCCTTACAACTGAGTTAAGGAAAAGAAACAATAACAGGGATAAGACCATTTTCATGTTAAGAAAGGTAAAAAAGTTTTAAAGGCGCATTTAATTAATTTAACATTTTAATTACCTATTTTATTTGGAAGGAAGAATGTGTGCAAGCCAATATGTGAAGCATGTGTATGTATTTAAACCAAAAAGGAGTCACAATTGCAACTGGATTCAACTGAATAAACTATGTGACACTTCAGTTTTAAGCTACAGTAATTAGTTCAGGGAACCTGTTCCATGAAAGTCACAATGGGATAATTGTTCTCCCATAATGAAATGCCCGTCTTTTCAATGGACAGTCTAATTCCTGAAAAACCAGACATCAATTATTATTGGAATGTTAGTATTCAGTTGCTTTCATATTCCCAAACTAAGCTAGTGCCACTTGCCTGCATAATTTGGCCCATATCTCTCTAAACCTTTTCTAGTCATGTACTTATCTAAATGTCTTTTAAATTTTGTAACTGTACCCACATCCAACCCTTTCTTTGGCAGTTCATTCCACACAGGAACCATTCTTTGTGTAAAAAAGTTGCGTCTCATGTTCTTTTTAAAACTTTCCCCTCTCACCTTAAAAATACCCCCCCTAGTTTTGAACTCCCCCACCCTAGGGAAAAGACTCTTGCTAGTCCTGGATAACACAGTGTGGAGCTGGAGGAGCATAGCAGACCAGCCAGCGTCAGAGGAGCAGGAAAGTTGACGTTTTGGGTCAGGGCCCTTCTTCAGAAACGGGGAGGGGGAAGGGCGCTCTGAAATAAATAGAGGGGGGTGGTGGGGCTGGGGAAGGTAGGTGGGATGGTGATAGGTGAGTGTGGGTAGGAAGTGGTGGGGATTGGTCAGTGGGATGGGTGGGGTGGATAGATGGGAGAGAAGATGGACAGGTTGTGTCAGGTCAAGGAGGCAGGGATGAGAGGGTGAGTTGGTCGTGGGATGAAGCCAGGGGTGGGGAGATTTTAAAGCTGGTGAAGTCGATGTTTAGGCCATCGAGCTGTAGGCTCCCCTGAGGTGCTGCTCCTCTAGTTTACATTCATATTGGCCTAGAACTAATGGGATAACATTCCTACAGATTTGACTGGATAGTTCAAAGGTGGTAAACAATTCATAAAATAAGTGAGGAATTGTATTCTGTTTCTTACAGCAGTTCACCATTCCTTTATTCTTATAGCTCAATGAATAGGAAGAACCAGGAGCAGGAGTAGGCCATCTGGCCCATCAAGTCCACTCTGCCTTTCAATAAGATTGTGGCTGGTCTTTTCATGGTCTCAGCTCCACTTACCCACCCTCTGACCATAACCCTTAATTCCTTTACCGTTCAAAAATGATCTATCTTAGCTTTAAAAGCATTCAAGGAGGAAGACTCAACTACTTCACGAGGAAGGGAATTCCACAGATTCACAACCCTTTGGGTGAAGAAGTTCATCCTCAGCTCAGTCCCAATCTGCTCCCCTTCATTCTGAGGCTATGCCCTCTCGTTTTTGTTTCATCTGCCACGGAAAACATCCTCCCTGCTTCTACTTGATCTATTCCATTCATAATTTCATATGTTTCTATAAGATCACCCCTCAGTCTTCTAAATTCCAATGAATATAATCCCAGTCTACTCAATCTCTCCTCAAATGCTAACCCTCTCAACTCTGGAATCAACCTAGTGAATCTGCTCTGCACTCCCTCCAGTGCCAGTACATCCTTTCCCAGGTAAGGAGACCAAAACTGCAGAGTACTCCAAGTGTGGCCTTGCCAGCACCCTATACAGCTGTAACATAACCTCCCTGCTTTTAAACTAAATCCCTCTAGCAATGAAGGAAAAAATTCCATTTGCCTTCTTAATTACCTGTTGCAACTGCAAACCAACCTTCTGCAAATAATGCACAAGGACACCCTGGTCCCACTGCACAGCAGCATGCTGCAATTTTTTACTGTTCAAATAATAATTCTTTCTACTGTTATTCCTACCAAAATGGATGACTTTACACTTGTCAACATCATACTCCCACTCATCTTAGCGTCATCCGCAAACTTTGACATACTACACGAGGTCTCCAACTCCAAATCATCTATGTAAATTATAAACAATTACAGTCCTAACACTGATCCCTGAGGCACACCAGTAGTCACTGATCACCAACCAGAAAAGCACTCATTTATCCCCACTCTTTTCTTCCTGTTAGTTAACTAATCCTCTATCCATGCTAATACATTGCCTGTAACGCTGTGCACCTTTATATTATGCAGCAGCCTTTTGTGCGGCACCTTGTCGAATGCCTTTTGGCAATCTAGATACATCCCATTCTCCACCGCACTCGTAATGTCTTCATAGAATTCCAAAAATTAGTCAAACATGACCTGCCTTTCGTGAACCCATGCTACATCTGCCCAATAGGACAATATCTATCTAGATATCTTGCTATTTCTTCCCTGATGATAGATTCAAGCATTCTTCCCACTACAGAGGTTAAACTAACCAGCCTGTAATTCCCCATCTTTTGTCTATCTCCTTTTTTAAACAGTGGTGTCACATTGGCTGTTTTCCAATCTGTTGGAACTGCCCCAGAACCTAGCGAATTTTGGAAAATTACCACAAGTGCATTTGCTATTTCTCCCACCATCTCTTTTAGTACTCTGGGATGCATTCCATCAGGGCCAGGAGACTTGTCTACATTTAGCTCCATTAGCTTGCGCAACACTGCTTCTTTTGTGATAATGATCATTTCTAGGTCCTCACCTACCTTGGTCTCCTTGTCATCAATTACTGGCATGTTATTCGTGTTCTCCACTGTGAAAACTGACACAAAATACCTGTTCAATGCCTCAGCTATTTCCTCATTTCCCATTATTAAATACCCCTTCTCATCCTGTAAAGGACCAATGCTTACCTTAGTCACTCTTTTTCACTTTATATATTTATAGAAACTTTTGCGATCTGTCTTTAAGTTTTGAGCTAGTTTAATCTCATAATCTATCTTACTTTTCTTTATTGCTTTTTTTGTGGCTTTCTGTTGACCTTTAAAAATTTTCCAATCATCTAGTTTCCCACTGGTCTTTGCCACTTTATATGCCTTATCTTTCAATTTGATAGCGTCCCACTTCCCTAGGCATCCATAGCTGATTACCTCTTTTTCTACAGTCCTTCCTTTTCACTGGTATGTACTTTTGCTGAGCACTTGATAAATTGCTTTGAAAGTCCTCCACTGTTCCTCAACTGTCCCACCATAAAGTCTTCGCTTCCAACTCCTCCCTCATCCTATCGTAGTCTCCTTTGTTTAAGCACAGGACCCCAGTATTCGATTTTATCTTCTCACTTTCCATCTGTATTCTAAATTCAACCAACTGTGATCGCTCCATCTTTGAGGATCCCTAAGTATGAGATCATTAACTACTCCTGTTGCATTACACAGGACCAAATCTAGGATAGTTTCCTTCCTCGTTGGTTCCATTACATACTGTTCCGGAAAACTATTGTGGGAACATTCAATGAACTCCTCCTCAAGGCTGACTAAACTGACCTGGTTCGAGCAATCGACATGTAGATGAAAATCCCCCACGATAATTGCCATACCATTTTTACAGGCATTAGTTATTTCTTTGTTTATTGCCTGTCCCAACGTGATGTTATTATTTGGTGGGCCTATAGACTACGCCTATCAGTGACGTTTTCTTCTTAGAAATTCTAATTTTCACTCAAATGGATTCAACCGTATTCTCCATAGAACCTATAAGATGTCATCCTTAAATATCAGAGCACCACCACCTCCCTTACCATCCTCTCTGTCCTTCTGCATAGTCTGATACCCCTGAATATTTAATTCCCAGTCATGACCATCCTGCAACCATGTCTCTGTAATGGCTACTAAATCATACTCATTGGCGATGATTTGTGCTGTTAACTCATCTGCCTTGTTTCGAATGCTACGATCATTTAGGTAAAGTGTCTTTAGGCTAGTTTTTATACCTTCTTTTTGAACTCTAACATCTCCATTAATAATATCTCCTGAGTTTTCCTCCCTTTTAACTTCTTTCATAGAGTTCGATATAGTTAAACCCTCCTACACATGTTAACCTGTTGCTTTCTTTTTTCTATTTACCATTATACTTCCTGTCATTTTCCCCTTCCCTTCCCTCCCCTCAATTCACCTGTTTAAAGTCCTAGTGACCACCATATTTATCCTTTTCGCAAGAACACTGGTTCCAGATCGGTTCAGGCGGAGACCATCCCAATGGTACAGATCCCTCCTGTTCCAAACCTGATGCCCATGCCCCATGAAATACTTACCCAGAGCAGGCATGTCGTCTATATATGGGCTCTTGGCTCCCACAATTCCACCGAAGCATTCTTTCTGGGAAGCGCAATATGGTTCAGCCAGATGCGTTTTTCCATCACTATCCACCATACACCATTCACAATCTAAAACGCCAAAACAATCTCTGAAATATAAAGAAAGAGATCAGTCTTTATTGATTCTTGCTGAATAATGGGTTCAAAAACACTAAATTGCCCCTGATAACTCCCCTGAGTGAGCCTGACACAGTTGAGTACCTCTAAGCAGTTTGATGGTGGGAGTAAAAGAGTTGAGCTAATTTTATCCTCCTCCACTGTCAACGCATCTTCCAGAAAAGTTCACAGGGGACCAGCAGGAGAAGGAAACCTTGCTAAATTTTTCCCATTTCACAGCACACATTAGTATTAACTCAATCTGGAAGTAGTGGCAGCATTTCTCAATTGTTTGATGATAGTTAATGCTTTATTTAAGGGCAATAGCAGCTTGGTTATTTTATAGCATCATCATCAGCAGTTTCTCGACTTTTGTAGGAGCAATACAGATTAATATTCCATCAACTGCTACTGGTGCTATTTTTGCTTTCATAACAGTCAGTAACTTGTCCAAAATCAGACTCTATTCAAAACAAGAAAACATTTAATTTACCAAAAGACAAAAAAGGTAAGAAAAAAAAAATCAATCTTGATTCACTACAGTTCTATTTAATTGGAAAATGATTCCCGGATTTCAAATGATGTCGTGGTCAAGGATAAAACAACAAATCCATTCTCTTGCAACTTCTGTCAAAAATTAAAAGAGATTGTCTCACACATCTCAGGCTCAGGGATTTAGACATTGTAACATTACCCGCTCGATGTCCTTTGGCGGCATCTGGTGTTAATGCACTGAGGGAGGCTTTCCTGTAGACTGGGGTCAAAGGCAGCAAGGGTCAGTGGCTCCTGATGTACTTCACAACTAGGATTTCTATTTTAATTAAAAAAAAAGTCCATTACTTACATAGCAGCATTTGCTGATATATTTACTTCAAAAAATTATTCAGCGTATCATATTTCTCCCTGATCTCTCTTGAAGCGTTGATTTCTTGCTAAGGAAGTATTCTCAAATCTCAGTAGCAGTATGGTACATTGGCAAACCATGCAACGGCTCAATTATATTACCAGGACAATTGCACCTCAAGAAAAATTGTGATGTGTCTTGCCTGCTTTCAGCATTGGTCAAGTTGCCAGTACATTCATTCACCTCCAGGGGGCATTCACAAGGGCACTCGCACTCATTCTGTTCCATCCTGAACAAAAACAAGATGCTGGTTATTAAATACAAATAAAAATTCATTGCAGGAGAACAAAATTCTCAGGTTCTCAACAATATTTTTCTGAACAGATATATTATTGAAAAATCAACTGACAATGCATCTCTCCTTCCTTCTCACCCTCAAAACGGCCTGCTTCACATCCTGATCAAAAGGCCGGCTCAGAGAGAGATCTCAACTTGTTGGGCACTATTTCTATAGTTATGACGCAATGTATTGTAGCACTCCAATCTTCTTAGAGGCATGAAAATTTATAATATTCATTATTCCTCTTAGGAGTTTATGGAGACCAATCAGTTAATCAGAGAGGGCGGTCTATAAGCATATGGGATTTTATGCATTAAAATTAGGAAAATCCAACAGGTCCAAGTCTAGTTGCCAAGAAAGGTATAACTGTAATGCAATTGCATTTGAGCCACAATTTGCACAGTTTACGGTGGAGCTGGAATCCAGATTTCCAAGTCATTTAGCATGTGAAAACATCCAGATAGCAGAAATTGGGTGTACCTCCTGTGTATCACTCAATGCCCAAAAGTACTTTTGAGTTGTGACTGTAGAAATTCACTAAGATTTAAAAATTCTTCCATTAGTCAGATATCTGAGAGCTGATGCCGGCTCTATTGTGGACGTTCTAAATGCCCTGAAGAATTTCTGTCTCATCACTTTTACTAAGACTTCAATGCTCACACCCACGAAAACCTCAACATCGCCAGTGTTTCTACAGAGACAGGTGTCAGAACCAAAAAATGCACTTCAGAATTTTAAAATTTATTACATTGAACTCTTAAAAGTATGTATTTGTTGCCAGCAAGAATGTCATAGCTGAAAACAATAGGAGGCATATGTTTGTATCATAGGACTTATTGAACACCAGTTATAATTTATTAGCTGCTATGTTTTGTGTAATGTTGTACCCTTCATTGCACCATTCTATCGAATAGCACATCACTGACCTGTGACAGTTCAGGCAAAGTCTGTCCACCATACTGCAGGCACAGAAAGCAAGTGCATCACATGTTTCGTTAACAATTCCAAGAAATGCATTGGTGCCAGGAATCCTGGTTAATCGGTATTTTGAACAATGGCTACCATGGACAAGGTTGGTCAAATCACCCTATCAAAGGTAGTACAAAATAACATGAAAATACCAAAAGCTTACAATAATCAATTAAATTCTTCCAATAGCACAACAGAAAGAGTTGGCCATGTTGACCAGGTATTGTGCAATGCAATTGAACTAATTAACAACCCGATAACAATTGTAACGACAATTACAATACAATTGAATTAAGGAGAACAGTGGGTCAAAGCTTAGTATTTTAAACTTAGGTAAGGGTAACTGTGAGCCCACAAAAGCAGAGATAGCCAAAGCAGACTGGCAAATTAAGTTAAAAGATAATTCAATAGAGATGCAGTGACAGGCATTTAAGGAGTTATTTTAGAATACACACTAGTTACGAGAAAGAAAAATTCTAAAGGGGGGCGGCCGTCAAACACATAGCCACACACAACTAAAAAAAGTAAAGATAGCATCAAACTTAAAATAAAAAGCAGACGCTACCTAATGAGTTGGTAGGATTTGCAATGCACTGCCTGCCTGATAGGGTGTTGGATATAAATTCAATAGCAACTATCAAAATAGCAATTGGATGAATCTTCAAAAAAAAAAATGCAGGATGTGGACAGGACTGCTTTTTGAAAAAACTATCACAGACTGAAATGGGGTGAACAGCCACCTTCTGAACTGTACTAGTCTGTAGTACAATGAAGGCGTTTCAGAAGAGAGAAAAACCTGACTGAGCCTATGATTGAGCTCTGACACTGCCAGCAGCTCAACAATCTTTCC
This sequence comes from Rhincodon typus, assembly GCF_021869965.1. NCBI lineage: Eukaryota > Metazoa > Chordata > Chondrichthyes > Orectolobiformes > Rhincodontidae > Rhincodon > Rhincodon typus. Next base: position 30,137,989 of record NC_063341.1, on the reverse strand, counting down.
AACAGCTTCTGAAAGCAGGACTTTCTCCCAAATGAGGAGTGGAAATCCCACTGCTTTGCAATTTAGCTGCTCTCTCCCATCTTACTGGTGCTGGGTGCAATTACATGGTACAATCCAGTTTCTGGCTGATATCCCTAGGCTTCGTTGCCCACAAATCGGAGTTCCTGATTTAATTGGCATGACTGTAGGAGGAAAGCCCATGTATCAGATGAGAAGGTTGCCCCTTCTTGCCCCATCACCTATTACTGTGGCATAAGAACAAGGAGAGAACAGTTAAGTCAGGCACAGTTCTATGAAGTCTTATGAGGGGAAATGAACAGTGTAAGTGAAAGGGAAGAGGATCCAAAATATCCCATGAAGATAGAAAACCCTGGCTGCACTGCAAAATGAGTATTTTCAAAAAGTCATTAAACAACCTAATTTTGAAGATTTTAACAAATCTTTTTAAGTTCTCAGTCTTAGTTCATTTTCATGGATTGCAATCAAATGGTTAAGCCAGTCTACAGAAAACAGTTCTCCATTTGGTCCTATTTCTAGCAGACAGACTTTAAAAGCTGACTTACTACAATACTGGTGTTAAACTTGTAGAATCGTTGCACTGTCCGGTCACTGAAGCTGTTGCAAAGATTTTTCTTCACAAAATTTGGATGGTTTAGAATGTCATTAGCCACAAGCGGTTCCTGACATGAAAAATAATGGAAAAACAATTAGCTTGGACTTTGTCATAAAATTATACTGGGACGACTACAACGTCATATTTCTAACAGCAAGGAAATAGCTACTTGTTGGAATCACAACCCAATGCACCTCACCCTATTCAATTGTCTGTCACCCCCCCACCACGCCCTAGGAATTCCCAAGCATTGTTTGCTTGAAATGTGAAATGTGAAGAACCCAAACCAAACTGCTGATTTTTCAAATGATTGGCTCCAATTATCCACAGGGATATTTCTGGATCTGAACTGCTTAAAACCACACAGCTTATCACCATATTACATTGGTATGGCTTTCACCATTTGCCCAAAGAGGACCACTGTATCAGCTGGAACAGTATTATTCAAAATAAAGTACTGACTAGCTACAAATGTGGCTGTGCAGGCACTGTGTTGAAGCTCATGAACTGAGTTTAGTGTAACGCTGATGACATACAACACAGACAGATGTGCTTCATGTGTAGATTTATTAAATCTACCACCATAAAGTGGACCAGGAAAATCACACATAACAAGCAAAACACTCGCACGCTCTGCTTCTAGTCTTAACATTTTATCAACAAATAAACAAAAGTATTCAAGCAGTCTGCATGTAAATAAGCACCAAGACCACAGATTCAACCACTATGTTTATTATTCATTTTTTAAATGTACTGTTCATACATTTGCAATAGTCATTGCTGTATTCCAAATTAGCCGCATCTGGTTACAGGCTACTGTGGCGAATAACAGCGAATTAGAGAATAAAGTCATGGTGTTATTTGTTGTCACTGTAAAAATATCAAGCCCCAGTGAACAGTAGACCTCTCTAGGACCAATCAACAACAACGACCTGAAACTATAGCCGGCTAATTCTGGGATTGGATTATTGAGCCTACCGCAGAGAATTCAATCCATTCCAATATTCTACCTCCAGGCATATTATTTTGGACATAAAACAAGACCAAACAAATCTCTTTCATGTCTTCTCCAGAAGAAATGTACAGTTTAATAATAGTACTCAACCACTGTTTCCTTTTAAATAATACAAAAACACACAGTGTCGAGAATAACATTGACACTCTCTAAGTCAGCCAACCTCTAAATTGACCAAGGTCTGACTAGGTTCACTGGCAATTGATATGATGTTCCAATATGTATTAAAAAATTAACCGCTCAAAAACTAGTACCTTGTGGGTGATATGTTGTTGCTCCACCGGAGCATGCCCTTTGGGGTCAATCAATGTTGGATGTGCCAAGAGATAACCTTTATCCTCCATAATAAAGCACCTAATGAATAAAAGCCAAACATACAGCAGAGCTTCCATCATCTAAAACAACTTAATTTTTAACGTTTAACTGTAAAAGGCTTTTCTTTTTGCAAGTTCTTAACAATTCAATAAAAAAGCAGAGACCTAGATGATCATCATTTTAAAAAGTTACATTAAAGTGAAACATGAACAAAGCATGTGCCAGGCTGAACAAGCAATATACAGCCTCCATCACTGAACTGGAAAATAAAAGTGCATGCCTGTGAACGTAAACGGGACATTCTAACAACAAAAAAGGTCATTGTCAATGCTAAATAAAGATGAATTACAAGTGACTATTTTAAGTAGTCTTTTTATTGAAGTCAAGCCTTATTAAATTGCAGAACACCATGTTGGAATTACCTGATTTTGTTGCCTCCATCTTGATTGCAGATGGGTAGCAAATCCAAAAGAACCTTATAGAAGTATCGTAGAGTAAAGTCAACACCCATCACAGCTACAGCATGTCCTGGTGCTGACAACGATCTTTGGAGAAGGAAATAGTATTAATACTTTGTCAGATTTCTCGCAAACACCCATCAAAACAAAAGGTGCATTTTGGCTACTTTTGCCACATTTCATTTCCGTTTAGCTGAAATTTGTCAGATTTAATACAAGCCATTCTTAGGTAATTATTTGGAAATCTACATGCAATAGAAAATACCATACTCATAGCATAGGCTAATGGTACTGCTATATAAGAACAAAGACCAAAGAAAATTACAGCACAGGAACAGGCCCTTCGGCCCTCCAAACCTGCGTCGATCCAGATCCTCTATCTAAACCCGACGCCTATTTTCCAAGGATCTGTCTCCCTCTGCTCCCTGCCCATTCATGTATCTGTCTAGATACATCTTAAATGACGCTACTGTGCCCGCCTCTACCACCTCCGCTGGCAATGCATTCCAGGCACCCACCACCCTCTGCGTAAAGAACTTTCCACGCATATCTCCCTTAAACTTTTCCCCTCTCATCTTGAAATTGTGATCCCTAGTAACTGAGTCCCCCACTCTGGGAAAAACCTTCTTGCTATCTCAGTTAATTGTAAAAAAAAACAATAAATGGACCATCTGATGATATTGGAACTTGGTCAGCACTCAGCAGATTAGTTTCATGGAGAAAACAAAGGTATGTCACCTTCCCGAAAATCATGTTAAAAAGTAAGACCTTATGGTTTAACATAAAGCTTCTGGAAGATTTTATTTTGTTGAGTTCAATGATCTACCTCAACCTTTTTCACTTAAACAAAACAAAAGGTTTATTATGCATCTTTAGAAAGACACTACTCACCAAATAGATTGTATAGCATTAGTGCCATGATGGATATTTAAAATCTAAAGTTTACCTGGAAGAATGAATAGTGTGGCTGAGAGTCACCACATAACCTGCTCCTCCAACATCAAGGTATGGGCCAGTAAAGGTAATCAGAGCTGGGTTAGCCATTGCATGGAGATACCTAGAAACAACAGTACAATTTCACAGGATAAAAAAAAACTTACTCAGTACAATATTTTATGCATGGAATTCAGTCTTTTTAAAAATAGGGCAACAATTTCTTTTTCCTTTTGGCATGTTATTTCATACCATCTAACCTCCAGCCATCCACTAATACTGCTCACAGGGAAGTAAACGAGAGCCACTACGTTAGCAGTCTTTTTCTGCATTCCCTCCCCTGCAGAGGGGTAAACTGTCTCAGTGCAAACTCTGTGCCAAAACAGATATGTGACTGAGATAAGCAACAAAGACCCGGGGCACCACATCCGTACACTTTGTTCATAGTATGATTGGTTTGACTATCAACACATTAACAAGAAAAACTGAGGGGCAATATAACTGGCCTCAGTGTTTCTGAGCAATAAAATGTATTCCCAGCTCCAGATTACAGCAGGGTAGGTTAGTGAATAGTAACCCTACCTAATGCCTTACCACTTGCCTCACCCAATCCCTACCCATTTATACATCTACGTTCATCTAGTCGCTCATGCACCAATTCACTAGAATAATGAAAAAGTTGTCAACATGTCCTAAAGCTTTTCCGTGTGCTCGTGAACACTTGCCAAAATATGGCAGCAAGTGCCGTAAAATGCGAGGGTCGCTTCTGCGCAGACTGCCTTCATTGATGACTCTGAGGTTTCCTATGTTGGAGTTCTACAGCATCTTCTATTGGAAGATTGGCCAGAAAAATCAGAGAAAAGCAAGTGGGTGATTTTTCATCTGATCAGGGTTGAAAAGAGACATTCCAACCCCTGATCAGAATAATAGAGCTTGCTTGAGGTACCCTTGCAGTAAAATAGCTTGCTAACTTCCAGTGCCTGCGTTCACAATTAAAGAATGACAAGTTTGAATGAGGTACCAGGAAGGAATCATTCTGCAGAAGAACTTACACTTTGAAGGATGAAAAGGATAGTTTTTGGTGGGACGAGAGAGTTGGAGGAGTGCGCAGCTGAAGAATGTGTGCAGAGTAGGTAAAGAAATATTATGAGGGCAATTTGTTGTATGAAATAGTCCAATTATGAAAGGAAAGTTTTACTACTCTCCAGTTACATCGGTCGCCCGATTCACAGAAGAAACAAGGAGCACATCCACACCATTCTTAAATGGAAAATATAAGCAGTCAAAGAAATTACTGAATTTAAAAATCAAATAATCTTCGATGCAACATCAACAAAAAGATACTTTAACTACATAAATACAAAAAACATCATTAATCACTTTAGTCTAAAGACAGGCCCTGTAGACTGTGGCAGGACTCAAACACTTTTTTTTAAAATAAAGAAACTTTGGTTTTCAGGCAATCTGGAAAACACTTCCTGTGGATCCTGTAAAACTCACCACTGTCTCCTGGTGGGATCAAATGCTTTATCCATGAGAGAACCAGGGTAAATCCGGAGCACCCCATTGGGCGTTGCTATGTAACGCCGAACAATGTAACTGTTCAGGATACCAATTTCCATTTGTGACATCCATTCATCTGTTACGTGACTGGTAGCCATGACTTCGTTTCTGACAGAGGACTACACACAGGCAGAAAAAAAAGCACACACACACAAGTCTTCTTAAAGATATGCCTGAGAAGTTTCAAAGCTGTGAATCAATCCTGTTAAAACGCTTTTTAAACAGACTGTATAAAATTGTAAAGACAGTTCCCTAGTATATTGAAAAAAAAGATTCTGTGCAGATTTCAGTGTTCCAATTTACCCAGGCAAGAGAAATACAATTTGCCTAATTTCACACAAGCGCAAACCTGATATATTCCCTGTTGAGATTTTTTTTTAAATTCAGAAACCTAGCAAGGGTCAAGGGTTATAGTACAGGATACCACCAAGTTCAAAAAGAATTGAAGATTAGGTGTGATTAATCAGGAACTATGATTAGGTCAGGCATGAGTTCTCAAAGCATACAGACTGAAGGAGAAAAGAAAGACATGGGAAAGCAAGGTGTACAAGATTTGAGATCATAGATAAGGTTAAACAATTACTACAAGGAACTGCAATTTTATTGCAGAAATAAAATAAGGAGAACGAGGGCATGTGTAAATCTTTATCTCAAAATGAACAAGAGGAGAAAGTCAGGGAAGGCGCCTGCATGAACGGTTCACACAAAATTGAGCGAATGTGTGAGCACGTTCCTGAGAACAGATAATTTCAGTACAGCTATTCCACTCCTGGTAATGAATGCGATCAGGGAGAAAGAGAGCTGAATTTCCATGCTATGTGCATTTCATTCAGCAGTTCAAGCACAGATTGTGTTGTTTTGATTGTGCCTGCACAGAATGTTTCCAACTCTATGACACTAGGTGATGGTCATGGCTGCAGCAATTTTAAATGAAGAATTAAAAGCCAATACAAAAGCATATTACACAACAATCAAGCAGCATTTGTTCATGGTCAAAAACAATAATGAACAAACCAGGGTAAGAATTCCTAACCAGAAACAAAAACAGAAAGTGCTAGAAAAGCTAAGCAGGTCTGGCAGCATCTGTGGAGAGAAACCAGGGTTAACGTGTTGGGTCGAGTGACCCTTCCCCAGAATTCCTAACTTTGGAAGCAACTGATTCAATGATGCAAGAACAAAGCTGAGCCAGATGGAATGGGACAAAAAGGTGGGCAGGAAAAACTGCAGATGAACAATGGGCTATCTTCAAAGAAGACATGATCTGTCACAATCAAGATGAATGAAATGAACAAATATTTTTGCTTCTATCTTTACCTCAGGGGAGACAAAGAACATTCCAGTAATAGCTATAAATAAGCAATAAGGGGAAATCAGGTTTCACTAACCTGCTGGAGATTTTATAACAGAAGATGCCAACGAGGATAATGCTGTTGATGGATGTACGTGGAATTTCAAAAGGCATTTTATATAGTGCCACACAACAGTCTTGAGCAAAGTTAAAACATAGGACATAAAAGGGCCAGTAGTAACATGGATTCAAAACTGGCTGAGTGAAAGGAAATAGACAGCAGTGCCAATGGATATTTTTTATGCTTGAGGAAGATGTATAACGGAGTTCAGCAGAGATTGGTGTGGGACCCCTGCAAATACTACGTCAGGGCTTCCCAAATATCGGGTTGAGACCCCAAGTGAGGTCAGAGGCTAAAAAACTTTTGGGTCATAAGCTCTGAGACCAAAACGGCTGCCATGGTCTTCTAACTAAGATGCAGTGACTGTATTTTTATAAAAGGGGAAATTGTGTTTAAATTGCTGCAGATATTTTTTGAAGTGGTAATAGATAGAGTTGATGACGGTAATGCTGTTGATGTGGCGTATATGATTTCTAAAAGGTGTTCAATACAGTGAAGCACAAAAGACTCGTGGAAAAAGTTACAGCTTGCAAAATAAAAAAGGGGCAGTAGCAACATGATACCAAAACTGGCTGAGTGATGGGAAACAGTAATGGTTAATGGATATTTTTCAGGCAGGTAGCAAGTTTTGAGTTACCCAGGAGTTGCTTTTGGAATCATTGCTTCTCCTGATATATATGTTAATGATCTCGACCTTGCTGTACAGGGGACAATTTCAAAAGATTGCAAATGACAAAATAATACATGCAGGTGAATGTATTGTAAGCTGTGAGGGGAATAGTGTAAATTTCAAGATAACATAGACAATTTGGTGGGAGTGGGCAGACAAGTGTCAGATGAAGTTCACTGCAGAGAAATGTGAGGTGATTAACTTTGGGTAGAAAGAACACAGAGAGACAATTTTAAACAAAGAACACTACTTTAAAAGGTTTGCAGGAGCGAAGAGCCTGCAGTGTACCTGTGTACAAGCGATTAAAGGTGGTAGGACAAATGGAGGTAGCAGACAATAAAGCATTAAATATTATAAGCATTATTAATAAGGCAGAGAGTACACTTGCAAGGAGGTTATGCTGAAATTGTATAAGACACTAGTTAGACCTCATTTGGAGCACTGTGTTTAATTCTGGGTGTCAAACATTAGGACAGATGTGAAATGCACTAGAAAGTGCGCAGGACAGGTTTATAGCAATGGTTCCAGGAATGAGAAAATTCAGTTATGAAGATATGAAGAGTGGGGAGGTTGGGGCTGTTTTCTTTGGAGTCAAGAAAACGAAGAGTAAATTTTATAGAATCTTTCAAAATCATGAGATATCTGGACAGAGTAAATAGGGAGAGACTGTTCCCAGATGTAGAAGAAAGACGAATGAGAAGGCACAGATTTGAAGGAATCTGCAAAAGCAGCAAACATTATGGGAGGAAAAACTTTTATCACACAGTGAGTGCTTAGATCTGGAATACACTGATTGGAGGTGTGATGGAGGTAGGTACAAAGAGGACATTAAATGACTATTTAAACAAAAATAATGTACTTGATTGCAGGAAAAAGACAAGGGAATAGCACAAAGTCATGATGCTCATTCAGAGAGCTTTTGCAGACAGAATGGACTAAGTGGCCTTCTTCTGCACTGTGACAATTCTGTGATGGGAGTTTTTATTACTCTCTTTATATTTGTGCATTGTACAAAGCGTCATTAACCACTTTGACATCTGGCTCAGACCTTTTAAAGCTACTGGGAGGGTTTATCTCAATTCACAGTAAAGTTGATTCATTGCTATTTTTAGAGTGAGGGCCACACATTGATAATTTACTAAATGTAAATGACAACTTACAGACAAAATCCAGTGGTTCTGCAAAGCACACATTTTATGCATAACTATAAGCTGAAGGGCTGTCATCAGCTTCGCACATTAATAAAGCAATATCATAAGCACAAACACTGCACTGCAGTACAAAGAGTCTTAATTTTAATTTCTGCTCAATGTTTAAAACAAAACAAGAAGCAGAATACAGTATAGGGGACATTGCCTCCCCTTCACTTTTAGCTCTTGGAAGACTTGGTGCTCCACTTCCCTTAGAGCTTCTGGTCAGTTGTAGGGACCCAGTATTGATCAATAAACTAACTTATGAGATGTCAGAGCTGTCCCAGCTTTTGTGCATTAAGTTATAGGTCTCAGGCCAAACTGTTCTATTCCCATGACACTCTCTCAAGTTGAATCGAACTGTTCTCAATCTTGGCGTACTGTCTGACACTTTGTGCTCTAAACCAAAAAACATAGCTAGGTGTTCATTGAAAAGCCTGTCAATTAAGAGAGTGTTGCAAGATTTGAAAATTTGAGGATGCAATTTTTAATGAAAAAACATACTTTGAGTCCTGGATTGGCGATGAGACGTGTGTTGTCACTCAGGTAAGCAGTGTAGTGTTCCACCATGCGTTTGGTCTCTGCTTGACTCAGGTGTTCAAATGGAGATGAGAAACTGCCTGCAGACAGCATGACTGTGGGACTTTCTGAAGACAGGCAATCAGAGCACTGTATTAAATATTAATACCACATACATAAGATCGATGTTCATCATGCCTAAGAGACATCATCGCGATTTCAAGTTAATGAGGACGTAACCTTTCCAATACCGAATGATACGCGACACTGGGGCCCTCATGATAAAGTAAAGTTAAAACATGAAATGGCTTCCTCGAAGAAATAAATTACAACTGCATGTGGGAAAGAAAGCAACATACACCAGGAATGCTAATCAAAATATCTAACATTAACAACAGACTCGGTGAATGTGAAACACTTCATAATCTATTCTGTTCCCTAATATTTTTCTCTTGCAGTAGGTGCTGCCTAGTGTTAAGGTACAGTGCCGTGGGAGGTCCTTCCATATCTCATACTGTTTCTCATGTGAGCCTGGCAATTCCTGCCAGTACAATACTGGACTAGGGTTTTGTTTCCATTAGCCTAACAAAAAGACATACATCTATTATACAGCAATTCTTGCAACTGCTTGTTCCGTAAAGCATCAACGTAGAGCATGACAATTGTGAGATAGGGTGGTACCTTATGCTGCTGTGCAATGACCTACCGTGACATGACAGGGAGCACAATGGGAAAGCAAGTATAAGTTAAAGCTCTATACCTCTCTACGTGAATAGGAAACAGTTAGAGAAATGGATTTGAAGTTAACATTGAGCCCTTTCCAAGTACCACCAGTATTAATTACAGAATAAAATTGGTGTAAGGTTGGGTAAGTAACCAGCTGTCTTCTTGTTTAAGTGACTCATGGTTGAGTGGACTTCAGGGAGAAGCAACAAGGAATATCAGAAGTCACAAACCCTCATAGCATTTTTTGAAAATTAATGCACCTACCCAGTGTTGCCAATTGCTTAAAATGCAGGCAAGAGGCAGGCTGGCCCAGTAGATCCAATCTATGATAAAGAAGCTTACTGCTTGGTGCTGTGTTCAAATTTTTGAGATGTTTAACTGGTACCTCGGGCTGTACCATCACTATACACAGAATAAAGGATGTGTCCTGGACCTGCACAAACAGAAGTAACAAATTTGTTTCTATTAATTTTTAATTATAACCTCAAAGTTATAACTGTGGTATAGTTTTCAGTAACTATCATACAGCAAAATGGAGGGAGATATTTCACCGAATCGTGAAGAATAATTTGTGCATTAAAATAAGCTACAGAATACACGACAAGTATTGGTTAAAGTAATGCTTTGAAACCACCCAATTACCAGAAAATTAGAATAATTGGCAAGGGCATTCCAGCCATGCATACGACAAAAAATTAGAAAGACAAGGATGGTTTAATTCTCATTGTGATAAATTCTGAATGTTAGTTGCAGGCAATGTGGAGTTACCACGGGGAGAAAGCGGTATCAAAAATAAAAATCAGAGGAAAATTAGCCCCAGGGTCATTCTTGCAGACCTGTGGCTGGATCTCAGCAGCATTGGCTGAAATCCAGAAGCAGTTTAAGTGCCTGCATTTCCATTGCTTGAGTTTCAGGAATGCACTAACTGCAATCAAAAGTCAAGGGTTTTGACTGTAAATAAAAATAAATGCAAAATCTTTTGAAATTATTACAGGTCTTAGCTTGATAATGACACTGAGCACCAAAAAATGGGCCCACCTACAGTGGCACTGCGTTTATGTTAGAGACGGATCTCTCAATATTGCCTGGGGCTCACAGTTCTCTGGGATTAAATGCACTTATATTATTTAGCATTTTCTACTACTTTACAAATAACAATTATGCACAAGTCAATCTATTTCTCACTGAAGGATCTTCCCAAACAGTAGGAGCAAGTTTCTACAGGTCAGCGAGAGAAAAGCACCCATCAATGGCTTGTACATGCAGGAGAGCCTTTGGACCGAAAGCTAACAGTCAATTCATGGAGGCCATATTTATATTTGCTCCAGGATCTTTTTAAGCACACTGGCACAGCTATTTCTTCAGGGGGGTTTGGGTGCATTGGAGATTAATAGCACTTACTTACCTTACAATTCCCTCATTGATAAATCAAGGTCCTAGACATTGCACCGTACTAAGGTAAGTGCAGGAAAAATGACAGAAACGGCTAATTCTTAATTCTTCATTAAACTTGTTTGATATAAAGAATAAATTCTAGTTCCCAGGTTCAAAAATTCATAATTAACGTAATAACCTAAGAACAGCACAATAAATGTTATCGGCCCATTCATGAGTTAAATATTAGCATTCACAATTTATAAAAGCATTTAGTTAGAAGATATGCAATCGCCACGTTCAAAAATGTAGTACTAAGCTATTGAAGAGATGAATAAATTGTGTATTTTGATTAAACAAAGGTCCTCTGGTTTTAAAATGCAAGCCCACACATCCTCCTAGATCAAGGAAAACACAGATTCAAGGGTATGAATAACAAAGCATAACGTACCAATTTCCAGGCATAGCTGACATTGTAGGCCTCTTTGCTGGTTTCTCGTAACCGGTTTATGTGCCAAGACAAGGAGGAGTTTACAGGCACGGTAATAACCTGACTGCCCAAAGGGAGGCTGTATAGGAGATATGGAATATAAATAATTTACATGTCTACAATCCACATTTCTATAATCTCAAATCTACAATTTCAGGATTCGTGGCAAAATTCATAATAAAGTGGTATTACAACTATAATGAACAAATATGTGTGGATGATTGGAATAGGGCCTACGAATTAAAGAAAATTTAATAGGGCTTTTTAAAATTGATGATACTTGACCAAAATCAACATAATTACTTTAAAAGTAAGAATTCCTTGAATAGAAATCCATCATCCTAATGGAATAAAAGGAACGCCCTACAGTCGCTCCCTTTACCATGGAGATCACATTATAATGTAACCACATAACCGTTGATTATTGTAAAAATCTATCTTGCTCATTAATGTCCAAATATACCCCAAAGCAAGCATTCATATCCAGTCAGCAGAAGTCTATTGATTTATTTCTAAACCAGAATTGAATGATCTCTTTCTGTTGAATTCACAAAGAATCACTTTGGGGTGCAGATGGCTCCTCTCTTTGTCGGTAATCGCAAATTGCTCAACTTCTGGCCATCTCAGTAAAAATCAGGTGAGCAGTTCCTGGTCTGGATAGCTGACGTTGAATACTATACTTAACCAAAGAAGCCATTAGAAGAGCTAACTACACTAACTAACAATTGACTTTACTCTCTCTACTTTTTTTATACATTACCTGAGAATGTTCTGCCTGACGAGTTGAAATCTTGGAATATTTTCATAGTGTATGATATCAGTATGAAGTGGCGGTTCTGTTAGCAGGTATGGCCTTGTCAAGGACGGATGCATAAGAGTGTAGCCTGCAAGGAAAAATAACATAAAAATTTAACGCTGGTCTCCCAGACTGTGAATATGATGTTTACAAGAAATAGTATTTACTGCTATACCAGTATTTACAGTCAGAAGATGCTAATTATCTAGCAAACTGATAGCCAGTGAAATGAAGATAGTCATTTCAAAGATAAGAAAATGACCCTAGCTATTTACCACTTTAAAAAATGACTTCATGCCCCGCTCATGTCACAGAGAAGTCTATAATTTGCTGTGAAATTAAGTCTATTTTACTTTATGACTGTTGAAACACAAATTGGTTTCTAAGTAGGCAGATAATGTTGACAGTGACTCTAACATAATTAAAGGGATAATTACATCTCTCACCTTTATTATCAATTAAGAATGTGTAGGAGGCAGAAGACTCACGATAATAAGTTACATCCTCCAGAATGTAAGCCAAGTTCACATCCACTCCCACAATTCCCAGTAGCATGTTTCCAAAATAGCAGGGCTTACTGACAGTCATGATCAATCCTGTTAATCAGAAAAATACATATGTTGTCATGCTGGGTGATTATAAAATGATTGTTTTTGAGGGGTGATGAGTGAGAAGTTGGTCTTGGTGTGGTGGAGAGGAGGGTTTCTCCAGAAAGATAAATGATATGCTCCAACTTGCTTGCAGTATCTTGCTCAAATGGCCCTCTCCAGTAAACCTACATTGAGCGTCAGGAGTCAATTTATTCATGGAGGACATCACAGCTTGGCTCAATAACACACCATCAAAATTGATGTTTAAATGCAGTATTGAGAGATGAAAAAATAATTTTCTTCTGTCCCTCAGGTTGGTCTCATGGCCCTATTTGAAAAAGAGCAGAGATGTATTGATGTCCTGACCTACATTTATCCTTCAATTAACACCATCTAAACAAATTATCTGAATAAAAACTGAAAGAACTGTGGAAGCTGTAAATCAGGAACAAAAACAGAAGTTGCTGAAAGCTCAGCAGGTCTGGCAGCATCTGTGAAGAAAAAAAATCAAAGTTAACATTTCGGGAGCGGTGACCCTTCCGAAGAACAGTTCTTTTCCTAAACAAATTATCTTGTGGTCTTTTATTCCATTATTGTACTTGTTTTGCGCTAACTGACTGGCCTGGTTTTCTCATTAACAACAAAAGCATGCTTCATGCTGGACACTTGAAAGACTTTTTTGTACAAATGCAACTTTTCTTTCTTTTCCCTATCTAGCAGGACTAAGTGAATTGCAATCTCGGTTGGAAACTATGAATACCTTTCTTACTTCATAAACAATTATGGCACTCTCCCCAGTTTGGATCAGCTAACTCAGGATAAGGGTGAGATTCAAACCAGAAGCTTTTCTTCTGCATGGCTAAGTACAATAATGACTGAGTGGAATTCGGACCACAACAGGTCAGAGAGTATTTAAACAGAAATCGGGTCCAGGCAGTACACATTAAGTTGCACACACGATGTTATTGGCATTGACATTGACAATGACAAGGGACCTTTCTGTTCTGAGCAAAGTTTCTGTCCATCCTGAGATTGCCTTAGCAGGCTACAAGAAGAAATGTTAAGGAGAGAAAACAGTGAGTAAACATCTTAACGAAAAGAAAAATCAACACTCACCATCACCCATTTCATCAGTGTATGGGAGACTAAACACAGCCTCATCTATCATTCGATTTGGAAGGTTTGTGTAAAAGCGTCCTACTGTGGTCTCCAGGTTACTCAACTGGTTCAATACCATCATTGTCCCTTTTATAACAGGAAGTGATGTGCGATCAGGAACTCCATATTTTGCTGAGTTCTGTTCTGCCAGATCTCGAAGAAAGGCGAGCTCCTTCAAACCAGTTACACCCTCTAAAACAAAAAGATTAATGAGGAAGCAATACACCAGTGAAATGGTAAGTAAGGGTTTGCACTATTCAGTAGATACTTATTCTAAAACAAAATGGGAAGAAAACAATTGCATGACTGAACTCTCTCTCCTCCCATGATATTATTTCCCACTCTTGCAAATGCTAGTAACTGGGACTCATCATGTCTGTCTGTCAATCTCTCCAGCCTAGGAAACACCAATCCTCCACAACTTAAGACCTCATAGTGCACGGCTGCAAAGGAGAATTCAATTTAGAGGTTATCACCTTGCAGTTTATAAAATAAATATATTTTGTCCATCAAATTTATTAAATACAAAGATTTGAAAGTTCACTTCTTCTGTTAAATATGTTTAGTAAACTGCCACCCACTTTTCCCAGACTTGATTCAGTTCTTTTAACCTTCTGACTTGTTACTGAAGCAGTAATGATAGTGTACACAGCAATGTCTGACAGCCTGAAGCACTCAGTCTCCATACCAATGAGTTGGGTTTATCACAAGTAATAGTTTTTGGGGGGTTGTACTGAAGCCCCACGGTGAAACTGGACAGTCTGTTTTTCCATTCTTTCATGCGATGTGGTGAGGTCAGTTTTTATTGCCCATTCCCAATTGCTCCTGAACCGAGTGGTTTGCTGGACCTATTTTCAGAGGGCACTTAAGAGCCAATCAGCAGTGCAGGGTCACAAGTCACAGACCAGAGGGGAAAGAAAAAGAGAAGAAATCTATGAGAAGGCTGGCATGAAACAAAAACTGACAGCATGTCCCCAGCACAGCTGAGCATTTTGGATGACTGCAACATTGAAGTGCATACTCTGAACAGAATAGATTAAGGCAAACGCTATTAGACTCATCAAAAGCTCAATCCTTGCAGTACTTGAGCACTTTGTCATCCAGTTGTATTTTGATTGCCCACTTTGGATTTTGTTTCATCTTCCTGGATGTCAACTTTACCAACTAATATTCATATTTTCAATAGACTCTTTTTTAATAAAAAGAACATGTCCTTTTACTTTCAAAAAAGTAGTATCTTTTTGTAATAAGACATGCACAATTTTTACTTATTGAAGCAATTATGCTTTGCATAGTTATTTCAACAAATTGTCCTTTTTCTGTGTATAAATAAAACCAAGTGTACATTCTGTAACTTGTGCTCCAGTAATGATTATTAAAGGTGTTTTTCCAAATTAAAATAAAAAGGATGGCAGATTTCTTTTACTAAAAGGCCATTAGTGAACCACAAGAGTTTTTAAAACAGTCAATGATAGTTTCATGGCACCAGTACTGAGACTAGCTTTACATTCCAGATTTATCAAATTTGAATTGATGGATCTTAAGCCTGAATAGATCTTAACCCGAAGCACTGTTCTGATCCTCTGGATTAATAGTATAGTGGTAATACCACTGCACCACCACCTCCTCCTGTGCAAACCTGGGAAAAATTTAAGGAGAACCTGGGTCACTCAAACATCAGGGGCCACTCTTGACCTCCACTGTTGAGTCTAAAGTAATGCAAAGCACTACTATTGGCACTGACTTGGTTGCAGGAGTTGCCAGAAAGATGTTATATTTATATATCAGCCTGTGTTTGGGATCCACTCCAACATCTTTAGCCCTTAACTCTCACAAGCGATCCAAAAGACAATTGAACTTTCAGCTTGGACCAGTTCGTGAAGAGCACAGCAAGTCCATACACTGGTGGGTCTACACCATTGTACGTCTGGGTCCAAACCTCCAAGTTCCTCTGCAGCTTTAGCCTGAAGCTGAGAGATCTGGTTTCTGGAGTGTCAGCTGAGGGCTTGCCGAGGGAGAGGCTGTGTATTGACAAGGGCAGACCTACACATTTGGTTCTCATTTTCACACTGCTGCTAGACAACACTAAGCTGAAAATGAGAAGCCAACTAACACACAAAAGCAGAAAGCATGCCAACTGTCTCCACTCACATACTAGGCACATAACTTTGATCAGATAGACATACCAATTCTGTTAAGGTCCTTTGTGAAGTTTAAAATATCATTCTGAAAGGGCCTTGTTCAAATTAATAAAATTATTTTCTAAGGAGCTGAAGAATTTTTTTTTGGCTCCAGGATGGGCTGCTTGTTGCCAAGTTACAGTTAATTCGGAGCCAATCAATCATCTGCCAATAGATCAGCCCAACATCTCTGCAATATCTTTATGTTGACAGGCAGCCTGGCCTAACTACTGGCATTTTGGAACAATCTCAGTCTACTCCATTGGCAAGAGAGAATTTGTCTCTTCAATTTATCTCAGTGAATCTGAAATTCAACTCCAGTTATGTTGAGATAGATAGGGAGAAGAACAGTGAAGAAGGAGAGCAGGGTGAAGTCACCTCAGTCAGTGGATAATGCCCAAGTATAAACATTATTAAATATTTCTAAACATTTCATGTTCCAACAAACTGTTGGAAACACCAGTTTCTCACCATTCATGAGCGCATATGTCAAGATCATCACCGAGTTGTTGAGATGCCCATTTTCCTCACTGATAACACTTAGTGTTGCCTTCTTCTCTTCTTCAGAGGAGTCCTTTGAGGTGATACCAGATGACAGGTAGATTATCACCATGTCAGTGGCTGTGATTTAAAGAAAAAAAACTTCAATTCAATTTACAATCACCTGATTTTGACATACCGCCAATAACTGTTTTAGTTGCTTTCAAGTAATGCTGCCATGATACGGGACCAATGGCTAAGCACTAAGTCGAGCGTTCACCACTGAAATGCACCGAACATAAAGCTGGAAAGGTTTGATTGCCAGTCTAGCTGATTCAGTTGAGGCAGTATAGGGCACTATAATTGATGTAAAATCCATCATGGCATGGTGAGATGGGACCCTTGTGGTGGAGTGGTAGCATTCCTACCTGTGCACTAGAGGGCCCAAGTTCAAATCCCACCTGCTCCAGAGATATGTCATGACATGCCTGAACACACTGGTTAACAATATCTATCACAGCTGCATGTAGACTTAATCTTCTTTGGCTCTGCCCAACAATGCGCCGTAGTCCTAACTTCACAGAAGGCTACCATACCTGTAACATTCTCATTTTTCACACTACTAAACTCTGATCTTTCTCACAAGAGTGAAACTAATGGCAAGTTATAATCAGCTTTGAACTTCAGACTCATTCACTTTAAAATGGTTTGAGAATGAAGGAAACCCATTTTATATTAGACCTTTCCGGCAAGACAATGGTTATCCCATCAGTCACAGCATGATAGAAACCTGTGACTCCAACGTGAAACCAAGAGCTAATCGATAGTGCCCTCCGTACTACCCATTCACGAAAAAGGAGAGGTGTGAACTTGTCTCTCATTCACCCATAGACTTCAAAGACATTTTCTGGGAGACAGACATCATAATTTACAATATCCATGCTGAATTTGTGGAAAGATATATCCTCTTCTATCTCTTCCTGTTTGTGCACTATCTGCAGCCAAGCTACTTAGAATTAAATTATGTTAGCTTCAAAAGTAAAATAAAACACAAGTATGGTGGCTCAGGGGTTAGCACTGCTGCCTCACAGCGCCAGGGACCTGGGTTCAATTCCACCCTCGGGCAACTGTCTGTGTAGAGTTTGCACATTCTCCCCGTGTCTGCATGGGTCTTCTCCAGGTACTCCTGTTTCCTCCCACAGTCCAAAGGTGTGCAGGCTAGGTGGATTGGCCATGCTAAATTGCCCTTAGTGTCCTGGGACGTGTAGGTTAGGTGGCTTAGCCACGGGAAACGTAGGGTTACAGGAAGAGGGTAGGGAGGCAAGTCTGGGCGGGATGCTCTTCGGACAGTCGGTGTGGACTTGCTGGGCCAAATGGCCTGTTTCCACACCGTGGGGATTCTATGAAAAACCTTCTTTAAAAGGGGCCACTGATTACATTCATCTTATTGCATCTGTTCCAACAAAGCCATTAAAATCAGTAGCAAGGAAATGATTAGACATGAATTCTCAGTACAGTTGTACCACTCGAGTTCCACTGGCTCACGAGGTTACATTTTTCCCAACAATACTTTCACATTAAATAGCAACTGGGTGTTGGGAAGGATTTCATGGCTTAAGTTACACAAATTTAATTGACTCATCTTAAGCCAAAGAAATTGGATTCTGACAGTGGTCCGTATAAAAACAAGAAAGGAAAATAAGAATGTGAAATTAACACGTTTAAAGCTGGGATTCACCATCATACAGGGTGAGCCCCCAGATTGTAAGATCCTTGGCTGTATTTGGTAAACAACAAACAAGGGATCTCCTTTAAACTGATAATTAACTAAATTCATGAAATGGATCAAAGCTGGAAGTTAACTCAGTAGTTTCTTTGTGGGTGACCCCCCTACTGAAAATATTAACACACAGAGGGCAGCACGGTGGCTCAGTGGTTAGCACTGCTGCCTCAATGTCAGGGACCTGGGGTTGATTCCAGCCTCAGGTGACTGTCTGTGTGGAGTTTGTACATTTCCCCCAGTGTCTGCGTGGATTTCCTCCAGGTGCTCCTGTTTCCTTCCACAGTCCAAAGATTTGCAGGTTAGGTGGATTGGCCATGCTAAATTTCCCATAGTGTCCAGGGATGTGCAGTCTAAATGGATTACTCATGGGAATTGCAGGGTTACTGAGATGGGGTGGGTCTGGGTGGGATGCTCTTTGGAGGGTCAGTGTGGACTTGACTTGCCTGCTTCCACACCGTGGAGATTCTGTACTATGACAGATTCCCTGTTCTAATTTCTGAGAGGTACTGTTATGTCAGCTATCCATAAGAAAAATCATGCGATAACTGAATGATGTGATGATTGATAAAAACGTGATGATATTCTGGATCCTTCAAAGTCTGAAAACCGATCATTTTAATAAACCTAATTAATGTGCAAACAGATCTCGTTCAGTCAAAGCATGAGCCTCCTTTATCTGATAGGTCAGTACTACACTAGGACTGCACATTTTAGACAGCACAGAATGTGAATTTTAAAAAAAATTTTCTTCACAGACTGAAGACATAAAATCACACACTGAACACAAACTACTTGCTGAAAAAAATATTCAACTGGATACAGGCACTATCTAGAATGGTACAAAGCATACAAGCCTCATCATGCAGGCTTGATTGCATGTCTCTGCTGAGCAATCGAGCTCAGCCAGGGGAGCATTTGGAGCATTACAATGAACTCAGTGTCTTTCGGATGATGGGTGGAAGTTTACAGGCAGAGTTTCTAATTTTGCCTTCTGCTGAATAATCCCTGTGTCAAACAGCTTGCCAATAATCAAGCTCATATATGTGCATAGTATTAACCACCCCCAGATCTATTCCATAGCTGTGTCACCTAGATAACAAAAAAGATAAAAATGATGGAAGGGGAACAGTTTAAACATTAACAATAATTCACAATGACTAGTCTCAGCATCACTGTTTCCCAAACGTTTCCCACTGCGACTTCATTTCAAAGCTTTTAAACAAAAGAATGGGCGTGGGGGGGGCAACTATTTCATTTTGAAGCTTCTCCCAACAATGAACACAAAATTCCTCTCTCTTCTCCTGATATCAAAGCTCTCTCTCCACCCATCTCTCACTTGCCAACTCTTCCGGTTGTTCTTCACCTTCCCACTCTTCACTTCATTCTTCCCCGGCCCTCTCACTTGCTGAGTGTCCCATGCACTCACTGTTTCCCACTCCTTAAATCCTCACTGTGAATGAGGGCTAAGGAACAGAGCGTCGAGATGAAAGGAAGACAGCAAGCAGGGGAAGGTCTGGCTAGCTGGAGGGGCAGTATGGTATTTACGAGAATGGTTTCAGGGATGAGAAACTTTCGTCATGAGGATAGATTGAAAAAGTTGGGACTGTTCTCCTTGGACAGAAGAAGGCCGAGATGAGATTTGATGGAGGTTTCCAAAAATCCATGAGCAGCTGAACACAGCAGATAAAGAGAAGCTGCTCCCCCTTGTAAAACAAGCTTTAAATTGATGTGCATAAAAAGCAAGGATAATGCCAGAAAAACCTTTTCACAGTGCAAGCAGTTAGGGTATGGAATGCGTTGCCTGTAAATATGGTGGAGGCAGATTCAATGAAGGCATTCAAAAGAGAACTGGATGATTATTTGGATAGAAATGGAGTAAGACAGGAGATTGGCACTAGGTAATAGTGCAGGCACAATGGGCCGTAACAATTCTGTGATTCTGTGAGAAGGCATGCAGGGCATAGGAAAGGCAAGTGTCTGACAGCAGGATAGTGAATGTTTGCAGATTAAACTCAAGGCAGCAGAATGATTACCAAACAAACTCTTTGCACAAAGCATGCCGAAGAGTTGTAGATCTGTCAAAGCAGCCCCCTGAAAGCATTCCTGAACTCAGGCTCATCTCAATGAAGATCACTGCTTTCCTGGAGAAGGGGGAATAGATGGCCCCACTGGAAATTATGACCCACAGTTTGGAAACCCCAGCCTAACATTTCACAGTAAATTTGGAGTCTGTCAATGACACAACTAAAACCCACAATTTTTTAGATATGATCGCATTTTCTTCTTGCACTCACATGTATGGACCCTGGTGTTGTTGTTTGTGTTCTGAAGTAACTGAAAAGCTTTGTGAAAGCCCAATGCATGCTGGGTGGCACCATCCACTGCTTTAATGTTGCTAAGGAACGTGGCCATTTTTCTTTTTGTCTCACTGGTGGCTGGAGACAAGTATGTCTTGTAACACTGGTCTAGCGAGCATGTTCGGACCGTGTCTGCCACAGCCAGCACAGAAATCTAGGCACAAAAAAGCATAGTCATTTGGCAGTTTGGTAGTACAGAACAAGAATTTTTCTGAAAAAAAAGAGACACATTCTGTCAAGCTTTTTGTCTTTAGGCAAGGTTTAACGCTTCAATAAAATGTGCCGTTTTCAGCAAAGCAAAAGATATTATTCCCCAAAATTTCTCTGCAAAAATCTTAATTTTCTTTGCTTGAACAGCTTACATTTTTCTGCTTTATTTGAAGTGCAATTATTGCAAAACTATGCCATGAAGAATTTCGCTTCCTCCATTTGATTTTTCTTTTGCTCTTCCTTAGTTTTTTCATATTTTGTCTATCGCTCCTAACAATGACTGTGCAAGCAGCCTGTCATCTGTTTGACAAAGTTAAAGTGGTCATTCTTGGATGGATACAAACCAACACCATGCCCTCAATAGTACAGTGCACTTCCTGTAATTGGCCACACTGTGCAAGTTTGCATGTATGCGGTGAGGTTGCAGTCTCATTTCTTTGCATTAATTAGATCAGAGGAGTATAAAGTTAAACAACATGTGCCAGATGGAGCAAGGACACGCTCCCTCAGCGAAGATGCCAAATAAGATCAACCCTCCTCTCATGGACACACTTCCTCCATTTAATTTCCTGACAGGAAGTCTTGCATTGGTGCTGCATGATCTTTGCACAGTAATCAAGAAGAACAAAATTTGTACGGCTCAATTAAATAACCCACTTATACATACATTAACAGTCCTTGGTCCTTTAAAGACCTGGATCACATTACCTGCATGATCTGTATATATATTCAGCATTATAAACATGGGCAGAGATTGGAAAGAACTCACCTTGTCATGTTCGTCAATTGAAGTTAATATTACTTGCGCAGCATCTTTGGCTATTTGAAGTTGTGTGTCTGTAGCTGAAGCTCCATGGTCTACCACCACCACAATATGTTTTGATTGTGGTCTCACAGTAGAGACGTAAACAGGCCTATACCAAAATAATTCCAAAAATATTTGTAAACAAAGATCGGTAGGTAATGAAGAGACAATTCAGCGATTTGTTTTTGCATTTTCTCAATAATTAATTCACATTGTCTCAATTTTCTCCCCAGTGTTTTGATGACTGGCTCATGATAGGGTACATGAGCAGTGACAGCTCAACTACTCCTTTTACAACTTGCTAATTGTCATGAGTGGTCTTACTCAAGCAGGCTACTCAAACCCAATCCTAACCACTTGTGCTCTGTAAAGGTCACAGCTTCATACTTGGAGGAAAAAAAAGTTATTGTCTCATACTAAAAATCAGACATGGATTAACTTAATCTGAGAACTATTGAACTAGATCGGAAATCCTGCAAATTTGGAAAGTGAAATGAATTGCTTGTGTTTAGATCAGACACAAATTTAATTGGAATCTTCTCAGATTTGCTTTTGAGAAAATTACACCAGTTGACTTGGAAGTGAAAATCAGATTTCCACGCTTTATGTACCAACAAATGAAGTTGAACAGAATGTTATAAATGGCATAACTTCACTCAGTTTATCTTCTGCATTTTTGCGAAGATCTCACTACACTAGATAATAAATTATTTATCATACCACATTTTTATCTTCCAATGTAGATGGTTTACTCCAAGACACAAGGCAAAACTTTATTACATTTTCTAATATATTCCTTAATGTATCAGTTTAACATCAATAAACATACTGCTTGTAACTACAAACTGACTCAAAAATATTGTCACATTTATTTATTCGTCAAAACTAATTGTCACATAAGAAAATACAAAGCAATGTGTTGAAATCAGTCAAAAAGAAAACCCGAGTTCCTCGAGAATGGAGTTGAAATTTCCTACCTACTTCGATGTTCATAACCACCTTTGCAGCGAAACCTGTGTGCTGGGAAGATGGTGAAAATCCCTTCTTCTGAGCTAAAGTATTGCCACTTTATACCAGGGTTTGACTTGAAGTTGTCAGCGAGAACTGTTGGGTTAAAAATGTCAAATTGTTTCAAACCAAAACAGGTGAAAAATCTCCAGTCCACTTTTTGCCATTATAATTTCCCAAATTCATATTTTAATGAGTTTGGATTATGTAAGATCATCACACATTAATTTTAATCTGGCTGTTTGTTGACTTTCTAACCAGTCTGCGGCCATGTTTAAGACCTCTTAAAGAAATCAGAAGGCCTGACCCCAGTATTGTGTCGTTTGTTTCGTAGGTTTTTCATAATTGAATTTACAGTCCAAGTTCTTATTATGTAGAATTTAAATTGTTACTGTTAGTAGCCTTTCATTCCCAGAAATTTCTTATTGAAATTTAAATGCAATAGTTTTTTTTCCTTCTGCAGCCATTTGCCTTGGGTGTGAATTGGTGATTTTTTCTTCCTTTCAGCAACATCCTCAGTACTTCAGCCAGGTAGGAAAACGATTACTGTAAACTTCAAACTTACCATTTCTGGCACGGTCTGTAGTTTAGAACCAGGCCCATGATATCACTAACTTCCTTTTCAGTCTAACATAATTTACTGGGCCTGTTTGGATTTGGTTTGCTCTGGAATAGAGCAGCAACAGAAATAATGGGAGGAAACATACTGCTTCTGTGCTGTGATCCTCTGTGATTCTATGGTATTAACTGAGTTACAACTATGTGAATACGTGTTTCATAGTAGGCAAATAATTCTGTTCCATGAAACAGTTTTATTTTACAGTCAGTGCCATATTCTAACAACGTAAAACATCAATGGTGATCAGGTGAAGTGAAACTGTTTCTACTGTGCTACAGGAGATCATCATTTGCCTATTTCTCTTCTCTAAAATTTGGTGGAAGCTGAATATTTGACCCTGAATGTCCACACCAAGTGGTATTTTAACGAAGCACCGTATGTGCGCACATGCATAGGTCAGCTACGACCTGCGGGACAAATTAAGCAGTTTACACTTAAATGGGCAGACGCAGATTAACATGGCTAGATGCAAAGAGAATCATTAGGGGGTGGGAGTGAACAAGGATAGGAATATACACTCAGTGTAGTAATGTTGAAGGTTGTGTGTGACAGTGAAACTGAGGGCAAGAAATCAGAGTTAACATTTTGGGTCGAGTGACCCTTCCTCAGAATTCATGGAGAAAGGTTTCTGAGGAAGGGTCATTTGACCTGAAAAATTACTCTGATTTCTCTAAGATGCTGCCAGACCTGTTGAGTTTTTCCAGTAATTCCTCGTTGTTTCTGATTTACAGCATCCGCAGTTCCTTCGGTTTTTATTTAGAGAGAATTAGGGGTTCAAACACAATTAAGGTAAGTGGTAGCATAGTAGTAATGTCATTGGACTAGTAATCCAGGGTCCCAGACTAATTTCTTAGGGCTATTGGTTCATGACAGATGGCGAAGTTTGAATTCAATAAAATCTGGTATTAAAAGCTGGTTTTACAATGACTATCGTCATTTCATTGTTGTAAAAATGCATCTGGTTCACTGATGTCTCTCAGGAAAGGAAATAAACCATCCTTCTTAGCTGGTCTGGTCTGGTCTACTTGTGATTCTAGACCCACAGCACTGTGGCTGAATATTAAGTGCCCCCTGAAAGGGCCGAGCAAGTCACTCAGTTCAACAGCAATTATGGACAGGCTATAAATACGGGCCCAGTCAGCAATGGCCACATTCCCATGAATGAATCAAAAAGCAGGTAGATATAGTTAGTTAAAATGACAAGCAGCATGCTGAATTTGATAAATAGAGACATAGGCTGGATGCTGAAACAATCAGTGGCTTTCAAAGGCAATTGGATGAACACTTGGGGAGGAGAAATTGCCGTGCTGCGGAGACCATGTGGTAGATTAGGACTGAAAGGATTGCTCTGTAGGGAGCTTGCATGATCTCTATGGGTCAAGTAGCCTTCTTCACTGTGCCAAATATGACTCAAGGCCACAATTAGAAAATTACATACAGTTTTGTACAACCCCATTAGAGAAAAGACATGCAAACCATACCAAGCACACAATTCAAAATTCATCAGGACAATACTAGGAGTGAGAAACAACAAAACACAAGACTTTAAGGTACAGCAGAGAAGACCAAAAGAAAGTTTTACAGACACTTGAAGGAGGAAACGTTTTAGTGCTAGTTTTCCTACCCTGGACCAGGAGACCCAGATTCAAGCCCCACCTCCTCCAGAGGTATGTAATAACATCTCTGAATACGTTGATTAGAAAAATAGGTTTAAAAAAAAGGAAAGGTTTTGATGGAGTGAACAGGTAAATGGTTATGCGTTTCAGAGACAGTAGGAACTTCAGTTGCTGGAGAATCTGAGATAACAAGGTGCAGAGCTGGATGAACACAGCAGGCCAAGCAGCATCAGAGGAGCAGGAAAGCTGACGTTTCGGGCCTAGACCCTTCTTCAGAAAGAAGTTATTCGTTGGTTATTCATTGTTCAGGTCATCTATGACAAAGGTTCTCAACTTAAAATGATCAAGAAGCCAGTGCAGAGAATGATTAGGATATATTACTTCATTTGCAGTTGTTGGGTATATAGACTGTTATGCCATAGGGAGGACTCTGGGAGAAACCACGGCATATTTTAATTAGAAATCAAATTCATATTTAAGCAGAGGAAGTTAGATGGCTTTGGGAGAGTGGGAGATAATGTCAGTTTTACACAGGTCTAGCAAAGATCTACAGTAGACACAACAGACTGAATTGCCTCCTTCTGTGTTGCAAAACTCCAATCTTCTATAAGTCACTGTGAAGCTGATCTTAACATCTGGACAGTTGGCAACAAGGCCATCACTACTGGTCATTCATTTGCTTTAGACTGATACCAAGCCACTCATGTTGTAAGAAGGAAAATTCAGGAGACGGGGACCACAGCAATGGGAGATTGGGTGATAAGAACAGGAGCTACCCAGACTAATTTTGTGGCACCCAAAGGAGCACTCAAACATTTCTTGACTTCATAAAATTAACTTAAACTTGACTTTCTGGAGCATCTGACTACATTGTAAAACTGAGCGGGCAGTACATGACACTGATTAAAATTGTCACTCATCCAGCATACATTGAACAATATTTAACGTGAATTTACACCAGATTTAGAACACAGAGCCGGATGGCTGGAGGTTGGCTATCGCGGTGCCATTATTTAAGAAGGGCTGTAAAGAAAAGTCAGTGAACTGGTTTTTCTTACAGCCTGAACCAGTGAGCCTGATGTCAGTGGTGGGTAAGTTGTTGGAGGGGATCCTGAGGGACAGGATTTATATGTATTAGGGAAGGCAAGAACTGATTAAGGATAGTCAACATGACTTTGTGCAAAGGAAATCATGTCTGACTAACTTGATAAAGTTTTTTGAAGAGGTGACAAAGAAGAATGACTAAGGCAGAGCAGTAGACTTTGTCTATATGGACTTAAGCAAAGCGTTCAACAAGGTTCTGCATGGTACACCAGTTAGTAACGCTAGTTCACACTGGATCCAGGAGAGGTAGCCAATTGGACTATGAAATTTGCTTGAAGTTAGAAGATGGAGGGTAATGGTGAAGGGATGTTTTTTGGACTGGAGGCCTAAGGATCAGTGCTGGGTCCACTGCTTTTCGCCATTTATATAAATGATTTGGATGTGAATATGGGAGGTATGGTTACTAAGTTTGCAGATGACACCAAAATTGGTGGTGTAGTGGACAATGAAGAAGGTTACCTCTGAGCACAATGGAACCTTCATCAGATGGGCCAATGGGCAAAGGAATGGCAAATGGAGTTTAATTTAGACACAAGGTGTTGCATTTGCTAAGGCAAACCAGGGCATGATTTATATAAATAATGGTAGAGCCCTGGGGAGTATTGCCAAAGAAAGAGACCCAGCGGTGCAGGTGCATAGTTCCTTGAAAGTGGAGTCGCAGGTAGACAGGGTGGTGAAGGAGGCATTTGGCACACTTGCCTTCATTGGTCAGAACACTGAGTTGGGATGTCATGTCATGGCTGTACAGGTGATGAGGCCACTTTTAGAATACAGTGTACAATTCTGATTGCCCTTCTACTAGAAGGACGTTGTTAAGCTTGGAGGGTACAGAAAAGATTTACAAGGATGTTGCCGAGACTGTAGGGTTTGAGTTTTAGACAGAGGCTGAATAGGCTGGGGCTATTTTCCCTGGATCATCGGGTCGGAGGGCGTCCTTATAGAGGTTTATAAAATTATGAGGGGCATAAACAGGGTGAATGGTCAAGGTCTTTTCTCCAGGGTAGGGGAGTCCAAAACTAGAGGGCAGGGGTTTAAGGTGAGAGGGGAAAAGATTTAAAAAGGACCTGATGTATAACCTTTCATGCAGAGGGTGGTGCACGTATGGAACAAACTGCCAGAGGAAGTGGTGGAGGCTGGTACAATTACATTTAAAAGGCACCTGATGGGTACATGAGTAGGAAGGATTTAGAGGGATATGGGCCAAATGCTGAGAAATAGAACTATGTCAGATTGGGATGTATGGTTGGCACAGACGAGTTGGGCTGAAGGGTCTGTGTCTGTGCTGTATGATCTCTAGGTCATTGAGCCCAAATGGTCAAGGAATTTGCTTATTCCCGACACAAGCCTCCTCCCTCTCTAATTAGCACTTCCCATTCTGTACATATACATCAAACCTCTCATTAAATATGTAATTACTGTTCACTTCAACCCATTCCACGGCAGTAAGATTTACATTCTCACCAATGTGTGCGAGGAGAAATTCTCCCCAAACTCTTTATTTAATCTGTTAATGGTTAATCTTCTAATGCAGAAGAGAAATTAAATGAATCTACAAGACAGAAAAGAATTCTCCGAAGGCATAAATTCATGAACACTTAATTGCAGTTTTGAAATAGCTGTCTTTTTAGCGTTGCTACTGAAGTAGCCAGCAATTTCACCCTGGGAGGCAAAAGGCAGATCAAATTCATGGGAGAGGGACAGTCTCACTGATTATTGTAAATTCCAGAAGATTCTGTGCATGAACGTATCATGTATTTCGGTTCACAGGAAGTAACCGTCAGAACCAGACCCATAGAATCTGAATAAACAAACAACAAAATAAAGGTAATAGTAATTTAGAAAAGAAGCAGCCCTTCCCCAAAATGTTCTCTCTAATTTTTACTGTCATGAAAATCCTACTGCATTCTCATGTGTGGTTACATGGATGCTAGCAACACCGTCATTTCATCTGGCCACTTTTGATGTTTGGTCCTTAACAAGATGTGACAGGTTATTTGTCAATAATGGGCATCAAAGCTAAGAATAAAGCTGTGGATGCGACAGGTTTGGACATAAATCTTCCAGAAGAGTCAATGGATGATAACAATTAGAACTGCAGAGCTTGCCTGACTTTTAGCTTAAGCAGAGACATTGTCACAGCCAATACTGCAGTCAACATCAGCTAACTCAAGACAGGACGCTCCTGATTTGTATCGATCAGCATTAGACCAGGCATCAGAGAATTCTTGAAACTAAAATATCAAAAACTGATATAACTCTGTTCGAAAAGATGGGTTTCCCATCAAGATTTCCAAATGAAGTAGTTTACCTTCATTTGAATAAGGTTTAGGAAACAAGGAACAGAAAAGGCTCTAGACGGATACAAGTTATCCAGGAAGGAGCTGAAGAAAGGGCTTAGGAGAGCTATATGGGGGCATGAGAAAACCTTGGCAGATAGGATCAAGGAAAACTCCAAGGCTTTTTACACCTATGTGAGGAATAAGAGAATGACCAGAGAAAGGGTAGGGCCGATCAAGGATCATAAAGAGAATTTGTGCACGGAGCCTAAAGAGATAGGAGGTCCTTAATGAATACTTTTCTTCGGTATTCATAACTGAGAGGAACCTAGTTGTAGGGGAGGACAGTGTGAAACAGGCTGGTAGGCTAGAGGATGTTAGTAAGGAAGATGTACTAGGAATTTTGAGGAACTTGAAGATAGTTAAGTCCGCTGGGCCTGATGGGATTTATCCAAGGATTCTATGGGAAGCGAGGGAAGAGATCGCAGGGCCTTTGGCGGTGATCTTTTCGTCCTCACTGTCCACGGGTATAGCGCTGGAAGATTGGAGAGAGGCAAACGTTATTCCCTCGTTCATAAAAGGGAATAGGAATAACCCCGGAAATTACAGGCCAGTTGGTCTTACATCAGTGGTGGGCAAATTATTGGAAAGGGATCTGAGAGATAGGATTTATGATCACTTGGAAAGACACCGTTTGATTCGTGATAGTCAGCATGGATTTGTGAGGGGCAGATCATGCCTCACAAACTGTATTGAGTTCTTTAAAGAGGTGGCCAAACACGTGGATGAAGGTAGAGCAGCGGATGTGGTACACATGGATTTAAGTAAGGCGTTTGATGAGGTTCTCCATGGTAGGACCATGCAGAAGGTAAGGAGGCATGGGATAGGGGGAAACGTGGCAGATTGGATTCAGAATTGGCTGACCCTTAGAAGACAAAGGGTGGTAGTGGACGGAAAACATTCAACATGGTGCTCAGTTACGAGTGGTGTACCACAGGGATCTGTTCTGGGTCCTCTTCTATTTGTGATTTTTGTAAATGATTTGGATGTAGGAGTGGAAGGTGCATTAGTAAGTTTGTGGACAATGCGAAGGTGGATCAAGTTGTGGATAGTGCGGAGGGCTGTTCTAGGTTACAAAGAGACATTGATAGGATGCAGAGCTGGGCTGAGAAGTGGAAGATGGAGTTTAACCCTGAAAAGTGTGAGGGGATTCATTTTGGAAAGACAAACTTGAAAGCAGAATACAGGGTTAACGGAAAGATTCTTGGCAGTGTGGAGGAGCAGAGGGATCGCGGGGTTCATGTCCACAGTTCCCTGAAAGCTGCCACCCAGGTGGATAGAGTTGTTAAGAAGGCGTACGGTATGTTAGCTTTCATTAATAGAGGGATTGAGTTCAAGAGCCGTGAAGTTATGCTCCAGCTATACAAAAGCCTGGTTCGGCCACATCTGGAGTATTGTGACCAGTTCTGGTCACCTCAATACAGGAAAGATGTGGAAGTATTGGAAAGAGGTACAGAGGAGATTTACCAGGATGTTGCCTGGAATGGAGGGAAGGTCTTACGAGGAAAGATTGAGAGTGCTAGGGCTTTTCTCTTTAGAACGACGAAGGATGAGAAGTGACTTGATAGAGATTTACAAAATGATCAGAGGTACAGATAGAGTAGACAGCCAGAGACTTCTTCCTCGGATGGAGGTAGCTATCACGAGGGGGTATAGTTTTAAAGTGATTGGAGGTAGATATGGGGGAGACGTCAGAGGTAGGTTCTTTTCTCAGAGTGGTCGGGGCGTGGAATGCATTGCCGGAGAGGGTAGTGGAGTCGGCCTCATTAGGGGCATTTAAGCGGCTACTAGATAGGCATATGGATGATAGTATAAGGTAGGGTTGGAGGTTAGATAGACGTTAGGATTAGGGTAAAAGTTCAGCGTAACATTGTGGGCCGAAGGGCTGTGCTGTACTGTTCTATGTTCTATGTTTAATACATTTTGTTTAGAAACATGTTTTACAGTTTATGAAGTCTGTATGTCGGTAATTATTCTTTAACTAACACCCATTAACAGAGGTTCTGGTAACTTATATTACAGCTGTTTGTGGGAACTTGTTCTGCTGAAATTATTTGTTACATTTCTTATGAGCCAGCATTTTGCTCCTTTCCTGCAATCTACCTTTTTAAGTTGCTAAGCAGGTGGGTATGGTGGACATCATAGCGACCAGATTGCTATTTTAACCTGTAATCTGAATGAAGAAATCATCATGGCTTTCTCACCAGGTAGAAACAACAGGAAAGATAGTCAGGGCCAGAAGTGTTTTACTTTCACGATGTGAACGAGGAGGAATAGGAGTTTGCCTATAGTTGTCCATAGAAATAATAGGAGCACCCATGCCCAGACTCCCGCTCCAGCCTTTACTCCAGTGGTGGGGGACTTTACTATTGGGTCCAATGTGCCTGTTTTTAGGGATACAGATGAAATAAACTGCTTATATGTGTAGAAGGAACAAGGACAGTAGTTAACAGAGGGGAAAATCGAACTTGAACTAGAAATAAGTGGAGCTTAGCAGATGACGAAGCGATAAAAGGAAAGAAAACACAAAGTAAATTTAAGTACATCAAAATAAAGACAGAAAGCGGCACCAGTGACAAACACAAAAAAGATGTTCAATAATTTTGTTGAGCGTAACATGAATGGATCTAGATTGCTAATGGAAAATTGACAAGAAATCTCTGGACAATGGTCATTTGGTAATGAGCAATTACAAAATTGAAAGTGAACATACCTAACGTTTAAAAAGAAAGGAAATATCTGAACCAGCAACTAAAGATTGATGCACCCAATACTGGATAAAATAAACAACAGTAAGAATTAGGTTGGAGGATTAGGTACAAAGTAAATAGAAATAGAGAATGTAACATTCTGTGATGCAGTTTATTTGACATGGTTTGAAATGAAAGATCATCAATAAAACTGGCAATTATAGGAATACAGGACATAATATGAGGTTGGATAAACATTGCATACAAACCAGGAGACAGTGAGATGATGGTAAAAGGTGTGTCTCTGGGTACATAAGGTGAACTGCCGCTGCAGAGAGCCAGCACAGATCCAACAAGCCAAGTTGCTGCCTTCTGCGTTGTTATGATTTTATGACCTGCAGATGTCTCTTTCAAGATCCATCAGGCCAGTTGGACTATAGAACATGGTTAAATCTTAACAGGGACTTAAAGTAGCTATTTGGAAATAAAATCATGCAAAAAGCAACAGATATTCGGTATTATCTGTCTGCTAAAATTCTTGAGTTATAAATTAAAGCCCTCAAAGTGCAACGAGATGCCAAGTTCGAGTTAAAAAAATTCCAGGGACTGCTATGGCCAATTGGCCTTGATTGCCATTCACATTTTAATTCTGTTTTGTACCATAGGGAATTGCTCCAGTCATTCAGGAACTTGGAAATAATCCAAACCCTGCTGCAATACAGGAACAAGCAGCAAATGTGATGCAGGGTTCAATGATGCACCAATTATGCTGAATGCCAAAACTGGTTGTTGTCTGTTTTGATTAGCTTTGTGAGAAGTTGCATACGTGTTTTTAATTTCAATACTACTTTTGGTCTTTTTTTTTTGCAAATAACGCTGTTCATTAATATTAACTGCGTTGTAGAACTTGAATTTATAGATAACTTTTATGACCCCAGATATCGTAAACTGTTAGACAGGCAATGAAGTACTTCTGAAATCCAGTTACTGCTGAAATTTTATAGCATATCCATACTGGAGAATGGAATGCTTTGCACTTATACAAGTTAAATAGACACAATTCAACAAATATCATAGGAAAAGAGAGTAAAGTAGTCAGGGGTACCAGTGGTATTGCCATGGATTAAGAAAAGGCTATTCCCCCAAGGCTATGCGTAACATGGCTGGATGCAGAAGAAACTACATTTTATCCTGTTCCAAGCATGAGCCTCAATGCCAAATATCTGGTCCTGTAAGCTTTTACTAATAGTTTTTTTTTAAATAGATGGAGAGAAGAAGCTGTCAGAGAGAGGCAGAATGATTAATAAAGTGAGTTAAAAACAATTCAAACAAAAAACATAAATTAGTCGAAAGCATATCAGCTGACATACGAACCTGTGTTTAGGTCCCGGCCAGGATTGAACGCTCGACTACTGACAGTTGTGGAAAGCCTGTCACAGCTGATGGTTTTTGAAACGTTAGCATTGAAATTCCCATCAAACCTGTAATTAAAATGAGAAAGGATCTAAAATGTAGCACAGCGCGAAAGCACAGTAACAAGACAATTCTGATTTTAAACTTCTAATTGAAGCCTGAGGTGTGAAATGGCCTTAATTTCAAACAAAAACCATTTGAACCCATTCTATTATACATAACATTTCAGACAGAATACAAGTTTTCATTCTCCTTCAATTTTTCCATCTTATCTGAAGGTGCTAATTGTTAGATTTTGGCTCCAGCTCCTTCTTGTATGAGTTGGGATAACAGATTTCAGCAGATTTGACACTGGGCAGGTTGAAAGTCATGGAGCAATACCTCATCGATTATCATCTCACGGTCGATCTTGTGGTGCAGTGGTAGTGTGCCTATCTCAGAGCTACGAGGCCTGGATTCAAGTCCCACTTGCTCCAGAGGTGTCTAATAACATCTTTGAACAGGTTGATTATAAAATATTGATCATCAACTCATGATGGCTCTTGTGGTACAGTGGTAGTGTCCCTGTCTTTGAGCCAGGAGACTCAAGTTCAAGTCCCACCTGCTCCAGAGGTATGTAAAAACTTCTCTGAGCAGGTCACTAGAAAAAAAATAAAAACAACATGTATCCCAAAGACAGCTCAATTATCATCTCAGCAATTACAGGAGCCAAGCATTCTTTTGAATCATTTTGTGAATTTAATTGAATAGTTCAGATGAAATGTCCAAAATACAATGATTTGTGTTGAAACAAAAAATGACCCCAGAAAACATTCAACATTTGAAGTTTGGATTTTCTGAATGCCAGCTCAAGCAAACGTAACTGACCAGTCAGTGAACTGTTCATGATTTTAAAAAAAAATCTATTTTGTTGGCAGGATGCTTTTCAAGGGCATACCAAACCAACTCCACCTCAATTCTCCTGAAGGTATGGATTAATACAGGGGTTTGATTCTGCGAGTATCAGCAGCTTACCCATCTTGCCATTTTTCTTGGATACATTCGGTAAGCTACTCAGCTGGCTGAGGTATCACATTCATGATCCCTTCGACACAGAGAATGAACAGCCCAGATCTATGGGTGAATCCTCAAAATGGTTTTCAAAACCTCAGTCAGCTTTACACCATGTTTAGTTCATAGTACTGAAAAAACCCTATCTTCCTCACCTTAGCCTCAGAAATGTCATCAGTCGTGAACAGGAAACACTTCTTTGATTACCATGTGAATGTCAATGAGAGTGACATTCCTACTAATGACAGGGAAGTATATCATATTAGAAACCCATCTAAAAGATTAAGTAATTTCAGAATTTTTGTGAGGAACAATGGATAGAGTTAGGCAAAGGATGGTGAACAAATAATAAACAATCGTCAGTTTTAAGGAGAAAATTAACTCTCAAGAAAGACTGGCTGCAGCATACTCATTTCTTCTCTATATAGGCGGTAAAAGCTCTTGATAACCCAGCAAATTATAATGCAAGTAACATGCAAATGAAAGAAGGAAATAGAAAAGACACACCATCAATTTACAGAATAGTTTCTGCTGTGACCAATGATGGAAAACCACATTTTGGTGGGGGGTGGTTTTGGTTTAATCGCTGAACTGTTAATCCAGAGACCCAGATAATGCTCTGGGGACCCAGAGTCAAATCTCACAATAGTAGGTGGTGGAATTTGAATTCAATAAAAAAAAAATCTGGAATTAGGAACCTGGTGACGACCATGAATCCACTGTCAATTATCGGAAAAACTCATCTGGTTCACTAGCGTTTAGGAAAGGAAATTGCTATCCTTACCTGGTTTGGCCTACATGTGACTCCAGACCCACAGCAATGTGGTTGACTCCGAACTGCCCTCTGGGAAATTAGGGTTGGGCAATAAATGCTGCCTAGCCAGTGACACCCTCAGCCCGTGAATGAATTTAAAAAAAAAAGGTCTTGTCCAGCAGACTGCTGAGAAAATCATTTCATCTTCGTGGGTCTCTGAAGTCAAGTAAACCAGCTGACTTGGTCAGAGCTACAGTTCAAATTTTGCAACTTCAAAGGAATATAGTTTGATCGTTAGTCAGTGGTAAACATCTTGGCATTGAAGCCAGGTGTTTTTGCCAGATAACAGTCACACATCAAGATTGTGTGAACACAAAACATCTGTACAAAATGCCATTGGCAATGCTTCATCCCTGGCTCTCCTGCCTGTGGACCTTTCGTCAATGGCACAACCTCAGACTCACTCCCTTTCTCGCACTAATTTAGTTGCATGGAAAATTAGCCATCACTTACTAAACTAGCGATTGAAGGCTATAGACCATTTCTCAGTTCTCCCACTTCTCTAATGTTTACCTGTAATCTCTTTACCTGACTGTAATGTTTATCCTTTTAACTTTATTTCTTGTTTTCAAACTTGAACTATGAATCACTGTAAGGTAACTTATTTTTTATTTCTCTATTTTGTATTTAAGATTTGTACCCAAGTACAATGTACCTAAGATGGTGCAATGTGAGGCAACATTGTAAACTTTTCACTGTATTTCTGCACTTGAGTACATGTGACAATAAACCTAATTCTAATCCCACACTGGTATAACTTTTTAAAAATCTCCCGTGCTCCAGGTATTTACCAAGGGCTACATGTGACAGATCTGTCCTTTCTGCTATTACTCAAGAATACCATCAATCATTATAATCCAATAGGCAAGCTAAACTTCAGGTTCTTATTTCATAGATAGAATCCCTACAGTGTGGAAGCAGGCCATTCGGCCCATTGAGTCCACACTGACCCTCCAAACAGCATCCCACCTAGCCCCTACCCTATTCTGCATTTCCCAACCTGGACGCTATGGGCAATTTAACATAGCCAATCCACCTAACCTGTACATCTCAGGACTACGGGAGGAAACCGGAACACCCGGAGGAAACCCACACAGACGCGGGGAGAACGTGCAAACTCCACACAGACAGTCACCCGATGATGGAATTGAACCCGGATCCCCGGCACTGTGAGGCAGCAGTGCTAACCACTGAGCCACTGTTTCTTTCTAGGTTCAATTCCCATGTAAACTGAGATAACAACCAGAAGATCGGCACTATGTTAACCATTGAGTTTCACAACGAAATAAATGCACTGTCCCACCTTATATTCAAAACAAAAGTCTTGCACTACACACTGAAAACAGGAGTAGTGATGATCCAGGTTCATCTACCAATTTGCACACTGTTGCAAGAAAGAATGCACCATCACAAGAACACTAAAGAAACTGGAGCACAGTTGGACTATATAGTCTATCCAGCCTGTTCAGCTATTCAATGTGATCATGGCTGATCTTGGACCTCAACTTCACCGTTCTGTCCTCTCCTCTAAATTCCCCAACAGACCAAACATCTGTCTAACTCAGCCTTAAATGTATTTAATAACGGAGACTCCACAACCCTCTGAGGCACAGAATTGCAAAGATTTAAAACGGCCCACGTTTTAAATACTCTGACCAGTAGAAACAATCTCTCAGCATCTATTCTCTCAAGATCCTTCAGAATCTTGTATCTTTCAAGGAGATCACTCTCATTCTCCTGAATTGTGAAAGCATGAAGTTGCTCATTTTGGAAGGGAGAACAAAAAAACAGAATATTATTTAAATGGAGAGAAACTGCAGAAATCTACAACACAAAAGACTTGGGGGTTATTGTGCATGAAACACAGGAAGTTAACACACAGATGCTGCAGGTAATCAGGAAGGCTAATGAAATGTTGGTCCTTATTTTAAAGGGGTTGCAGTATAAGAGAGGACAGTCTTAACACAACTGCATGAGCTGCTGGTGCAACCACATCTGGAGTAGTGAGCAGTTTTGGTCCCCTTGTTTAAGGGAAAGATATTGTTTCATCGGAGGCAATTCAATGAAGATTCACTTGGATGATCCATGGTATGGAAGGATTGTCTTATGAGCATAGATTAAACAGGTTGTGACTTTATTCACTCGAGTTTAGAAGAATGAGAGGTGATCTCACCGAAACATACAAGATTCTGAAGGGACATGACAGGGTAAATGCAAAGAGGGAGGGTCTCGGACCAGAGGGCTTGCCATAGAGAGTTGTGGGGGCAGAATCCTTGTGGACATTTAAGGTTGAGATAGATTCTTGATCACTAGGGGAAATGAAGGGTTATGAGGAAATGCAGGAAAGTAGATGTGAGGTATATCGGATCAGCCATGATTCTATGGAATGGTGGGTAGGCTCGAGAAGTCAAATGGCCTACTCCTGTTCCTATTTCTTATGGTATTATGAACTCCAGAGAACACAGACCTAACTTGTTCTGCCTCTCATCACTACACAATAATAGGCCATTGATAAAAAATAGATTTAATATAAATTCACATTACATCAGTCATTACAAATATTCAGATGGCACACAAAGGGTTAACATCCTTTCTTGTAAAAAGCTGTACGCTATTATTTCTTCAATTTCACACAAATATTACAGTTTGTTTCAACTTGCCCACGGTACCATGACTACAGCTGTGATGAGATTCTGCCTGCCCTTGTTGAGTGATCAAAAGATAGACTGAAATTCTATTTCCAAGAGCAGTCATTTCATTGCAATTTTCCCCTCACTTCTTCCTGGACGAACTATAATGAACAACTGATCGAAACACACAGTCTCCAGAGAGAAACTGCACAGCCTCAGTCTTCCTCTTTGATCGGACTCCCTTTGGAAACGTCAGTTCAGTCTTCAACTTGCGAGGCACTGGCTTGATTGATATCTGCTCTGATGTGCTGCAGCACTTTGAAATTCACATATTAAAATCCCATCAGACCAGGCTGCTTCTATTCTACGGAGCAGCTTCTGCAAGTGAACTACAGCTAATGCAGAACATAAGAACTGCGGTTTTGTTGGCAGCTCTTTGAATTTTATATCAAAACCCAGACTTTTAGCAAATTCCAGATCAACTTAAGTCAGACTGGTTTTATCACGCACAACAGTTTTCTAGAACGTTTGCATATGGAACGGTGCATATGGAAACTGGGAAGAAAATGTATTCTCAGACAAGGTTTCGAAGGTTTTCTAAAGTAAGGTCTACCAAAACAATTCTTCTGCATTTATCTACGTATTGTTTTCCTTTGCTCGAAGACGAAATGCTGTATTACAGAATATTTGACCTCATTTCCCCTATCTTTCTCATTTTCTCCTCTCCCAGAGAGTCGACTGATGATCTGGCAAGGTGGCACAGCCTGTTTAAGTTAGATGCATTTCATGACTATGTCTACTGCCAGCAGGCATTTCTTATCCTTCCATGTGGATCCATCATACTAAAGACCAAATATGACCAGTCTGACCACTACATATACCTTTAAGAAGAACAGCTATGATGGACAGGAACCCTTGCCATGTTACTTTTTGCTCAGTATAACTTGAGGCTAATTGTCACTACTGGTCAAAGTCAACGTCAACGTCAATATGAATTACAACAGTACCAACTAGCATTCAAACTTGGAACCTTTATAGCTTAAGTACCTCCGTCCCTAATAAGCAGGACTGTAAATCAACTAAATACAAGCAATATTAACTAAGGCTGTATGTAATAGTTTAACAATTGAAAATTATTGACAATCCAATTTTTATCAACAACCATCTCCTATTTAGATGTACACTTTTGATCATGAGCAAGATGCATGGTTAATTTTTCTCTGCAAAGCCTAGGGATAAAAAGTGTATCTGAAGCACTCCACTGCAACTACTGGTGAGATCAGTTAACTCAACACTTGGGTGAGATACTGGAGGGCTCCTGTGGTTTTTAAAACTGAACCTCATCATCAGAGGGCACCATTCACAGAAGAACAAAGAAAATGGAGAAAATTTATTTTCAAAACGCTTTAGCAAAGATGGAAAATTCAACAGATCATAAGCACATCAAAGCCAGAGGATCGCACAAATAACTATGTACCTCTACGTTTTGAAGGAATACCATTGGACTCGAAACATTGACTGTCTTTCCACAGAGGCTGCCAGACCTGCTGAATTTTCCAACACTTTCTGGTTTTATTTTAGATTTCTAGCATCTGCAGTACTTTGCTTTTAATAATTACTTATGTTAGCTATTAATTAGTTCCTCTGGTATATATTTCCAGCTCACATTCCATTTTTGCCAAATCCTATCACTAACATGTACCTTCATCAGGTAATTCATCCCCAGAAACAGATGCATTTAAATTATCCATCTTATGTGTAGATATTTTTAATCAACCTGTTCAGGTATGCCATGACACATCTCTGGAGCAGATGGGACTTGAACCCAGGATTGCTGGTCCAGAGGCAGGGACATTATACTTATCCCAATGAGGCTAATTCAACAATAAACCCTGTCAAATAATGCACCAGCCATCACTACCTTGGTGACCTATTTTCACTGACGTGGAACAATGAACACATTGGGACGTATTATAGTTTGATCATGGTTGTTGTTGGCCTCCAGAAGAGGGAGAAAAGTAAGAAAAAATGGCTTGAAAATAACATTAGAGTGACTAATGGCACTCACGAATATATTGATTGTTGGAATCTATGAAATGCAGGGAAAAGTACTTACTCCATCATTGAAGCAGGAATTGTGCAGCAGTCTTGGATGGCTGTCAATGGCGATGTCAAATGAGCCGTGTAGGATGCTTCAACCACCTGCTTGTTACGATTCACCACATCGAGATAGCGATTAAACTTCTCTCTTATCTTTTTAGCCAACTGGCAGAGGAATGGAAAAACACAACACGGGATGAGACTGTAGATCAACATCGCTACCAGCTTGCAATATTGCTGTGCTAAACTCAGGAATGTTGACATATTTTGTTCACCAAAGAGGGTCATAGAATGTTTACAGCATAGTAAGGGACCACTTGGGCTGCAGTAATTATTTCACTGTTGACAAATTAACTTTCTTCCAATCTTCTGACCTGCACATTTGCAGTCAAAATTTAATTTACATACTCCAATGTTCTAGTTAAACCTCTGAGAAATTTGTTGCGTAACGAGTCCTAGCTTCGTACCAAATAATACACTGACAACCCAAAGCTAATTTATGCTGAATAGGCTCAGTTTGGAGCCTGTGCCTGTAAGGTACATAGTCTTAAATTAATATCAAGTGGAATTCCTTCTGGCAGTAAAGAACGAGGGTGGAGAAGAGATTTTCATTCCATTTGTCTGTACTAAATTTGAACTAACATCAGAGATGAACGAACAACACAAAACAATCATTTGCAGAGACTTCAAAAAAGTAGCCAATGAAAAACCAGGATCATGAAAAATACAAGACCCCCATTTACCCAATGGATTAAATGATATGGCCAAGGGATGATGAAGCCTCAGAGACTGTGCTGAGGTACATGGGTGGAGTGGTAGACTAGAGGTATATGAACATATACACACACATGAATTTGGAGCTGGAGTAAACCATTCATCCCCTCTAACCTGCTCCTCCACTCAACAACATCATGACTGACTTCACTGTAGTCTCAACTCCATATTCCCATCTACTCCTGACAACTATTGATTCCCTTGTTAGTCAAGAACCCATTTACCTTTGAGCTTTCACTACATTCTGGGGAAGAAAAAATAAATCTTCCTCAACTCAGTCTCAGACAGCAGACCCATACTTTGAAACTGTGCTCCCTTGCTTTGATCTCAACATCATTTCAACATCCATCTTTTCAAGTCCCTTCTGGGTCATACACGTCTGAACAAATTCACCTCCTATCCATTTAAACTGCAATGGAAAGGGGCCCAGCATTTCCTTGTAAGATAATATCCCCCTCCCAAGATTAGATGAGTGAACCTTTCCTGAACATCATCTAATGCACTTATATCCTTTCTTAAATAAGGACATCAAAACAGCTCACAGTGTTCAGATGTAGCCTCACCAGACACTAGCAAAATATTGCTACTTTTCGATTCCAATCTTTTTTCAATCAATACCAATATTCTACTTGCCTTTCTAATCATTTTCTGTAGCTGCATTTCAACTTTTTGTGATTCACGTACAAGGACAAACATTTCCTGCTGCTACTTAAGGTTCTACAATTTTTCTCCAATATGCTCCTTTCCCATTATTTCTGCCAGAGCTGTAGCATTTACATTTTCCCACAGTGGGCATAGATTTGGTAGTTGGAGTACAATCAATTAAGCTATCTATATCCCCTTGCAGACAATGCCCTATCTGTGTATCATCAGTAAATTTACCAATCATATATGCAGTCTCTTCATCCAAATCATTAAAATAAGTTGTAAATAATTGAGACCCAACACCGATCCTGATGGCACCGATCCTGATGGCACTGATCTCATTACATCCTGCCAATGTGAAAAAGAAGAACCATTTATGCTGATCCTCTGCTTCCCAGTACCCAACCAATCCTGTGTCTGTGTCAATACGTTACTACCCACACCATGAGCTCTCATTTTGTTACAGGGTTTCAGAAAATTGGGTGAGCAGGTAGGAGAAGCGTGCCCAGCATCTTCCTGCCACCGACTGTAATGGCAGGGTGGGAAGGACATCTGTCAAGAGGGCAGCTGAGGATATTAACTAACCAATTAAGGGCTTCTTCAGAGATATCCTCTACCATGTGGTAAGACCACCATAGAGTAACAGAAGTATACAGCACAGGCCTTTGGCCCAACTCATCCATGCCCACCAGGTTTCCTAAACTGAACTGGTCCCATTTTCCTGCCCTCTAAACACCAGGTATGCCATGGCATACAAGTTGGAGAATCTGAGGGATGGAAAGTGAGGGTTTGGAGGGGTAGAGGGAGGGGTCATGCCTACTGATTGGGCACCATGTTGCCAAAGGAGGGCTGCCCTTTGGAAACCATCCTTCATTCCCATTGCTCAAGCTTTCCTGACTGGGACAATGTAGCCCACACTTTACTGGATTCTGGTCTGGTGTCCTTGGTGATACAGCAGGCTGTTGCAGTCCCAGTAGAGGCCACAGCTTCCTTGGGCCAGCAGTTCTTGAAGACTGCATCACATCCCTATAGTACTGGGGTAGTCACATTAGCTCATGAAATAAGCCTCCCATGTAGCTAATTGCCCGAAGCCAGTTAAATCGTTTCAGGGCTCACAGGATGAGCAGGAGCTAGGTTGATCCTGACTTTTAGGCTGGGGACAAGCCCACTTTTGCCTCATACGAGCCCAACCATAATATAATGCTTTGTTGTACAACTGAGCATCCCAATTGGCCTGAACTTGGTTTAGCTTTCCTCATCTGAAGGAATGGAATTTACATTAGCACAAAAAGAAATTTTAAATTATCTAAAAATTAAAATCAAGCAAGGCACACACATAACAACATTCTTCACCAACCCCAACCATAATTACTTCAACCTGCTCAATTCACAAGTATACCATTCTTTCCAGTAGTTAATCATACGTAAGAGGACCTAGCCGTGTGTGGAAGCAGCATTGGTGGTGGTGAAGAAAAAAAGAGAGACAAGAGAAGGGTGAAATAGTAATGGGTGTTTCTTTTGATTATGATCCCGAAAAATGATTGGGAAAGCATAGATGAAGGAATATTTCAAGATCATGGTCTGATGCAAGCCTGCCACTGTCAAATAATCTTTTGACATCCAGGTTCCATGCATTTTAAAACTATTATTTGTAAAAAAGATGTCGGAAGATGAATGGTCTCAATCATATCACCCAGATTTGGTATCTGCAACCAAGGAAAGTGCACAAAATATTGATATCTTTTAACTGTTGAAAACAGTAGCACACTCTGCAATGAATAACAAATTGTCCTCAAAATATTCAGAAAGCAACATCAAAGCACAACTGTTTCGCTATTCTGTGCTTATATTTGCATTACTTACATGAATGCTTAAAACATTATGAATTTTTTATAAAGTGCATACAAATTTACTGAGTTTGTATCATCCCTAATTGTTATACATGATTAAAACATTAAATTACAGGCCCCTGTCAACAGCAAAGTAGAAATTAATATATAGGGGAGGAAAATCATGAAAGCATTTCTTTGATCATTTGCTCATAGGCCCTCTACATTTGTTTGCTACATGGTATAATTTTAGATTCTAACTGAACACAAACATAAAAGGAACCCCTAACAAAAAACTGCAGCATTTTTTTTAAAAATGCCAATGTTGTCACTAGACTTATTTAATACATGATGTCAGAAAGTCAAACAAATCATTTTTAAGTCAATACATTTTAACACTGTGACATTGGTTTCTTATGAAAAGCTTCCAATTAGTCAACTTAATAAATTTCTCCACCCTCTGGTTTTCACTCTAGATTTACAGAGCTCAAAATTCTCCATGCTACCATAAAGAAGGCTACAACTGAAGACTAAATAAGGATATCACTAAACTGGAGAGGGTTCAGAAAAGATTTACCAAGATATTGCTGGGAATGGAGGGTTTGAGTTATAAGGAGAGGCTGGATAGGCTGGGACATTTTCCACTGCAGCGTAGGAGGTAGAGGGGTAACCTTTATAGAGGCTCATGAAGTCGTGAGGGACATAGATAAGGTGAATAGCAAAGGTGTTTTCCCGAGGGTAATGGAGTTCACAACAAGAGGGCATATTTTTAAGGTGAAAGGAGAAAGATTTAAAAGAGACCTGAGAGGCAACATTTTTCACACAGAGGGTGGTGCATATGTGGAATTAACTTCCAGAGGAAGTGGTAGACGCAGGTACAGTTACATCATTTAAAAGACATTCAGACAGTTACATGGATAGGAAACGCTTAAGGGTTATGGTCCAAATGCAGGCAAATGGGATTAGTATAGTTTGGGAGACTGGCATGGACGAGTTGGACCGAAGAATTTGCTTCTGTGCTGTATGACTCTGTCTGTAGTTAGAGGCTTATTGTGCAGACCATTACTTCTCCCAAACCTTAGTAACCTCCTCAAGTTTGTTGAAGGCAATGACTCCTTCCTAGGATATGGTACTAAAGGCAAAAAGTCAAACTCCTGTACTTCGCCCTAATGTCAATAATTTATGCGCACGTTTTGACAGGGGATGCTGGGAAGTTATTTGGCCATGGAGCAGTTGTCAGCTACAGAATCTTAGTGATATTCTAACACAATGGCTGGAATCCCAACCTAATGTTGGCATTTATTTTGAGACGACATGAATATAAAAGCAGGGATGTACTACTGAGGCTTTATAAGGCTTTGGTCAGGCCACATTTGGAGTATTGTGCCAGTTTTGGGCCCCATATCTCAGGAAGGATGTACTGGCCCTAGAGCGGGTTCAGAGGAGGTTCACGAGAATGGTCCCAGGAATGGAAAGCTTAACATATGAGGAACGTTTGAGGACTCTGGGACTATACTCAGTGGAGTTTAGAAGGATGAGGGAGGATCTAATTGAAGCTTACAGAATACTGAATGACCTGGACAGAGTGGATGTTGGGAAGATGCTTCCATTGGTAGGAGAGACTAGGACCCGAGGGCACAGCCTTAGAACGGAGATAAGGAGAAACTTCTTCAGCCAGAGAGTGGTGAATCTATGGAATTCACTGCCACAGAAGGCTGTGGCGGCCAGGTCATTGAGTGCATTTAAGACTGAGATAGATAGGTTCTTGATTATCAAGGGGGATCAAGAGTTACTGGGAGAAAGCGGAATAGGGTTGAGGAACTTATCAACCATGATTGAATGGCGGAGCAGACTCGGTGGGCCGAATGGCCTAATTTCTGCTCCTATGTCTTATGGTCTTATGGTCTTAAAAAGGAGCCATCCGCGGAGATTCAAGATCAGAGATTATTTTACACAATCAAAATCATTTA
This sequence comes from Rhincodon typus, assembly GCF_021869965.1. Lineage (NCBI taxonomy): Eukaryota > Metazoa > Chordata > Chondrichthyes > Orectolobiformes > Rhincodontidae > Rhincodon > Rhincodon typus. The sequence continues at coordinate 30,093,757 of NC_063341.1, read as the reverse complement.
CTTTTATTCAGTTTCCAAACATGCTTACGAACTTATAAATTCGGTGCAGGAAGAGGCCAAGAGCTCTGAGTCTACTCTGCCAGTCTAACTCCACATTCCCACCTACCACTAAGAATATTTCACCACATTATTTATCAAGAATTGATCTACCCCAGTCTTAAAAATATTCAAGAACTCTGCTTCCACCGTATTTTCAGGAAGAGAGTTCCAAAGAGGAAATCATTTCGCCTGAACTCAGTTTTAAATAGGCAACTGTTATTTTCAAATAGTGATCTCTAGTTCCAGCTACTCTCATAAGAAGAAATATCCTTTTCACACTTACCCTTTTGAGGCCCCTCAGGGTCTTAAATGGGTCAATCAAGTCACATCTTATTCTTCAATATTCCAGTGGATCTAAGCCTAGCCTACCCATTATTTCCTCATAAGACAACCCACCCATTCCATGGAATAGTTTAACAAACCTTCTCTGAACTACCTCCAACACATTTGTTTCCTTAAATAAGGTGACCCTTACTGTAGGCAATTCTCCACAGGTGGTCTCAGCAATGCTCTGAATAAGAATAAGCTCCTTACATTTATATTCAATTCCCCTTGCAATAAATAATATGACTCTATTGGCTTTTTAAGTTCTTGCTGTACCTGCATACTAACCTTTTCTAATTCATTCACTCGAACACCCAGATCCTCAGAGACCTGCAATCTCTTGCTATTTAGATATGCCTTTGTACTCTTTCTGCCAAAATGGACAATTGCACATTTTCAAAAATGATACTCCTTTTTCCTGATCTTTGCCCACTTACTGAACTTATTCATATCCTTCATTTCCTCTTCACAACTTTCTAACTTATCTTTGTGCCCTTGGCAAATTTACCAACCATACCTTTATTCTCTCATTCAAGTAATTTACATTAATTGTAAAATGTCGAAGCCCCAGCACTGATTCCTATGGCACACCAGCTATAACAGCTTGCTAATTCAGAAAATGACCCACCTCTGTCTACTCAATGTCCTATTAGCTAAACATTCTTGCAACCATGCCAATGTGTTACCCACAACACCAGAAGCTCTTATTTTTTTTCAGAATAACTTTTGATACAGCATGTTATCAAATGTATTCTGGAAATCTAGGTTCAGGCCATCCACCAGCTTCCCTTTATCAACAGCATGATACTTCTTTGAAGAACTCCAATAAATTGATTAAACAGGATTTTCCTTTCACAAAACCACACTGATTCTGCTAGATTTCCTTGAACTTTAAAGTGTCCGGCCATAACATCTTTAATAATTGTTTCGAACATTTTCCCTACGACAGATATTAAACTGGCACGAAGTTTCCGGTTTTCTGTCTCTCTCCCTCTTTTGAATAAAGCAGTTACGTTTGAGAAAATTGCATTTAAATAACAAGTATTTAGAACAGCTTTGATCTTTCAGTCCTTCTGCCAACCCACAGGACCAAGCAGTAATTCTAGCAACGCAGTGTAGAAAGGAGGAGAAAAGAGGAGAAAAAGGAATAAGCTGCCTGCCACACAATCTGCAGTATTTATTGTGTCAACTCATATAAAGTGGAAAAACCAAAACATTAGTGCATACATATCACTGGTTAGTGTCGATAAGTTGCACTTTAAGTGACCCGGTTCCTTGTACCATGATTTGCACCCCACCACTGGCACTACCATTTCCAAGTTCACTGCTTTAACATTTGTCTCCTCACAGTTCAATATCTCTGCTCATCAGCCTCCCTAACTCCTCTCTCATTCCACACAATATTGACCTGACTTGTCCACTACAACAAAAACCGGACTCATCAGATCCCTACAAGCAAGTCCACTGCGTACACACTTCAACTAAATTCATACCTCTTAGGGACGCTAATAGAAAATGTGGGCTGCTTGTCTATTTTCTCTGCTAGGCTGGAGCATCAGAATGACTTGACACAACATAGGATTTAATTCAAATTAAAGACAAATTTTAAAAACAATAGAATGTAATCAAGTAATACATGGTGCAGACCTACTGTCAAGAAACTACCTACGTTAGTATTCAGTCACCCCATAAGCCATATCGAGCCTCCAATAGAACACTGGCTGTAACTCATGAAAAGCAGCAAATGCCACCTTCCCATGGAGTTAGGGAGACTTGCACCTATATTTAACAATACAGCCAAGGTTGGTCACTCCCTGTGTGGATAACTGCGGTGGAACCCAATTACCCAAGGTCACAGCTTACTCATGCACTAATTTTGCAGTATTGCAAAACTACATGGAACTGATCACTCTCAGGGGGTTAAACTGGTGATTCTGGGCTGTATACACCCTTTCCCTGGTGTTTATTTCCCCCTGTCCACACATTCAATACCAATCTGATGGGAGCAGAAAAGTAAAGAGATGTTATCGCTACAGAGGGAAATATATACATGGCCACGACATTTAAACGAGTGTCACATTTGGTCACTGAATATAACTGTAATATAGCTGCAAGTACCACTTATGTGGAAACTTGAAAATATTGACAGCTCTAATTTAAGTGGTCAATCAATTGTGTACGAGAATACACAAACCAGACGAGTCAAGGTAGGAGGCATTGGTGCTGAATTTTGTGCTAATACCAATGGTGATAGTAAGGGCGCTAAATTGGTGCTGCACCTCCACGCTTGGGACATGGGGCAGAAGAAAGCAAAGTCAGACTTCCTTGATGCTAACTAGAAACTCCTGCTGGAAGGTGCATCAGTGTGGGCATCAGGTTTGGTACAGATTTGAGTTCAGCTGCGTCGTCCCCTTAAATAAGACCAAAAAAATACTGGACAAATGCAGCAGGTCTGGCAGCATCCGTGGAGGGGGAAACAGAGTTAACGTTTCGAGTCCAGTATGACTCTTCTTCCAGACACTTGCTAGAATACGGTCAACATTCACTGTGTGGGCTTACACGCAAGAATTGTTGCTTGGTGATTGAGGAGAGTGACAAGAAGTTGATCAGAAATCACAGGATGGACAACGTTCTCAGGAAAGGAAGACAGAAATTTGGCAAAAGGTCGGAGATAATAATCACACCACCTTTCTGTTTAGGTTAGTACTGAATTAATTCATCCACAACCTGATTTACATCATTCCATGAATTACAATTTGACAGTTTGCAGCCAGTGCAATTCAAATTGTGCCAGTCATTAAAACACATTCTTTCCATTTATTAGCTACCTTCCTATAATCCATTCCTATTTAAAAAGTTCTCGGTTAGAACCCACTGAACCCAGCTGGTATGTGGGATTTCTCAGCTTAAAGCACTAACATTGCTGAATAACTTTTATCATTTGTACAGACTGACCACTTTATTATACATCAGGTCAAAGAATATTAGTCACAGTGTATTGACTGAAATGCTATCAACATGGAACAGCAGGTCTGCTGGAACTCCCAGCAGGCAACTAACAAACTGTTGCCAAGCAATGGTTCTTTCTCACTCTGAAAGGCAGCCACAATTCTCCCTGAAGCTTAAGCACAGATTAAAGAGCGGTTTGATTTGTCTGGCATCAATGAAGAATAATTGCATGCAAAACAACTCTGATACAGGCCAAGTTAGATTTACTAATTTGGCAAAAAGGCATAGTAGAATTTAGTCTCGAGTCCTTAGTCTTTCCTCATTGTCCCTGACTGTACAACTCTAGTTATCAAATTGCAGCGAAGGGCATTTTGAAAATCAAAGATAGTTAGGGCGGGAGAAGTAAAAAATTAGATCTCCACCATGTTCAACCCCAACCCCACAATTTCTGACTCCCCACTGCCTGTCACGTCCACATCATCCACTTCCACTCTCACTGATGAAGCATCCAAACATAATTGAGACTAAGACTTTAACCCAAGGAACTCCTACAGTGACATCCTGAGGCTGAGATGTTTGGACTCCAACAAACATAACCAGCTTCCTTTGTGCTAGTGCTACACAATCTTCCTTTGTGACTCTAATCAATGGAGAGATTCCACAGAAATTCCCACTGATTCCAGTTTTGCTAGAGCTCCTTAACACCACTTTGTCAAATGTGGCCTTGATATCAACAATACTCACTCTCACCTCACTTCTGGAATTCAGGTCTTCAGTCCATGTTGGAACTAAAGTTAAGTTGCATTCATGGAAACTAAACTGAGTGTCAATAAGTAAGTTGTAGCAAAGCCAGTGGTGCTTGATTGATTGTTGATGATACCTTCCATCGCTTTACTGATGATCTAGAATAGATTGATGGGGTGATAAGTGGTTGGGTTGGATTTATCTTGTTTTGTATGCACAGGAGAGACTTAGGCTATTTTCTACATTATCAGGTAGATGTCAGTGTTGTAGCTGTACGGACATAGTTTAGCTCGGTTTGCAGCAAGTTCTGAGCACAAGTCTACAATACTCTCGCTAGAATGTTGTCAGGGCCCCTAACCTTTCCACTATCTAGTGTCTCTAACCATTTCTGGATATCATGTGGAGTGAATCAAATTGGCTGAATTTGTAATGCTGGGGACCTCTGAAGGAGGCTAAAATGGATCATCCACTCAGTACTTTTGGCTGAAGATTGTTTCAAATGCTTCAGCCTGGTCTTTTGCACTGATATCCTGGGCTCTTTTTTTTTATTAATTTGTGGGATGTGGACGTCGTTGACTGGCCAGCATATATTGCCTGTCCCTAGTTGCACTTGAGAAGTTGGTGGTGAGCTGCCTTCTTGAATCTCTGTAGTCCAATAGCTATGGGTTGATTCACAATGCCATTGGGGAGGGAATTCCAAGATCTTGACTCAGCGACAGTGAAGGAACAGCAGTATATTTCCAAGTCAAGATGGTGACTAGCTTGGAGGGGAATTTGAAGGTGGTGGTGTTTCCATGTATCTGATGCCCTTGTCCTTCGAGATGGAAGTGGTCGTGGGTTTGGAAGGTGCTGAGCATCTTTGGTGAATTTCTGCAGTACATCTTGTAGATAGCATTGGTGGTGGAGGGAGTGGATGCTTGAGGATAGGGATACTTGTCAACCGATTAGTTAACAGTCTAACCGCAATGCATGTCTGGATGTGGCAGCACTGCAGAACTTTGCTTTGATCCACTGGTTTTCAGATCAATTAGGTCAATCTATCATATAATGCTTCCGCTGTTAAGCATGCATGTAGTTCTGTATTGGATAATGCAACACTAACATGAGTATTTACAGCAGGTAGAGCTATAGCGCATTCTGGAAAGTGTAATTGCTATTACCTGGATTGCTGACATTCTCATGCCACTGTTGAACATACAGCCCTGTTACGTTCTCCTTAGCTCCTGCTCTGAGTTCATACCTATGCTCCATGGGTTGACATTGCCATGCAGTGAGCATGCACTATAATAAATCAAATTTACAACTCTCACAGGAGGTGATTTCTTCTTGCAGATCCATTAGTTGGAAAGTGTAGGCCCCATGTTAAATATGAACAAATAGAATTGAGAAATGATCGGGAATATTTATTCATCCTCACAGCTCCCATCATTTAATGCAGCATTCCTTCTAATTAATTCCATCAATATTGAGTTTTATGTTCTTGCTTTAAAACAAAGTTTAAGATTCTATATAAATACAAGTTGTTGATGCTTATGCTCTATGAAGTATTTGAACTCTGGATTATATAATCCAGACTCCCGAGAATAGAAATTTTAAAAAGTTCCTTTAAAAATAATTTGATTCAACAGCTACTTTGGACTCTGTTCCTTTTATCTTTTATTGTGTGTGTATGTGTGTGTGTGTGGAGTAATGAGGGACGAGTCAAAATTGTCAATTTCTGGGCTCTCTGCTCTCGACGACTGTTCACCTTAAGCCTTCCCGTTTAAATGAAACATGAATGCAACAACTGGATTCCATCGATAGCTGTCCACCTCAGTATTTTAAGCAATGTTTCTATAAAACACTATTTAATGTCATCCAAGTTTATTTCTCCAGAACATTCTCTTTTCCTGGGTGTAAAGGAACAAACTCATTTCAAAGTTAGAATCAAATCAAATACATCTACAAATATTCAACAGAGTTAAACAATATGGTTTCTTGAGTACCAAAGTCATTTTAGTACAATTTGTTTGCTCCCTAACAAAATGTCCCGTTTCCACATTGCCCTCATGTCACATAAAAACATGACTAATACAACAAAATGCAACAGGGATGACATTTCAGGGATTGTGCATACAGCAATGCTGAATGCATTTTTTAAAAATCTTAACAATAGTTCTACTGTGTTGCTAAATAATAGTTAGTGACATTTGAGGCAAGCCCTGATTTACTGAATTAGTTTTCTGACAATAAATGCTATTTGCTTCACATTCTAATAACAGAACTTTCAATACGCATTCAGTTTATAAACTTAATTTGGAAGCTCTGCAGAAAAATACTGCCCGGCACTCTATGGGTCCAATGCATTAATGTTTTCTTTCCAGAACTTCTAAAATTTAACTAATTATATCCTCCACCTGCATCCCACAGCCTTCTCCCAGCTAACTTCCTGCATGCAACCAGTCAATCAACCACATCAGTATGAGACAGTGCATGAACTGGAGATAAGCATGCATTGCTTTCAAATGAATAACCTAACCCTGGAACGTAAATATACAATCAAGACTGCTTCTTGTGTGGGCCCAAAGATAGGATTACATTCCCATGGGGCCTCTGAGCTCTGCAAACCTTAGGCTAATTGATCAGTTCTTCTTACCTGTTAGATCAGTTAAGAAATATGACTGGCCACACAGACAGACACAATCAAAAGAAAAATGGCATCTTTATGTAATGCCTTTAATGATCACAGGTCATCCCCCCCACGAAGCATTTTACAGTCAATTAAAGTTATTTTTAACAAGCACAGTCACTGCTGTAATGGAGGAAATACAGCAGCCAATTTGCACATACCGAGTTCCACAAAGAGCCATGTGATAATGACCAGATAACCAGTTTTCGTGGTGTTAGTTGAAGGATAAACTATTGACCAAGACTCTTAAATCAAAATAATATCATGGAATCTTTCACAGTCCCCCGACTGGCCAGAAGAAACCTTGGTCCAAAGTCACATCCAACAGTGTGACACTCCTTTAGTACTGCACTCAAGCTTCTTCATAATTTTTACGCTCAATTCTACAGTGGGGCTTGAACCCACAACCTTTTGACTCAGGAGGGAGCATTTGACCAATTCAGCAATAACTTACACCACAAGCTATGAAACCCACAATTACTGACTGCCAAACTGTCCACCAGAAAGTGCCTCTAAAATTATTTGACACTAATTTGTTCGGGGATAAATTTTCAGTTAAATAATTGTGTGCAATATAGCAAATTAATCAGTAAAATTTCAAAATGTTCAAATATCTGTTACTTTTGTTTGCAGAAATATCTGCAAGAATCTTTATGATTTCCACAACTGAGTTGGGTGGAATTAATATTTTCCCCTGTGTCATAGCTATTACAGAAACTTGGCTATGCCATGGACAGCATGGCAGCTTAATTTTCTGGTTTTAAATGCTACAGGAAGAACACAGAGGAAGGCAAAAGAGGAGGGGGAGTGGCATTTTTGATAAAGGAAAACATCACTACTGTATTACAGAGAATATTTCTGAGGGATCATCCAGTGAAAATATATGGGTTGAAATCAGAAAAAGAGACGGATGATCACCTTGATGGGACTAAAAACCAAAAGAACTGTGGATGCTGTAAATCAGGAACAGAAACAACGTTGCTGGAAAAGCTCAGCAGATCTGGCAGCATCTGTGGAGGAGAAAACAGAGTTAACGTTTCGGGTCCGGTGACCCTTCCTCAGAAGGGTTTTGACCTGTTTTGACCTTGATGGGACTATAGTATAGGCGCCCCAATAGTCAGAGGGAAATTGAGGAGCAAATATGTGGAGTGATCTCAGATATATAATAGAATATTAGGGTTGTAATAGTAGGAAATTTTAGTTTTCCCAAACATTGACTGGGACTGCCATAATGTTAAAGGTTTGGATGGTGAGGAATTTGTTAAACGTGTTGAAGAAAACTCTCTTCATTAACATACCTACAAGAGGAGGTGCAAAACTTGACCTTCCCTTGGGAAACAAGGCAGGGCAAGTGAGTGAAGTGTTAGTAGGGGGACACTTTGGAACTAGTTTTAAAATAGTTATGAAAAAGGATAAGCCTTCCATAAAAATTAAAGCTCTGAATTGGAGTAAGTCAAGTTTTCAATGATATGAGACAAGAACGTTCAAAAGTTGACTGGAGTAAACTGTTTGCAGGTAATGGGATGACTGACAAGTGGGAAGCTTTCAAAAGTGTGATGACAAAAATTCAGAGGCATTATGTTCCTGTTAGAGTGAACAGGAAGGCTGGTAAGAGAAGGGAACAATGGATGAATAAAGGTTTAAGGTTTAAGGTTTTAGCAAAGATTTGTAGCTTGGGTTGTGGGTGAGGTTGTTGACTTACTTGCCGAGCTGGCTTGTTTTCGTTCAGACGCTTCGTCACCATGCTGGGTAACATCAGTGAGGCCTTTGATCAAGTGATGTTGTTCTACTCCGCTTGGAATTTATACTGTCTGGTCTGTTATGGTGAGTAATGTCATTCCTGGTTTTGTTCTGTATGGGTTTGTATATGGGGTCCAATTCTATATGTTTGCAATCAGTAATGCAATCAACAAACATATAGAATTGGACCCCATGTACAAACCCATACATTCCAAGCGGAGTAGAACAACATCGCTTCATTGGAGGCCTCACTGATGATGTTACCTAGCATGGTGATGAAATGTCTGAACGAGAACAAGCCAGCTTGGCAAGGTAAGTCAACAACCTCACGAATAAAGGTTCTAGTCTAAAATAAAAATAAACATATATTAGATATAGACAACTGGATCAAAGGAATCTCTTGAACAGTATAAAAAGTGTAGACAAATTCATAAGTGGGAAATCAGAAGGGCAAAGAGGGGCTTATCTGCTAAGGCTTCAAGTCAAATAGATTCTATAAGTACATGAAGAGCAAAATAGCAACTAGAGAAACAGTAGGGCCCCTTAACCATCAACAAAGTCATCTTTGTGTTGAACCTCAAGAAAGGAGGGAGATATTAAATGAATATTTCACGTCAATTTTTACTGTGGAGAAAGAAATGAAGGCTACAGAACTCATTTGGAGGGCCAAGGACTGATTAGGGATAGTCAACATGGTTTTGTGTGACGGAAATTGTATCTCATAAGCTTGATGGAGTTTTATGAGGAAGTAACCAAAAAGATTGTCTCCTGCTCTGCTCTCACCATTGTTTACTTGGACTTTTGTACAGCCTTTCACAAGGTTCTGTATGGTCGACTAATTAGTAAAGTTAGGTTACATGGGACTCAGAGTGAGCTTGCCAACTGAATACAAATTTGGCTTAACAGCAGGAGACAGAGGGTGGCGGTGCAAAGTTGTTTTTCGGACTGGAGGCCTGTGACCAACAGTGCTCCATTGGGATCGGTATTGGGTCTACTTTTGTTTGTCATTTATATAAATGATTTGAATAAGAATATAGGAGGCATGGTTAGTAAGTTTGTGGATGACACCAAGATTGGTGGCATGGTAACAGTGAACAGGGTAATCCAAGATTACAAAGAGATCTTGATCAATTGGGTCAATGGGCTAGGAGTGGCAGATGGAGTTCAATTTGGATGAGTGTGAGGTACTCCATATTAGTAAACCAAACATGGGCAGGACTTGTACAATTAATGGTAGGGCCTTGGGTAGCCTTGTAGATCAGACAGACCTGGGAGTTCAGGTACATAATTCTTTGAAATTTGCAATGACAGGTAGACAAGGTGGTTAAGAAGGTGTTTAGCACACTTGCCTTCAATGCTCAGGCCTTTGAGTATAGGAGTTGGGATGTCATGGTGTGGTTAGACAGGATGTCAGTGAGGCCTCTTCTGCAGTACTCTGTGCAGTTCTGGTTGCCCTGATATAGGAAGGATATTATTAAATTGGAGAGGGTTCGGAAACGATTTACTAGGATGTTGCTGGGAATAGAAGATTTAAGTTAGAAAAATAGGCTGGGACTTTTTTCACTGGAGGTTGAGGGGTGACCTTACAGAGGTTTATAAAATCATGAGGGACAGTGATAAGGTGAATAGCAAAGGTCTTTTCCCTAAGGTGGCGGACTTAAAAACTAGGGGGTATATTTTTAAAGTGAGAGGAGGAAGATTTAAAAAAGGACATGAGAGGCACCCTTTTTTTTTACACAGAGCAGTTAGTGTGTGAAATGAACTGCCAGAGGAAATGGTGGAGGTAGGTACAAGTACAACGTTTAAAAGATATTTGGATAAGTTCATGAATAGGAAAGCTTTGGAGGGATATGGGCCAAGGGCAGACAGGTGGGACGAGTTTAGTTTGAGAACATGGTCAGTGTGGACGGAGGGTCTGTTTCCATGCTGTGTGACTTTGGCTGTATGTAAACAAAAATCTCAAAAGTTAATGTTTAAACCTCTATGAAACTTGGCACAGAGATAGGACATGGCACAAGGAGGAACTAGTTAATTTTTGTCGAAGATGATCTGAGGTTAAAGACTGAGATAGTCGTCCACACTTTCTTTTAGAATGTTGTCAGTTGTTTTATTTAGAAAGTCCGTCAACAGATGAGACAGTCCAGAACAATTTGTAACATCTGCCAAAATGTGAGCAGAGTTCTCAGGGCAGGTTGCTGGACTGAAGTCTCTTCAGTAAGAAGGAAACTGTTAACTTGTTTTTCAGCTTGCTGTACAGATTATCAACCAAGCATAGAAAAACCTCAAGAATAACCTTGAGTTTATACAGCATGTACGCATTCTAAGTACTTTCTTGTTTATATGTATTGTAAATTTCACTCAAGTAGAATGAAAGAAATATGAAGCAAACATATGAACAAGGACAGTCAGGCAAAGTTTCTTTGGTCCATTCAGCTTGTTCCACATAATTGATACCTTGTGTAACATAACATATACACACTCAGCAAGCCTTCCAGGGTCTTCAGGGTGGTGAAAAGTAAGGCTGCATAAATATGTATGAAATCCAATCAGACAAGTGCATCTCTGACCAATCTACATGATCGAAACCAGCCCTGAAGAACTCTGTGGTCTGGAATTCTACCCCCTTTTCTTTTAAGAAAAAGAAGTGATGTTCACTCCAACCAGAAAGAGCGTCCACTCTCACTTACCATATACTCAACTTTTTTTTTTGAAAAAGCCTATCTAAATAACCTAAAGATGGTTTATATTGGAAATTGATCGAGTGGTCCTCCTCTGGATCTGTGCCAAAGCCTTAATAACACCCATTGTGAGAGATGACCAAAATACATTCCAAGTGAGACTTGATCATGGCCTTATATAAAAAAGATAAAATAGTATACCTCATCTTGCTGTCCTATTAAAATACCCCAACAATATATTTACTCTCGCTGTTGTTTCAAAGTATTGCTCATGTGCCTTGATGTAAACATATGAATGAGGAACAAAAGTAGACCATTCAGCTTTTCTAGCCTGCTTCATCATTCAATAAGCTGCAGACCTGTTTACAGCCTCAACTCTACCTCCTATACTCTTTGATTTGCTTTTTAAGCATAAACCCATCGAACTCAACCTTAAAAAAATTAAACAACCCTGTTTTTATTGCTAGGAAATCCTCTGAGAAAACAATACTCTCTATCACTATTACACCCATTCTGAAACTGTCTTGTAGTTCTAGACTCTCTCACAAGGAGAAATATCTTGTCCGTATCAACCCTGTAGTGTCCTCTCAGGATCTTACATGTTTTACAAAGGGCACCTCTCTTTCTTCTCAGTTACAATGGATAGTTACAACAGAACCAATTCAACCTTTCCTCATAAAACATCACCTTCATCCCAAAATTACTCGAAAGAGCCTTCTATAGAACTGCTTCAAACGCTATTACACACTTTTCTAAATACAGAGACCAAAATTGTACACAGATTTCCAGGTGTAGTCTCAACAATGCCCTGCAGAGTTGAGCAAAAAACTTCCTTACAGGGGGCGGCACTGTAGCTCAGTGGGTTAGCACTGCTGCCCCACAGCGCCAGGGGCCTGGGTTTGATTCCATCCGCTAGCAACTGTTTGTGTTTCAATTGCTGTTTTCCAATGGAACTTTTCCAAACCAAGGGAATCTGGGAAAATTAAAACCAACGTATCTACTCTCTCAGCAGCCAATTGTTTTAAGACAAGAGGGTGAAATTCATCACGACCTGGAGACTTGGCAGCCTTTAGTTCTAATAATTATCTCATAGACCCTTTCCTTGGAGACTAATTGTTTTTGGTTTCTCCCTCACTTTCATTTCTTGATTCACACTTTATTTTGTCATCTGTTTCTACAGCAAAGACAGGCACAAAATATCTGCTTAATGCATTCACTGTTCCTTTACTTCCTATTATTAATTCTCCAGACTCTCACTTTCTAAATAATGAACTCTTAATATAGTTATACTTTCCTTTTTAATTTCCTGTAAAATCTCTCAAAGTCTGCTTTTATATTTCCAGCTAGCTTTCTCTCATACACTAATTTCTCTGCCCTTACTTTTTCAGTTATTCTATGCTTTCTTATATATATGGCTATTCTCACGAGCTAACACTAATTGTGTATGCTTTCTCCTTCACTTGATGCTATCCTTTAGACAAGGGGTCCCTGATTTACGAATGTCTACCTTACCAAAGCTTGGACTTACAAACCCGATGCCATACAGGAGTGTAATTTCAACAACCTGAAATATAAATGTTTCCTCTTCTTGCAAATGGCTATTTTACATTGTCCAACAGTGTTCCAACTTCTGTATAAATTGACTTGCAAATGGACTCATGAACACAACGCATTCACAACCCAGGAGACCCTATACTAGAATGCCCAGATCTCTCTCTCATTTTACAATGCTTTTCCCTATAGGGTGTGTGAATGAACATACACGCACCCACATGCATAATATCGTACTTTTCCAAACTGACATCATTCATCCATCAGGAGCCCAGTCTCCAAACGTACTAAGATCCACCTGAAGCAATCAAACATCCACTGTAGCCCTGACACTTGCACAGATCTTTGCATCATCTGTAATTTTACAAATCATGCCCACGGCACCTATATTAAGTACATAAATAAAAACAGAAAATGGGACAAATCTCAACGCCAATCCCTGAGGCTCACCACTGGTAATCAGTCTCAAGACAGTTCCAAATCCATAGTTACTTCCTGCTTATGCCCTGAAGCCAGTTTTCACTACATCTTAATATACTACCAACAATGCCAGAGTTTTAATCCTGTACAGAAGCTTCTTATGTGACATCTCATAAAAGCTTTTCTTAGACTTCTAAAGTTTCCATCATCCACGATCTCAGCAACTACTTCAAAAAAAGACATTTAGATTGAGGAACATGACTCTTATTTATGAAGTCGAGTTGGGGTATCTCAAATTAAAGCTCCTTCAATCCAAGCAATCACATAGCCCAAATAATTTCAAGAATTAAGCTAAAGCACTTTTTTTTATTTCTGCATCTTGGCTCTCAGGAGTCAAACGTTTGATACTGTTCAGGTTTAGGTGATGAAAGGTGAATTATAGGAGGTACTGGAGGACAAGTATAGCTTTGAAATAACATCCCATCAATAGACAAAGGAGATCAACGGGGTAGATATTCTCTTTTCTTTTGCATACACTGACTATCTATTTTTTGTGGGCAGCCACCAAACCCAACTGCCCATTTCAGATCAAAACTAGCAACACTTAAAATCTACCTCTGAGAAGTAGAAAAATCAGTGCCAATGACTTCTGACAACATCTAGTCAGACCCTTGAAGTTTCGATCATTTTTGACTTGGTGTGAGAAACAAAATATTGACAACTCAGGGATCATTCCACAGTAATAAAATTAAGTAATATAGAAAAAGTCATTTGACAATAATAGTTTGATATTATACAGTACCAAACTATCTTCAAAAAAGAATCAGAAAATGTTACAACATTTGAGTGAAGCAGAAAGGTCTTGGTGGAATTAAACTGATCATTTGAGTGATGACATATATCTCCTTTGAGCACGGGAAATGCACGTTCAAGCCATGACAGCTTTTTGAAAGCATCATCAAATTAGTTCCACTCTTTTCCCTCAGTTCTGCAAATTTATCCTTTCCAAATACATCATTAATGTACGTAAAACACAGCTTTCAAATCTCTATTCTACTTAGTATTCCGTTTGAACCCCAACAGGTAAAGTGGCTGCTGTACCATTGCAAAAGGAACAATAATCTGAGGACACAGTCACCTGATCATTAGAATATCTCTTGGTAGATACAAAAAACTGCAAATGCTAGAATCCAATGTAGAATCCAAGGTATTACCCAAAAAGTGGACTTCTCCTTTCCTCCAGATGCTGCTTGGCTTACTGTGTTCTTCCAGCCTCCTGTTTGTCTATAATAAAATATCTCTCATTGACTGGCCAGGAGGCATGAACAGTCTAATAATTTATCAGTGAGTAAAAGAGGTAAATACACACTCCAAAAGAAAATGCAATAGAAAATATTAACAACTTTCTAAATATTGAAGCAGCTTTCTCCTTGACATCTTGCAAAGAACACTAAGTGTAAAGTTCAGTTATATAAGCAGCCCAATTGCAACTATCTGAAGTAGCAAGCTGCTGCCAAATCCAAGCTTCATTTGGCTATAGATCAAGTTAATCATATTTACTACCACATCTCTCCCTTCTGTGGAGTTACAGCCATGTGATTCTATTCCCAGTGGGAGCGGGGTGGGGGGAGGTGTTGATCAGTAGTGTGCTTGGTCTTAATTTGGAAACAGATTTGGCTGACGTCCACCAGTTCTTGGAATCTGTTCAAGTGGCCAAATACTGGCCAACAGCCCATTACAATGCAATTAACTGTCTCGTGTGCCAAAAAGTGGAACTGTTTCTGGTCAATTTGGAAAGACTAGGTAACAATAACAAAAGTTGCTCTTCGTGTAGAATTCTGTTACAAATAGGAGGTTTATAAGATAATATTATGTTTTGGAACAGTGTATTCATTTAATTTAAAAATGAAGGGGATCATGTGACCTATTCTGACATCTGTCTGGGTGATTTGATTGTTAGTGATTAAAGACAGCCCAGATTCTTTAACTAAGAGGAAGGCACAAAATGCTTACCCTTGAAACAGTGGGTATCCTGTGTGCAAACAGTGGATTAACTGCATGTCTCCAAACTCCAAGAAACGTGCACAGAATTACAGGTTGTAAACAATTGCACTCTATACTGTCTATTTAGTTCAAAGATGAAAGACAGTAAGGCTTACAAGGATAACTTGCAGCACCTCTCCCTGAATGCAAACTCCATTTGGTTCACATTGCCAAGGCGATTCATCGCAAGATTGCAGGAACATAGGGGAAGCTTTTGCCCTTTCAAGCATCCTCCATTTAGGCTCTTCTAAAATATCTGAATATCACAAACAGGGTAGTCTGCTGGACTGTGGGATAGAGGGATGAGTTATAGGGTGGACTTCTTGATAATTCAGCATGCAGGAATGCAGGCGAGAAATTCATACTGGGATCAAAAAGTCTAAACTCTCAAGAAGATTTTTATTTAATTCATTCACGGGTTTGCTGGCTGGCCAGCATTTATAGCCTACCTCTAATTGCCTTTGAGATAGTAGTGATGAGCTATCTACTTGAACTGCAGCAGTTTATTTGGTGTAGATACGCCCACTGCACCGTTAGATGATTGATTTGGAGAGGAATTTGTAGATGTTGATATACTCGTGTATCTCCTTGACCTTCTGGATGGTAATAGTCATGGGTTTGGAAGTTATAATGAAGCTGGAAGATTCACCTTGCTTGTGCTAGAGGGAAGATCAGTTCTGGGGTTAGAAATTACCAGGTGAAGAAGGAAAAACAGTAGAAATAAACCCCAATTCATTATGGACTGATTCCAGGAGATTTGAACACCTAAAGTACAGAGTAACATTTACTTGTGAAGTATAAGGAACTCAGTGATAGGAATGCTGTTGATTACAAAGTGAAGAAGGTTAGACTCTTTCCCATTGGATATGGGAATTCCTTAATAATTGTGTGGCACAAATTTTACCTATCAGCTCAAACCCAAATGTTGTTCAGGTCTTGCTGATTATGGGCATAGACTATTTCAGTTTCTATGGAGTTGCAAAAGAAGTGTTCATTGTACAAATCAGTGAACATCCCAATTTTTGACCTTATGATAGATAAAAGTCATTGATGGAGCAGCTTGGAATTGCTGGGCATAGGTTATTACCCTCAGCAACCCTGAGATGATTGACATCCCACAAGCATCTTCCTCTGTGCTAGTCAGAGGAGAGTTTTCTCCAACAACTTCCAAGTGCCATCAATATTGCAAACTCCTTTTTCACCTTTGCCAGCATCTCAGATTGACATCATTTCCACAGAAGTACAAGTTTCAGAACTACTGAGACCTTTGGTGGCTACTTTGGCATAATATTGTATAATCAAAGTCATATCTTAAATTGTTACAGAGATAGTAGGAACTGCCGATGCTGGAGAATCTGAGATAACAAGGTGTAGAGCTGGATGAACACAGCAGGCCAAGCAGCATCAGAGGACCAGGAAAGCTGACGTTTCGGGTTGAGATCCTTCTATCAGAAGGGCAGGAAAGCTGACGTTTCCGTTTCCCCTTCCCCTCCCCCATTTCTGAAGAAGGGTCTCAACCCGAAACCTCAGCTTTCCTGCTCAGCTGTGTTGTGTTCATCCAGCTCTACACTTTGTTATCCCACATCTTAAATTGAATGGTTATACTCAGCACTGCCAACATGATAAACCATTATGAAGTGAAATGAAATGACGCTATTAGCAGCATCATAGTCAGTTTTCCATTGAATCAAGGGTGAATCTACTTGGTGCTGTGCAGCTCCCTGCGTGTCTTTATGCACCTGAACAGTTTCTCAATTCACATTATCTTTGGACACATAAGAAAGGGCAGCCCAGAAAACAGTGGGTACAGGAGTGTAGAATTTGCCTACTTTTCTTTCCTACTCTGTCACTGATATGCATCATCATTAACAGTCTGGGGATTCAAAATGCGCTGGAGAAGTTGTTGCCATTCTGAACAGTTGCTGGCAAGCTCCATTCGGTTGTTAAGGTCAATGCTGCAGGAAAGACAGCTTCAGAGTGCTTTTGTTGCATCTTCTTTGTCTTACCCTGAAGTGCTGGCTATTTGAGAGTTGAGAAAACAGGAGCTGACAGGGATACACTTTCTAGTTATCTGGATGCTGTGTTCAGACCATTGCAGTTGACTTGAGAGACGTTTGGCCTGAATGCTTATGGAGCTAGCATCAAGGAGGGCACTGGCATTTGTTTAATGATTCTTCCATTGAATTAAGCCGATGCCACTGGTGGAATGCTAGTGCTAGGTTAATTTTTCTGCTGTTAGACAACCAGCTCACTTGTAGTATGGCAGCATGATGACACAACCACTGTGCACACTTGGACTTTTGTGGTCTTGCATTAGTCTTTAGTCACATATGTGCTATTGAGCTGGCTCAGCCAATCCAGTGTTCGATCTCCTCGTCAACGGTGATCTTTGAGAGGGACGGGTGCCAAGGTGTCAGAGTGCTCAACATATTCCGGAGACCCCCTTTGAACATTTGCTGAGGTGAAATATTTGACTGACAATATCTGGATTGACATTTGAGCTTTGTTCTGGCAATGTTCAAGGACAGGCAAACACTATTGTATGTCGAACTGAAGAGATGGAGAGTGATTTGCTAATTTAGTGCAGGTTGGGCAACAATACTGTAGACCTCCATATCCTGTAGATCACATATGTCATTGGTAATCAGAGATAGTAGGAACTGCAGATGCTGGAGAATTTGAGATAACAAGGTGTAGAGCTGGATGAACACAG